>NC_134365.1:123825861-124129314 GCF_035582795.1 Mycteria americana
AGGATCTTATGTGGGAGTCACTGTTTTAGTTTTGGATGCCTGCTCTATGTAATTAATTATATTGTTATGTTGTTATTGTTGGCAATAATCCCTGGCTGAATGCTGTCTTTTGAATTCTGCCCTGGAACCCACAGCTAATTTCTTAATTCTCATCTGTCATTTATGATTAACACGGATATTTGTCTCTGGCAGTGGGCTATTTGAATGTGTTTCTGAAGCAGATGCGGTGTCAGTGATGCTACTTGTTGGAGAACTGGACTTCCCTGTTTGCAGTGATTTTCTCTTCTTTCTTTTCCTGTCCAGACCTATGGGGACAGTTTTTCTACAGAGCTTTATGCAGTGCTGTGTTAGAAATTCCCTGATACAGCTATAACCGAACTGATGCATCTGCACAGCACAGAAGAAAGTCAAGTAAAGTTGCTAATGAAGTCACAGAAGCAGCATAGTCTCGTTAGTATTATAGTGCTACCTTTTTTTTCAGGACTAATTATCTGTAGTCGAGCATCAAGATTAGTTGGGCTCTCCTGATTCTTGGCTAGTCCTATCTCAGGGAACTCTCTGTGGAGTGCTACTGGGTGAGGTAGACATATCTCTGATGATGGCGCGCTTTTGTTTTTGTGCCCTGCCCAAATGCGGAACATACCTTCCCATCTCCCAGAAGACATACCTCCTCTTCTGCACAGAAACCTTCTCTCTATTTTCTGCTTTGCTTATTTCCAGAGTAGAGCATTTCAACAAATCCATGAGAAGTCTGTTTGGAAGCCGCAGAGTTTCCAAGTTAGATTGTGAACTCTGGGTATTGATTTTTTTCAGCTGTATCTCTGATTCTTTATCTGTGCTCTTTGCTATTGTCCTGGTATTTTGTACTTCATTTCTCTTCCATTTGCTCTTTCCAGGATAATGCAATACAAGTCTGGGAAGGAAAATGTGGGTTTCACCTCATCAGAGCTAGTTAAAGCACACTCATTGCCTCTGCAGTTCTCTACTCAGCACCATGCCTCCTTAGCCCTCCACAAAAGGGACTATGCTTTGCCAACTTTAAAAAGGAATAGTTTCTAGGAAACCCATTTTCTTTCATTGCAAGCCTGGCACTTCTTGTTTGATGACACTTGTTTTTCTAAAGCCTCAAGCTCCCATAGGAACATAGGGCTTCAGCACTCCTAGTTCTTCTGTCCTAAATTTCCAATCAGTATAATGCAGTAAAAAGTCTCTCAACATGAACTTCAAAATTCCTCAAATCTAGGAGGCAAATAGAGATACCCCTTGCCCTTGCTTGTTTCCTGTTTGCTTCTCTCTTTTTTTTTTTTCAAGTTAAGATCGTTATTTTTCTTAGCTTGATTGGGCTGAGCTTTGGGTAGTTAGGTATAGGGAGATGGAAGTCGAAAGGGTTCAAGGCTTCCGTGAATTGTTTCTCTGAATTAGGTAAATTTTTTTTGTGGTTTTGTGGTTAAGGAGCCACAAAAGTGTCTTTGCCACCTGGGAGTGTCCTTCCCCTTCCCTCCCTCCCTCCCTCCCTCATACTGCACTGAGCCCCAAATGGCCAAGATGCATGCAATCTGCTGCTTTTTAGTGGGTCTTTGTCTTCACAAAGCATACTTTAGAGTTGTCTCACCATCTACGTAATAGGGATGTGGGCTGTGCATAAATCCCACTGTGACTCATTATCAAGGAGTATTGACTGATAGTTTCAGAAATGGTAGCGTGGTTTATGGCCTGAGGGCTCATAAATGACTTGTTTTCTGTAGTTCCTCCACACACGAGCAGGAGGACAGCAGGCCCAGGCATGTCTTTAGTGAAGTATAGGTGAGCCCTAGTGAATAGGAACCTTCTAAAGGTATCTGGAAGTCCTGTGTAGCACAAGGGAAAAATTTCCTTCCTTCTTATCAACTGGATTGTTCAGGGGCCTGCCAGTTAGGAAATTTTTATCTTAATCATATTGTGAGTAAATAAATGCCCCCAGCCCTCAGTTTGTCCATGTATAAGAGAGGTCTCACAACACATAGCTGACATGGTGTGCTAAAAAGCAAGTAGCTTCTCAGAGTTATCTCAGTGCCCATGTGCACGATATCTATAGTGGGGGAGCTACATGGCTCCCATATTCCATGAAATGCCCCCTGTACACTGATTTCCTATTGGGGTGAGGGACCTGAATACTCTTGTACCTCCCTCAGATTGCTTTCTCACCAAATGTTAAGAGGCAAGGGGGAAACCCAGCTTGTTTCAACCAGATCTTCAGTATGGATTATTTGGAGCAGGGACCCATGGTGTGCTGTTTAGGTCTCTGGCCAAGACAGCTTATACTCTTCGAATGCCTAGTGCTAATATCACCTAAATTCCTTATATCTGATTAACTTCTAATACTCCTCAGCATTATTTTTCCTCTGGAACACTTTAAAGCCTCATGGAAATAAGTTTTGAGTGCACATTTAAACCCATACACTTTGAATGTTTTTGGACTTTTGTGACCAGTAGAAAATACATATAATATCTGTGCTATTTGGAATCACACCGAATTAGAAATGCGTGAACCAGTTGCAAATAGGAGAGTTGTTGAAGAAACCCATTCCCTCTGACACTGAAATTACAAAATGAGAAGGTAGTTCTTCTGGAAGCAGTTTAGGCAAACATAAAATAAAAACCTAAGAGACAGTCCTGAGTTAATATGTAATAGGTTGATATTGGAACAAACCCAGTGATTTCCACTGAATAATGCAGCTTTACATTGTTCAGGTGGGCTAAACTCTCTGAAATGAGGTTAACACATTAAGTAATTGAAGAGAAAATTCAGTGATAGGGCACTTCTTATACAAGTGTAGTTGTAAATGATACAGAATGTCAGCTGGAAATGTCACTGACCACAGCTAGTATTAAAAAAAAAAAAAAAAAATCTATCCCTCCAGCAAAACCCTCTTGAGTTACCGTAGAGGGCAGGAGGGTTTGAATGTCTGAAATCCATATTGTGGCTGCACTTTGTAACAGTGCAGGTACATCCTGCTTCTAACTAAGGCTGTTTCAATTACAGGCATTACTGTATGGGAACAGGTTGATTACAGAGCTCCTTTTGTGTTATTCTAAGAAGATGGCAGAACAGATTTTGATTTTTAACAATGATGACAGTTATGTGGCCTCACAGACATTCTTACACATGTGGAAAGTACAGTTCTGACCTAAAAAACCCTTTTTCTTTCACTCCCAACACCTACAGAGCAATACACATCCTCAGTGACAGTACTGATACGTTTTTGGAGGTTCTTGGATATGTTAGTTTGGTGCTACAACATGATAAAAGAAGTTAAAAACAGTATTAGTCTCTTCCCCTGAATTGTGATTTCCCCAAGAAATTCCATCTTTGACTAATAAATGGGCAAGAGAGTCTGGAAGTGTTTGGCGATGGCTGGCAGAAGGGAGCGTTAGCAAACCGAGTACCTTAAAATGGGTTGTTTATCTTTCGGCTGTGAAGTAACTAGCATTTCTCCCCAATATTTGCTGCTTGTGATTCAAGTTGGCTGAGGGGCTTAGATGCCCACAAGAGTTTCATTTTTCTTCCCATTGTATTCTTTGACTTAATAAAAGGTACTGCCTTTGCCAATTCAGCTGCCCTCTGTATTTCTTTCAGCTTCGTCCTTTTTTTGAGAAGCTAAGGCCTTGGTAAACATGGGCTTTTAACAACATGTTCTTAAGCAGATGGAAATTAATATCTGAAGGGGTTTTTTGCAATGTAAAGTCCAGAGTCTTTGAGCATCCCAAAAGAATGCCAAGGTTTTAACAAGTGAACTATATGGCATTTCAATCTTGTTATATCCTTTTTTTATCTTCACCTCCTACTTCTAGGCTAAGCTGAGTTTCCTCACAAGCTTTGAAAGATATATGTAAGAAGTAGGTGGTCAGTCAAATCTTGAGTTTATAGGTTGGTGAGATGAGTCAAAAGGCATTTAAAAAATTTGAAAGGGGTCACCAGTTTGATACTGGGAACTCTCATATCTTTAAGGCATGTGGTAAAACTTGTTCTGCATTTTCCAGAAAGCAACTTTTATGGTAAAACATATGGCAAGCTGAATTAGTTTGCTTCTGGGGCATAAATTGTCACAGGTGTAAAAAGAGAAACTGTGGAATCGAGGCTGCCTAACAAAGAGGCTTACCTGAACCTCAGCTCTGGCGACAGGCTGTAATGAAACAACCAGCCACCCTACCGGAATCTATTTCCCTGAAAAAAGGTAAGTCTTTTTTTTTTTGTAAGTTAATATGTCATTTGCTGTATGTTAGTAAAAATGGGCTTATACTACTAAATGTGAACTTGGTTTGTTCTTTTGGTTCATGAAGGACTTCTTTCATACAAGTTAAGTTTCATTGTACACTAAAAAACAGTGGTGCTTCTTCTAAGGTAGTTAAAAACCTGACTTAATAGACTTTGCAGCCAATTTTCTATGGCTGTCATTTCATAGAAGATGATCCTGGTCAAGAAAGGGATGGATTGGCATATCCTGCCCTTTTCTTGATAGAGACAGAAGGCTCTGGTTTGCAAGAGCATTGGTGCTCGCAGATTGTTCTCAGATGAGTAGGACCTGCAGAGGCCATGGGAGGGGATTAGGTCCAAACACTACCTTCGTGTGTGGACTGGTACCACCATAAGTGCCCAAGCTGAGTATGAGTGAAAGACTGGTGTTAGGCTAATGGGAGTCCAAGAGAGAGAGGAGCCTGAAGACACTGACCTCCTGAGCAAAAGGAAGATGGGATTTCCAATGATTCATGCAAGAAGAAATAGCTCATATGCATCCTTTAAGCATTTTGGTTAAAGCTGTAAACAAGTGATTGCTAAGAAAACATCTGACTGCATCAGGAGTTGCTACATCAAGGAAGACACAAAGCTGAAATCTGCTGCCTCATACTAGAGAACAACAATACCCTTTCTTGGGTTCATTTCAAGGACTGTTTACCTTCATCTTACTTCCCTGTCAAAATAAAACCAAAATGAACCTAATTTTAGAAAACATAACTGCTGGAGCAAAATCTAGAATTCATGTAGTTATAGATATGCCAGGTCTTGGCATATCTATAAAAAACCTGAAAAAAGTTCAGATAAATAATGGTCTTCCTTCTTCAGGCCTTACTCTGCTCCACTCCACTCCTCCCCACTCCAGACAGGGAGTGCAGGAGATTTAAGTACATTCATCGCCTTTGCAGTGCCAGCACTGGTGGCATCCCCCAGAAAGGCAGGTATGAACTCCCACCGTGCTGCAGAGTAAGAAGGAGCCCTTTCCCTTTGCAAAGGACCACAAGTGCTCTGTCTGTTTAGCAGCATTCCTCTGCACACAGTGTGGCTGAAAAAAAATCTCACTGAAAATGATTTAATGAAGGCTTTTATCAGCATAAAGCTCAGGAAGGAAAGGGTGTTAAAAATACAACATAATGTAAATGTTTAAGTCATTGATGAGCCCACAGGCACACAGAGGCCTGGGGTTTCTACAATGATTTGTCACTGAAGAGAAGGAAGGCAGGTATGGTATCATTGGGGTGAAGTTGTGACCCAAAGCAGGCGACCAGCAGTGACTGTCCGTATCAACTGCCTATACTTAGGAGGAGCTTACCTGCTAAAGAAAATGTGGATAAACTCAGCTAAGAATGAGAGGCCTGGTTATCCAGTATTTTCCACCTAGTTCATCGAGGTGAAGTAGCAGAGATTTACAACCACTTCAGCCTCTTTACAGTATTGGAGAACCAAAGGCTGATGTCTGGTACATTTCTAGCAATTTGCCATTCTAATACAATAAAAATACAAGTGAGAACTGAATGCTTAGACATTTACTCCTAAATAATTAAAAAGACAAGAAAATGTGGTAGAAAAAAGTTATATCTCCTGATTAGGGCAAGACTTTTGGACTCAGGGCTCCTCAGTTCTGTATCTTAGTCATGCATTGCCAAGGCCCAAGCTTGTTAAAATATTCTGCTTATTGAATATCCTGAACAAAAAGATGTTTGGGTGTGAGGCACTGCTCACTGAATTCTGTCTGTCTTTCCTTTTGACTCACTTGCCTTTGGATCACATTCAGACTTTGTTCCATTAAAGAAAAGCAAGCATACTTCAAAAGAAAACTTTGGAATTTATTATAGTACAGGTCAGGTGTGAGAATTTCATTACACTGGCGGTGATTCCACTGGTGTGAGGGATTAGCTGAGGCTGAGACGTAACAATGTGGCCTCACCCCTGTTTAAATTACTGAAGTCTTCAATTCAAAATGTCAGTTTCACAAATGGAAAGAGTACTGCAAGCAGGCGAAAACTCAACATGGGGACTTGGAATTACCTTTGGCATTTAATTTTCTCTTTTTTTCTGTGTAAGTTAAAATCTATTTGATTATTTACCATTGCTATATATTTAGAGGATGTCCTTGAGATACATTAGAAATTATAATTGGGGGGATGGGGGGGATGGATGGCTAAAAATCAATATAAAATGCAATAACATGCAATATTTACAGGTTTTTTTTTTTTAATTTCTGTTAAATGTGTAGTATTCAGCAGGTATTTTAGCAGGGACATAAAGCTGTAAGTAGATAAAAGAGTGAGAGCATAATATTTGGAAAAGTCTCATCTAAAAGATGAAACGTGCAGTGTCTGACCAGATTTTGTGACTTTTTTTAGACTTAAGCTTAGTTATGAGACCAATGAATGATCTATTCTGCCAATTTTTCTCCCCTGAGAGACTCTAGGAAAAGACTCATAAGAAAGCATGGACTAGGTTGTATTAATTATGCTGTCTCCTCACAGTACTGCAGGAGTTTTTTGAAAAAACATCTAGAAATTCAGAGGGCTACATTATTTTATTCTTACTGCGTAGTTTCATGTCATTCAAACAGATGAGTATAAGTTTCTTGAGTGATCAGTACTTGCTGTTAATAATCCAAGCAATACGAGCACAGGGTCTCACAATTCAGGCTGTATTGGGATGCAGAAAACGTATCAGTCAGTAGGAGGAATTTTGCAAGACAAGTATTGTTACATTACAAGCTTGTATGTATACACCAAATGATAGGAAAATACCACATTGGATTACAGGAAAAAAGAGTCAAAAGAAGTTAATTAATGTGGTTCTTAAGACTTTGATAGAGCTACTCCAGTATAGCCTCTCTGAGAATCCTTTAAGTTTTATACAGCCAAAACCAAAGACCCAGGGTAAACTAAATGTTGCTAAGGAGTAATATTAACCTTGGACAGAAGACTATGTCTATGTTTTTAGTAGGAAGAAAACCAATCCTCAAAATCAAGGTTAAATTCCTTCAGCAAGTAAATGAAATGAGCCCGAATTAGCCTGAGTATTTAATCACAACGGAAAAAGGATTTGATTTTCCCTTTAAAGAAATTTTCGGACTGTTAGAAATGTTGTCATCTTCATACTTGTGAACTAAAGTAGTTACAATTTATTAATAGTTAGGGACACAGGTAAACACAGGAAAGCCATGAATTGGAAGCTCCCATGATTATTATGATTAAAGACATCAACATAAAGATATGCACAGAAAAAGCTTTCTCTCCTGCCTGACAGCCAGTAAATAAGAAAGACAAAATTGCCTTGCAAAATAAAGAAATTGAAATAATAAAATAAATACAAAGAGCAGAGGAGAAAATTACGATGAAAAGATGCATTCTGTAGAATATTAATTTTCCTTGTTAACTCTCTAGACATTTTAGTTTACAGACATCATAGAATCACAGAATCATGGAATCATGTAGGCTGGAAAAGACCCTTTAGATCATTGAGTCCAAATGTAACATAACACTGCCAAGTCCACCACTAAACAATGTCCCAAGGTGCAAAAGAAATCATGTTTAGAGAAAAAAAAGGAAATAAAACAAAAGAACGCTATGTGGAATAGCAACATCAAAGAAGACAATAAGGTAATACGAAACTCTAAAATGACACAGAAAAAAATTATTATAAGGAAATCAGTAAGGTAAAGAGCTCCTTCAGTTTATGCAAACTAAAAAGGAAATAGCTGAAAATGTAAATGAGGATAGAAATGAAAAAAAAACATGAGACAGACAAAACCATCACAAAAGAACAAAATTATACTTAGTAATTAAAGTACTTCACATTATTCCAGGGCAAATACCGACAAGAACAACTTCTATAACTACTGAGGCGGACATGAACGTGACTGTGACAACATTCTTCACAACGACCGGGCCTGTCGTCACTGTCACTGGTGCGACTGCCAGCCCGCAGCAAAGGAGCAACAGCGGCACTGCTGAGGCAGGCTTGGCCACCACATCCCACCCAGTCACAGCGCTCGCGTCTTCCGCTCCTTCCTCCACTCCTGGCGTTACGAGCATTGGGTCGGGCACTGTGACGGCACAGGCCACGACGCACAGCCAGGCTCCCAGTGCGCCCAGCCCCAAGCCATCGGCTTCTGCCTGCGGAACGTCCCGCGCCTCGGATGCCACCGAGGCCAGCCTTTCGTCCACGCGGGCTGGCAGCGTGGAGACTGCGGCAGCGCGGCTCACCTCCACAACCCTGATGCAGGAGAAGGCCACGGCGGAGGCGGGGGCCACTTCACCTTCCACGGGGAGCTCCTTGCATGCCACGGGCAAGGCCTCTGGGGCTACCTGTGCCACGACTCCTGCCGGCGCGGCAGAGAGTCCCACCACGAACCAGGGGAGCGGCACAACGGCTGAGCCCAATGCCAAGACAGCCCTTTCCCTCCCTGCCACATCCCTGGCGACCCCCTCCGCGACGACGATGGCGGGTGGAGAAGGGAGGACGGAGACTGCGCCCACGATGCCAACTCAGGAAGGGAGCTCACTCGGGGTACCTGCAGGGAGCGAGGCAACGAGCCCCACCTTCCCAACGGCCGGGCCCGTCGTCACTGTCACTGATGTGTGTATAGCAAGTGGCAGTGCTGCCTCCGTGCCTCTCAGGCCCAGCTCGGCAGCGACGAGCCACTCCTCCTCCTCTCCTGCGGGCTCCTCAGCTGCGACTGCCAGCCCGCAGCAAAGCAGCACCAGCGGCACCGCTGAGGCAGGCTTGGCCACCACATCCCACCCAGCCACAGCGCTCGCGTCTTCTGCTCCTTCCTCCACTCCTGGCGTTACGAGCATTGGGTTGGGCACCGTGATGGCACAGGCCACGATGCACAGCCAGGCTCCCAGTGCGCCCAGCCCCAAGCCATCAGCTTCTGCCTCCGGCACGTCCCCCGCCTTGGATGCCACCGAGGCCAGCCTTTCGTCCACGCGGGCTGGCAGCGTGGAGACTGCGGCAGCGCGGCTCACCTCCACAACCCTGATGCAGGAGAAGGCCACGGCGGAGGCGGGGGCCACTTCACCTTCCACGGGGAGCTCCTTGCATGCCACGGCCACGGCCTCTGGGGCTACCTGTGCCACGACTCCTGCCGGCGCGGCAGAGAGTCCCACCACGAACCAGGGGAGCGGCACGACGGCTGAGCCCAATGCCAAGACAGCCCTTTCCCTCCCTGCCACATCCCTGGCGACCCCCTCCGCGACGACGATGGCGGGCGGAGAAGGGAGGACGGAGACTGCGCCCACGATGCCAACTCAGGAAGGGAGCTCACTCGGGGTACCTGCGGCGAGCGAGGCAACGAGCCCCACCTTCCCAACGGCCGGGCCCGTCGTCACTGTCACTGGTGTGGGTAAAGCAAGTGGCAGTGCTGCCTCCGTGCCTCTCAGGCCCAGCGACGAGCCACTCCTCCTCCTCTCCTGCAGGCTCGTCAGCTGCGACTGCCAGCCCGCAGCGAAGCAGCACCAGCGGCACCGCTGAGGCAGGCTTGGCCACCACATCCCACCCAGCCACAGCACTCGCGTCTTCCGCTCCTTCCTCCACTCCTGGCGTTACGAGCATTGGGTCGGGCACTGTGACGGCACAGGCCACGATGCACAGCCAGGCTCCCAGTGCGCCCAGCCCCAAGCCATCGGCTTCTGCCTGCGGCACGTCCCCCGCCTCGGATGCCACCGAGGCCAGCCTTTCGTCCACACGGGCTGGCAGCGTGGAGACTGCGGCAGCGTGGCTCACCTCCACAACCCTGATGCAGGAGAAGGCCACGGCGGAGGCGGGGGCCACTTCACCTTCCACGGGGAGCTCCTTGCATGCCACGGGCAAGGCCTCTGGGGCTACCTGTGCCACGACTCCTGCCGGCGCGGCAGAGAGTCCCACCACGAACCAGGGGAGCGGCACGACGGCTGAGCCCAATGCCAAGACAGCCCTTTCCCTCCCTGCCACATCCCTGGCGACCCCCTCCGCGACGACGATGGCGGGCGGAGAAGGGAGGACGGAGACTGCGCCCACGATGCCAACTCTGGAAGGGAGCTCACTCGGGGTACCTGCAGGGAGCGAGGCAACGAGCCCCACCTTCCCAACGGCCGGGCCCGTCGTCGCTGTCACTGGTGTGGGTATAGCAAGTGGCAGTGCTGCCTCCGTGCCTCTCAGGCCCAGCTCGGCAGCGACGAGCCACTCCTCCTCCTCTCCTGCGGGCTCCTCAGCTGCGACTGCCAGCCCGCAGCAAAGCAGCACCAGCGGCACCGCTGAGGCAGGCTTGGCCACCACATCCCACCCAGCCACAGCGCTCGCGTCTTCCGCTCCTTCCTCCACTGCTTTCTTCCCCTTGGTGACCCTCTCCACAACGACTTTTATCAAATCAACATCTCTTAATCCATCTTTTACTGCAACTTGCTGTGAGTATTTTAATACATAATTCTACATTTATTTTTCTGAATTGTTGCACGACTTGAGTATGAGTTTGTTCTATTTTTGCTAGTGTCAGTTGGAAATTTAAGTTTTTACTATATGTCCTTTAATTTGTGTGTTTAATTCAGTAAGATGAATCACTTAATCACCATACATTCTCAGAAATTGCTGGTGTATTCTGTATTTCTGTCCACAGTGACACACCTTGTGCCTTTGCTGTTTGATGTGTAACGGAGGGAAAATGGTGTGTAATTATGTTGCATAGGTAAAGTAATATTAGTGGGAACTTGTATTGTTGTTGTTTATTTGAGTTTCAAAATTCCGTTTTATGGAATACTGGAGGCAGTTCCTTCCTTGGGAGAATTCCTCCAAGTTTATTTGTGCTAACTCTGTTCTTGTTTGTTTCAGTAGCAATTCTCTTCTATTGCATCTTTAGTTTTTGCCACGTGTATATATGCCTACATCAAAGAAAATGCAGTAATGAATCTTACGTCATTTTTACGGATAAAATAGTGAAGCAAAGACAGACAAGAGGAGAATGTATTCTTTTTTATTCTGCACCAAAAAAGAAAAAAAATAGGGATATGGTTTTCATTTTTAGAGCATAATATTATTTTTCTAATTTGAATACAAACCTAAGGGGTTAATCCTACCCTCATTTGGAGTTGTAGTGCTCTCATGAATTCAATAGGAGATATGCACATGCATGGTAAGGTATAACTTGGTTTTTCACACCTTTATAAAAACATTGCAGAGCCTTTTTTTTTCCTTAGGAAATCTGTTTTTCATTAATATTTTATTCTTTAAAAATACACAGACTATACTACAAGTCTGACAGGAATTTCCGTTTTGCTTTTTAGCTCCTATCACTTTCTCCATACAGTTGGAGAACGTGACCAGTACAATGATACAGTTCAGCTGGAAACCTCAAGGTGGCACAAGAGACAGTCCTTACGCAGTGCACCTGTGGGGAGGCTCTTCTGAGATGAAGAGAAGCCTAAATGAAACGAGTACTGCATTTGAAAATCTGCTTTCTGACCATGAATACCAAATATCCGTGGATGTTTCAACTTGCTCTAAGAACGTCAGTACTTCCTTGACAGTTCGGACAGGTATTTCCTCAGGAACTTTTCTTTTTTCTTTTTTCCATTAGCAGACTAAGACATACATGGCCTGAAGATGAAGCCCTTTTTCACTGAGCACCTACCCAGCCATGAATAAGCTACATACTGAAATGAATACGTAAAGGGAGGCCAAACTTTCAGACACAAAAGGACAGCCTGCAAATTTTTCATAGCGCTAAGATACAAAGCCTCCTTTGTCCTCCTGCCAAATTCAAAACTTTACTGAACTAGAACCGCAGTGGTTCAACATGCCAGTCTCTCCCAGCTCCATACGCTTGACTTCCCAAGCCTGTCCTGCTCCTGCATCTTCACATGCAAGTTGCGACTGCTTTTGGGTTCCCAGTCACATAGCAGCCAGCAGGTTTAAAGCCACAGTCCTCCTGTAGCCACGTAGCCTAGGAAAGCCCAGAGTCCTGCACCTCCTACTGCTTGCTCACTTTGCAAACCCCAGCTGCTTCTTCAGTAGAAGCAGCAGCTGCAGTGTGGCAAATGTGCTTACAGTAGGATATGTCAGTGTAGTTAAGTTCACAAGTGAAATACCTATTCTGTTATCTACTGCCTGGAGACTTGTGCTGTTCTCCCATGGGACAGCATCTGTGATTCTGGGAGCGACTGTGCCTGGTACGTGAAGCGGCACGTTGGAAGGAGCGGAGTCAATGCACTGCAGGTCAAGGGTAGGCCTCTTGCAGGGACTGGTGTTCAAAGCTGCCTTGCTGTGAGGCACATAACCCAAGGGTATGGTGGTGCTTCCCCTTCACATCATGTAACAGCTTGTGCTCTTCTTTCAGAGACACATCAAGTAAAAAGTGAGGAACACAGCGGTCATTGTGTGGTACAGAGTATGAGTTATATTGTGGCCAACTGTAGTACAGGGAGTTAATCTGTCTACGTTCACCTCTGGTCTGCTCTTATCCTTAGAGGCGCTTAGCTGAGGAACCATTTTTAAACAATACATATACTTTGGCTGGTTATTCTGTCTTCAATTTCTCCACAGCTGCTGAAGTCTTCAGTGGAACCACTAGGATTACCAATGAAGTTTTCATACCTGAATATCAGAACAAATCAAGTACAGCATTTAAGGAATTTGAAACTAAGTTCATTAAGGAGGTATTTTCGTTAGGACTTCTAAACCAAAATTTATTTTCTGTTGAGCTCTTCCTAATGTAAATAATCATGAGGATCTGGGTATGAATAATCTTAAGTGTGGATAGGAAAGATTGTGCGATGGTTAGCAACAAAGCAGTACTTACTAAGGCCACACTTCTCATTTATATTGTGGTTCTCTGAGGCCCTGGTTTAAATGAAATTCTGTCTGGGAGTTACATATATTCTCCTACTGAGAGATGCTTCTAAATGAATTAAGGCCAGCATACTGCTCTAACCATTCTTTATGTCAAAGGAGAAAAATAATACGTTAAAGGAGATACTAACTTAAACTTTTTACCTTGCAGATAGAAAAACACCTGCCACAGAAGATCCTAGAATTAATACGGGAAAAAAAAATGCGTATTGTAATTAATAGCATCAAGAATGGCAGTGTGAGTGTGGTCTTCGACATTGTGTTGGATGTAGGAGAAAATATAACAAAAACAGAGATTTCAGATGCTTTTACAGAAGCCCTTAACATGAGTACAGTATTGAAAGCTGATCTTAAAAAGACTGTTATAGAAGGTATGAAATCATTCATCACTGTGAATTCAAGTAATAGTATGTATTTCACTGACGGTAACATCCAGTGAAATGGGATTTAGGTGGGGAAGGGCAATTGCAAATAGTATTCTGTTTATCTCTTTTTCCAATGCTGACTTAAAACCTTGTTCTTCTTCTGTTTTGTTTAACTTCACTGCAGCAAGGAATAGTTGTCAGCCAGGGTTAAATGACTGTTCCCAACATGCTACCTGCACTGCTGAAGGAGCAAGTTATTCCTGTCAATGCAACAAAGGATTCACAGATAACAGTCCCCAAGTTCCAGGGAGAGTTTGTCAGCAAAGGCAGAATCTACCTTCACGTAAATGCTTTATATAATTTTTATTAAAAAAAGCTTTAAAAAATTGCATATAAGGTATTTTCCCTCCCCTGACCCTCCCTCAGGTAATAGTTCATTATGATTACTTACACTGGCCTTTGATGGATGGGATTTTGTGTGAGAATGGGTACCATAGTTAACTATTTAGGCGAACAATGGAAGCATATTTCCTTGGCTTGTTTTTTGAAAGTTGTTTATGAAAATAAATAGCATAAAATTGGTGAAACTTTAAAAGAAATTCTACTCACTGCCTCCAAATTGCTATTTTACAGAACAGATGACTACAGCCCCTCCAAAAAGTGCTACAGCGAGATTTACAGGATCCACAGCTAATTCCATTTTCATGACCACATTTGCATCAGGACCTTTTAGTGAGTAAATATTTAATATTGAGTACTAGAATAAAAATTATCCAAGATGAGTTATTAAAATCAGATACAATACTCTTGTTCATCAGCCATATCAGCTGTGAAGTAAAATCTCTGGATGTAACTTCAGAAAGGGAAGCCTAAGAGAAACACTGAAAATACATAATTATACAAATGTCAATCAAGGCAGTTTCTACACCTCAGTAAAGCCGTCCTGGACGCAGAAAGGTTCCACTGGGTGCCTACCTCCAGTGATAAACCACTGTGATAGGTGATTTTTTTCTTAATGTTACTACGAAGCACATTTATTAAACGCCCATCTACTGCTCTAAACTTAGGGATTCCTGGTGGCATTTTATTAATCCACCCTCCTGATGATATCAGTATGAGTCAAAGAGCAGTCCATATCAGAACACTCATCCACCCAAGATGTCCCTTTCCCTCCCTGCCACATCCTTGGCGACCCCCTCCAGGATGATGATGGCAGGCAGAGAAGGGAGGATGGAGACTGCGCCCACGATGCCAACTCAGGAAGGGAGCTTACTCGGGGTCTGTACCGGGAGTGAGGCGATGAGCCCCACCTTCCCAACGATGGGGCCTGACACGACTGTCACTGGTGTGGGTAAAGCAAGTGGCAGTGCTGCCTCCGTGCCTCTCAGGCCCAGCTCGGCAGCGATGAGCCACTCCTCCTCCTCTCCTGCAGGCTCGTCAGCTGCGACTGCCAGCCCTCAGCGAAGCAGCACCAGCGGCACCGCTGAGGCAGGCTTGGCCACCACATCCCACCCAGCCACAGCGCTCGCGTCTTCCGCTCCTTCCTCCACTCCTGGCGTTACGAGCATTGGGTCGGGCACTGTGACGGCACAGGCCACGATGCACAGCCAGGCTCCCAGTGCGCCCAGCCCCAAGCCATCGGCTTCTGCCTCCGGCACGTCCCCCGCCTCGGATGCCACCGAGGCCAGCCTTTCGTCCACGCGGGCTGGCAGCGTGGAGACTGCGGCAGCGCGGCTCACCTCCACAACCCTGATGCAGGAGAAGGCCACGGCGGAGGCGGGGGCCACTTCACCTTCCACGGGGAGCTCCTTGCATGCCACGGGCAAGGCCTCTGGGGCTACCCGTGCCACGACTCCTGCCGGCGTGGCAGAAAGTCCCACCACAAACCAGGGGAGCGGCACAACAGCTGAGCCCAATGCCAAGACAGCCCTTTCCCTCCCTGCCACAACCTTGGCGACTGCCTCCACGACGAGTTTCAGGAAATCAACATCTCTTAATCCTTCTTTTACTGTAACTTGCTGTGAGTATTTTAATACATAATACTACATTTATTTTTCCTAATTGTTGCAAGAATTGAGTATAATTTTGTTCTATTCTTGCAAGTTTCAGTTGGAAATTCAACTTTTTGCAACATGTTTTTTAATTTGGGAATTTAATCCAGGAATATGAATCAGTGCATCAACATACATTTCTCAAAAATTGCATCTCTAGTGTGCAGTTGTGTTCACAATGACACGCCTTGTGCTTATGGAATGTGCAATAGAGGGAAAATGCTGTGTAGTTATGTTGCATAGGTAAGGTAATATTAGTGGGAACTTTGATTGTTGTTTATCTGAGTTTTGAAATTCCCTTTTATGGAATATTAGAGGCATAATTATACAAATGTCAATCAAGGCAGTTTCTACACCTCAGTAAAGCCCTCCTGGACCCAGTAAGGTTCCACTGGGTGCCTACCTCCAGTGATAAACCACTGTGATAGTTGATTTTTTTCTTAATGTTACTACAAAGCACATTTATTAAACGCCCATCTACTGCCCTAAACTTAGGGTTACCTAGTGGCTTTTTATTAATCCACCCTCCTGATGATATCAGTATTAGTCAAATAATAGCAATCCCCCTCAGAACACTCAGAGCAGCTGCCCTGCCTGCGGTGAGAAAGACTAGAAGCAAGCAGAATGTCACCCATTTGTGTTTTGGAGCCATCAAATAACACATATTAATGTATGATTTACATCTATAGAGCAAACAGTTTATTTCTGCTCTTGTGGGAGAATGGGTTGAAAGGCTGAAATCAGCCCTAAAAACTCTCACAAAGATTTATATTGATTTAATTTGTATTTTTTTGCTTCAATATTAAATGTGTAGGTTTGCAGAAGTGAAATGAACTGCCCTCAGCTGCATGAAACTTTTTCATTTTGCAGTGCCAGTGTCCATCAAAGTTCAGAATGTGACTGGGAAAGCTATACAGTTCAGCTGGACTGGTGGCAGCAGAGGCAGCTTCTACAATGTCTCCATCATGGATGGAAACCGGGAGATAAGTAAAACCACTACAAAAGAGACAAAAACTATGTTTAAACATTTACTTCCTGGTCATCTATACACAATATCTGTGGCAGTGTTATCTTGTGCTGAGAATAGCCGGACGTCAGTCAGTGTCCGAACAGGTATTTCCTTGACCATCCTGTCATTTCTTTTTAATGAATATACTCTCCAAATATCTTTTTACAATATGATTTGGATTTGATTTCATAGCCTATTATTCCTGTAAGTCATCCTTATTTATCTGACTCATCCTCTTACTTGGATAGGACTACTTGGATTAAACAGGAGTTTGCAAGAGTAAGTACTTATTCTGTAAGATTTCTGACCATGCTGTATTGTTACACCAGATAAACAGAAGTACAAAAAGTCAAGATATTTTGGTTGTAAATTTAACAGTAAATATTCTGGTAATGTGAAGTTTAGGTTGTACATGCTTTTGTGAATGCAGGCAGTCCTTAATTGTCATTGTTATCTTTTAAATTTCATCCTAGGATAGAGACATTAAGACAGACTGTTTAATTGTATCACTGTACTAAATCATAAAAAGTAGAACATATGCTATATTTTTTCTTGAAATTTCAGATACACCTGGAAAGTATCTTTTGGGAAGTATATATTCCTGGATGCTTACATCCTTTCCCTCAGCCAAATGCTTTTGACTAAACTTTTCATAACACGTACAGGGCCTCCCAGGTGACATTGCCTTTCTTACAAGCCATTTAGGGACTGTACATATAACCTGGATCCAACATTTTAGCATCCAGGGCATTCAACGAGACCTTCCTAGTTGAAATGTCTGTGCACTAATAGTCATCATGTCATGGGTATCTCTGCAAAAAATGTTGCAGGCAGACAGGAACTTGCTTTTCTTGAAAGATCTTCCTCTGCCTACCACACAAAAGCTGTGCAGTACCCTTAAAGCAGTGCTGAGCCTGAGATCCATACCTGCCTCTTAACAAGGTTTACAAGTGGTCTGTTAAGTATAGCTGTGTAGTTACACGGTAAAAATTATAGAAGGTTCTCTTCAACTCATTTATAAGCCATCTTGAAAGGCCTTAGGCATTTTTCCTCAGCTATTCCAAATGGAAAGCAGTTCCAGAATTGCAATGCTCTGATGTTCTGAAGACATTATCAAATTGCCAGCTTAAAAGTATTCATGGCAAATCCATATCCATTTGCTTTTGTGCCAACATTGCCCTCTAACTTAAACAGTTCCCCTCCCTTCCTGTCCTCATAGTATGTTCTCCCTCCCTGATATAATTATAAACTTCTCCTACAGACAGTGCTCTCAGCCTTTGTTTGCTAGACTAGACAAGCCATTCTTTCCTAGTTTCCCTTCCTAAGAAGAATTCATCTCTGCCTTGGAGACCCCCATCACTCTTCTCTTCGTTTTTTTGAAATAGAAGTCATCTTTCTTGAATGTGGGTAACTGGGATTACGCACAGCCGTCCAGGCAAGCTTGGACCATTGTGCTTACCATATCATTACCATTCCCGTCTCTATTGGAAATGTATTGAATGATGCGTCATACGACTACACATGCTTTTTTCATAGCTGCATCACAGCTGTGATCAGCTCAGGCACTGAAGTCCTTTTCTCTTCAATGCTTGTGCTGCCAGGTTAGAGAAGACATTTTTATTATTAATCCCTGAATGCACAGCTTTAAGGAAATGTCATCCCAGTTCTGCTGTTCCAGCCTTAGCTTCATCCAATTCTTTCTGGAAGGTATCACAGTTCTCCCCTGTGTCAACAACACCTACTAACTTTGTGCCATCAGCAAATTTTAAGAGCAAACTCCTGCATTTTCTGGCAAGATCTATGATGGAAAGGTTGAACAAGTTCTACACCTGGACTGATTCTCAAGGAACACCACATGTAATATCCCTCTAAAGCAAGGTTTCTTATTTTAAATCTACCCATTGCCATCTCGCCATGAGCCAATTCCTTTAGACAAATCTTTTTCCACTAACAAATTACCACTTGGCACTGTGTAATATTGCTTTTCTATCATTGGAAGAGATCTGAAAGTCAGCTTGTCAAAGCAAGCTACTAGGTTATTTTGGCATGATCCACTTTTGATAAAACTGTATTGCACTTTAGCATACTTTCTCTGTGGCTGAGAAAATTTTTGTGATTTCTTTTAATATCCTTTGAAAGATCTAACTTGACTTTTGACAATTGTTACTTTCTTGAGCATTTCTTGACCTCTAAAACATAACTCTCTTTGTTGCAACCTTTTTTTCAGTTCCTTAGTAGATTGTCTGATTATTCTCAAAATCCTTCTAGGGCAATTATTGTAGCAGTTAAATGTGGGGTTCCTTCTTATTGACTTAGCCTCTATGGTAGGCTTTAGGACCACAGAGCCAAGGAATGCTCATCATGACTTCCATTCAAATCTTTCAATACTTCAGCCCAGTGGCTTTCATTTACTAGTTACCCTATTTTCAAAAAAAAGGAAATTTTGTTTCCTTTTGTAATCTGAAGCCATCTACTCTACCAGAAAAGTGTTTGTGAGCTAATTAAAAAGAGCAATGAAGACTAAGTCATCTGGATTTTATGTGGAGTTAAAGAATATGTTCAATTCTGTGAGGAGAACTAGAGCTATATCAAATGAGCTAACCATATAAAAACTGCAGTACCACCCTTTACTACTATTTTGACCCATTATAAATAATTCAGATTAGCCAGTCCAGACAAGCATACTGAGGTTTTGAGACTGCATTATACATATTGTTTTCAAATGAAATGGCAGGTGACTTCTACTCCTGAAAACTCTACCTAGTTTACCTGAGTTCTACAAGCACGAAACAGCACAACCTGCCTCTTTAACTCCCATATGAAATTAGAGTTCTCAACGTTATCTCAGTAAAGTTCTCAAATACCACCTACCACCCACCACCTGCCTCTCTTCTGGTATGCTCCGTTTTTATAATCTGCAGTTCTAAGTTCTCACTGGGCAAAAGGAACTGCTGCTTAGGTGATTCCTTGGCCATGATTAAATGCTTTCACCTATTTCAGTGCGGAAGTATCATGCACTATGTGGAGCGCAAAGAGGGTTTTTTCACCCCATCATTTTCTTACTAGCAGCAATCACGCATGCACAGAGGCAATTATCTTGATTTTTTAATTTATTTTACAGATCCTGTTTCCTGTTTCAACAGAGCTGAGTTTTGCTTACCACAAAGTATTGGCTGTCCTGACTTAAAATATGTTATATGCACACGTAAGTTTTACAGAATTTAAAAATTTGTTTATTCATAACTATGGGGTACCATTTCACACTATAGTATCTTTCAGGAGTATTTTGCCATCTGCTTTATTATGTCACTTCACATAGCACCTGAAGTTCACACTTCTTTGGTAAGGAAGCTGCCTTCATCAAACTTCAGTGTCAGCTTCCAGCCCTATTTTTAGTCTGGACTTTTCTATGTAAAGCATACTTCTTTTGGCTTAGTGCTCATCCACCTACTCAGGAGGATTGAAACATATTCAGTGTCTTGCAGAATCTAATAGACTGATCTTGCTTCTGCTGAAATCAATGGGAGAGTGGCTGTTGAATTAGGGAGTAGGATGCACCTTGAATAATACAGGAATGACTAACAAGTTGTGAGAATTGTGATGGCTGACAAATTTGAAAAGGAAGAGATTCAACTCTTGAAGGTTCAGAAGCCAGTGCCTTAGGTAGACTTACATGATACGCTTTCTTATTATTTGATTAGTTTCTGATTTTATCAATTAGTATTATAAATACATGAGATAATAAAGTTCAAAAAGCAAGTGTGGAGTGACATCCTGGGATTCACCTAATTGTTCCACTTTTTTGTTTTTTTTCCCCAGATTACCAAGCGTTTGCCTGCAGTGTTTTGTTAAAAGGCCAGACATTTAATCATACACTTTATAACTCTGATAGTGAAGGCTACAAAACAATGTCTGAAAGCATCAGAACAGAAGTAAGTTGCTGTAATCTCCTTTGTCATTATGAATCAACTAAGAAAAGTTTTGCAATTAGCAGCATCAGTCTCCTAGATTCATTCTTAAATCAAGATTCTCACAGAAGAAAACAGTACAGGAAGCACACAAACTGTCTTGAGCAAAGGAGAGAAAGCATGTTGTCCAATGAGGAGGGGTATCTTCCCTAACTCATCCTCAAATGTAAGATATTTAGTGAAAGGCACTTTAAAATTATATTTTTAAAAGCACAAGGAACATCCCAGTCTGTTTATTTCCTCCCACCTTACTGAGCAGATGTCTGTGGAGACAGAAAAAGAAAAGTTCTCAAAAATAACATTTCAACACATACTTGGAAATGTGGGACCTCTACAAGTGTGTACTGTTAGTCCAGATCATTGTGAATTTGCTTCATGGTAGCGGTTGCTGGACTGGAGAAGGTATCAAGAGGACCACATCAGGGAGGAACTGAAGAGAGAACACAGAAGCTTAGAGACAGCAGATGAGCCTAGTAAAGCTGACATGCAGAAGCAGCAGTCTGCCGCTCTGCTCTCTTTAGCAGGACATTAAAGAAAAGGAGTAATAATTTACACACCTCTTAGGAATCCTGATATACATGAGCCTGTTGGAAAGGTAAAACTACTGTAAGATCGGGGTAGACCGCTTTTAAATAACTAACACAGAAAATTATTTCTAATGCGATTATCGTACCTTTTAGCTAAGAGTCTCCATGGATTTCACAAGCAGTAATTAATTTGTTCTCGTAACACCAACTCCTTGTAACCTTGTCTTATGACTATCTCCATTTCATGGATAGAAAATTTACTTTAGTGAATTTAAAAGGTTTCCTCCAACCTGACTGAATGCAACAGGAGTCCCTTGAGTGCCTTTTAATAAGCTTTCACTCAGGCCCTGTGCAACATGCTAGCATGACTGTTATCACACTTTTCTTTAAAAAATGGCAAAACCAAGGAGAAGCTGTACTGAAAATGTAGTCAATTTCTGTGTTCAATTTTTTTTACAATTTGAATATTGAACTATTTATTTTAAATTCCACAGTACTATCACTCTGTAGTTGTAGTTTTGAAATTTTACACTTTCACCTGCATAGGCCAGGTTTCCCATCTAGACTGCTCATCGTGGTGAGGAAAAGAAAAGCATTTTTGGAGTCTCTGGCCAGAGAACTTAATGTGACATGTAGTTTGCAGTGGGGGTTTATCCCACAGAGAAAGATGAGGTAGACAACCGGGCAATGATTCAGAATAGAGTTTGTTATCATCTATGAAAAGTAGTAATCTTTCAGAATTTTCAGGTAAAATATCATGTTTTTCCACAGCAAGAAGATGCCTTTTTCTTAATGGGTTGAATAAAAACCCTAATTTTCTGTAAAGATCAGTGCTGGCAGAAATGTTTCAACCAGTCTTACTTAGAAGGGAGGACTGCCTGTTCTTGCCCTGGATCCACATGAAAGCACTGGGCAAGACTGTACTTTTGGAGACATCAGTGTAAATCTGAAATCATCCCAACTGGCGTCATGGGGTTACACTTAGTTTATGCCAGAATGATTAAGAGACAAATCAGACCCTTGTCTTTCTTTGCATAGTTATTCTGTAACATCATGATTCTGATAATTTGGTGACAAAAACATTTTAGCTGTTCTAAACCTCTAACATCAAGTTCTGCACTGGTAGTGTGTGCATGACCATGCTTGAAGTTTAGTTGTACATGTTAAAAAAGCTAGGGGACACTGAAGATAACTTTAGAAATGTTAGGTGCACTTTGTAGATTCCACATTTTGTACAGTCAGGGTCCCATATGGGTTTGTAGCCTGTGGAGGAGGAGAACTAGTTTCAAAGTATTATCCATTGATAGCCAGCTAAACAGATTACTGCTTTGGTAGGCAAACTTTGATTTCATATTTGCAATCACAGACTGTATGTTGTTCCAGAATCCTCCTTCAGTAAGATTTTTAGTGGTATAGACCAAAATTACTGTCATTATGCAGTTATTTGTTATTCCAAAGAGATTACCCTGAAAGAATGAGAAGTGCAGAAGATTAATATCCTGATGTGCGTATGATGTGTGCATTCCTGCTCTGCCTCAATTGACTGACACATGGAACAAATATCAATTTTGATTTACACAGGTTGTTAGAGAAATGCGCATTAAACTGAAAGATGACCACTTTGATATCATTATACTTGGATTCAGACCTGGGAGTGTGATTGCTGATTTTCTTTCTCTACTGCAAAAACGAGATCCCATCGATGTGAATGTTATGCAGGTGTACTTAAGTCAAATACTAAAGGACAAGTTTGGTGACCAAACTGAAGTAACTGTACAATGTAAGTGATGTTGAAACAGCTTCTCTGTGCTGCTGTGGGGATTAAAGGGTCAGATCTCCAGCTCTTCACAAGAGCTGATAAATTAACTTCTTTCTTTTAAGAGATTCAGGTATTTCAGATAACCTATTTAAACATTCACAGAACACATAGTCCAGCTATCATGTAGATTATGGATCTGTTTTAAAGAGTCACTGCACATATCCAGTTCCAGACTCAAAGGATGGGTTCTCTTCATATAGAAGGAGGGTTAGGTGAGCTTCTTGTTGCAGTGTGTGTCACCTTTGTACCCTCCACGCTGATTCTAAAAGTTTGGCTTTCAGTGGAGGCTTCTTCTGCAGCGGCATCTGCAATACTTCTCTCTAGATAGAGATGTGAAGGAAGGGTCCAGCTCTTCCGTCGGACAACCCTCAAAATCCTTTGGCCCCTGCTTCCCTGGCCAGAGGAAGTGTGGATTTAGCAACACAAAGTCCTGCAGAGATGCAGAGAGGCTGAGAGGGAAAGTAGAAATTGTGCAGAAGGATATTAACCCAAAATACAGTATCTGTCATGCTCATGGTAGTGGTAATGTGCTTGTTGCCTTGAGCTGCTATGAGTTGGGGACTTTTCATGCAACATAGATGCTCCTTCTGCCCCAGTTAATACCCTCTCTTCATAAAATGCTGGCTAGCACTATAATTTATTCTATGTGCCTTTCCACCATTATTACACGCATCTTTACCACAGATGAGGTATGCTTACATGTGCTACAGACCTTTCATTGCCTTTATCTGGCAATCAGGAAGCTTTCTGGTTTTGGCCTATCAGACTTTGATAGGCCTGAGACGTTGGTTTCAGTGGACTGTCTCGTGGAGCAAGACATGGCTAGATGTGTGTACAGCTGGCAGACCAGGTCCTGATTAACTTCACAAAGTTGCTTGTGCAAGTATAAGGAGGACTGTGAGGGTTAAATTATGCACAGCTCCATTTCATGGCTCTTTTTCACACCTTGGAGTGACTCTTTGTCGAGGTACAGACTGGAGTTCTCTCCTCCCAGAACCTTCCAGATACTTTCCACCAAGCAAATCCTCAGAGCTGCTGATTATGGATGTCATCAACAGATCACAAGGACCTTCGGAGAGAGAGAGGTCCATAAAATTTTCTAGTTAACAAATCTTTACTACATACAAAAACTTCTTTAATATTATTCAAAAGTTTCAAAGCTGCCAAACAGTAAAATGCAGCTGTCACTTAGGGCTCCAAGCTTTCTCACAACTACTTTTTACTGTTTCTAGCTAACATTTCTAAAATGTGTTTTAAATTTGCAGCTCTATCTGCTCAGTCATCAACTGGAGAAAGTTCCACATGGAAAGTGGCAGTGATTGTCCTTGGAGTTTTACTTGGAGTTGCATTAGCGCTGATCCTTCTGGTAACCGTGGTTTACATTTATATGAAGAAAAGGTCGGGGAAATACTTGGTTGAACCTGAAGGACTCCTCAGAAATTTTGCCTACAAGCACTTATAATATAAGCCATCAGTTTCATTTACATATTTTGGGTAAGGGGAAAAATTAATGTATTTGTCTTAAAATTCTATGTTATTTGTTTATATTAACTTAAGATAACTCTACCCTCTCCTTCCCAATATCCATCACCAAATTCCTGAGCTCCTAACAACCTCTAATGAATCATCCTTTTAACATTGCTCTCAGGTATGGAGTGGGGAATTTTCCCCATTGTACGCGTGGTAGAGTGAGCCACAGAGAAACTTCAGTTCAGACTGTCCACTACAGGTATTGCAATGATACCTAACCATTGACTGTAAAGAGAGACAGGATCCAAACTACTCAATGCTCTCTTATATTTAGATGACACAGCAAATGGAGTGACTGATCTTAGTACCTATGGCAGGTCACCTGACTACACAGCTGGGCCCAGTTATCCTGTTGGGCTTTATGCACTTGGCCAAGGGTGATTCACCTCACCTGAGGTTTTTATCACCATATGAAGATGCCTCTTTCTCACCAGCAGTGGCAGAATGAGCCCACAGCAATTAATGTTCTAGCATGTGCAGGCTGGTTAGGAGTCTGCAGGGCAGTGGGAGTGATCTGGGCTATATGGACTTGCTATAGGAGTCTCTGGTAGAGCAGGGATTTTATCTGGAGGCTTCTGAATTCAAGGTTAATTTATTTAATTGTTGGACTATGAAGAAACAAATGCCTTTATGTGAAAAATGTATAGCATGCTAAATACATGTGTAGTTTAATAGGAAATCAGTAATTGCAGAGCCTTAACATGTTACTAGATGGGGGAAGGGACACAAAAGGTTAATTTGGGCTGAAGTATTTTACTCGTCTATTTTTGCCTGTCAGAAACAGTTGGTTGGGCAATGATGTGTCATACAGTGCCATTTTGCCTTGCTCTTGACAATCCCAAAGTACAGTCTGCTAAAAGCAACCTGAAGGATCCTGTGGCATTAGACCAGACCTTGCACTTTAGAGCAATGAAAAGAAATGGCCTTTATCTGTTTTCACCACTCCTACCTGCAGTCCCAGTGAAGTTGCAGTCTGTTTCTCCAGTGGTGTATTTTTTCTGCTTGGAATGTGTTGTTGAACAAATGATAAAGGGCAGTATATTGTTGTACATATTTTCAGTAGAATTTATGTATTTCATCTCAAACCAGTTCTCCCTGTGTCTGTATATTTTGTCTGTATGCCAATGCTCTGCATTCCTGTTGAAGCACTGAGTATCCTGTGATATCAAGGCCCTGGCTTATGCCCCCCGAACAGTCCAGGCCCTTTGTCTTTGTGGATTACGTTATGGTTAGTTGGCATGGGTTAGAGTAAGGAGGTGTCCAGAACTGTGGCATGTTGCGGGACATCAGCAGACAAAGGACCTCAGCAGATCAGTGGTGCACAAGCAACTCTGCTGTCTTCTGCACGCAGCCAGTGTTAATTTTTTTTTATACCTCCTTTCCTGTGCTACAGTATGGCTCCGGGAAGAATCTTGTCGAGGAGGAACCTGCTTAAGCAGAAGGGTGAAGCCATCTTATGCCCTGGCCTTACTGCAGAAAGGCTGATTTAGTTCAGGCTGTATCATCACCCTGATGAGGGAAGTCACATCCAGCCTTGCTCCTCTGTCTTTGGCTTTGGCTTAACAGCCGTGTCACTGTGTGAGGCCGATGGGCTGTGCTGGTTGAGAAGGGAAGGCTGTGTGAGTACCTAGGGTACCTAGGGCACACAGAGTTGTGCTGGTGGTTTATATTCCTGTCGGGGATTTTTTTTTTTTTTTTGCAGGGACCTATGAAAAAGGGGTCTTGCATGACTTGCTCTCCTTTGCCTTCCATGTAGTATCAGCTTGGCTGTCCTTCTGCTCAGGTCTGGGGTATGGAGTCACAGCCCACCTCGCTGATGGAAAGTCAGCATGATTAATATTTGTTAAACTCATTTTATGTGGGTTTTAAACATAGCTAGCTCTGGTGCTATACTCACTGAGCAGTCACTTGACAATGTATTCTGTCAGTAAATACAAGTTCTCCAGTGAGCTGTGTGTTGAAAATACAAATGAGCAGTCTTGCTTATGTTAATACTGTTTTCTTTCTTTTTTGAGGGGTCTACTTTGAATAGCAAACTCGCATTGTTAGTAAACCTTTCTATGTCCTTGCAAATAATGTTGAAATAAAGACCATGTACAGCAGACTTGTGCTATGGAATCCTGGGATTTGTTCATGCAAAATATATTTAAACTCTCTGAAGAAAAGTGATATTTTAAATTATTTTCTCAAAAATGCTTTACAAATAAAATCTCTGTTTTTACAATATTGCATTCTGAAGGCACCTGCTATTCTTATTTTGTCGGGTAGTTTGGAGACTCTTCTAGCTGCAGGAGTGGAGGGTGGCCAATACTATCTGCAACAGAGCTAACCTTGACCCAGTATACGATTACACAGAGGCACTATCTCTTTGAGCTAGATTAAACAAGAGAAGCTAGATCTAATGGATCTAGCCTTGTTTTTCCCCTACTCCAATAAAAGTCCCCCTACCACCATACTGTGGTGTCTAGACTCTGAGAACTCTCTGAAGGTGAGAGCAGGAGTAGCCAGAGCTCCCCTTTCCACAGGGGATCGCTTCCTTGCTTCCAAGTAGCATTTAGGCAGGCTCGTGCATATTCCCTGCTCAGAGAGATGCAGGCCCAGCAAGTGGGACAGGAAAATAAATGGCTGACGGTTAAGATACTCAAAGGTATCTAGGTAGCTGGCTCCTGTTGATATCAGTGGGATTTAAGCAGCCCCTACATCTTTGTGGGTCAGGGTCCGTATGACTGAGGAAAGGCCCTTTGCCTGTTTCAGACTCACATTTTTTTCCCTGGAACTGACTGATGTTATTACCCAGAAAAACTTGAGCAGCTCCGGCTTCAAGAAATAGGGATGAGCCGGTGTCTGAACAGCAGAACTACACAAGCCTGCTGTCCTAGGGGCTGGCATCCTGCATGCTCTATACCCCACCACTGCAGTAACAGACCTTCCCATCTCCATGACCTCCCCTGCCCCCAGTCCATGGTCATTCCATGGTGCCAGCTCTTCTCCCACAGTGCCTCCAGTCTTCCCTCCTCCCTCTCATCCTCCAGACCTGTTTGGCTGTGCAAGAGATGGCATAGTCTGGGTAATGGTTGAGCTTTCCCTTAGTGCAAGCAGTATTAAGAGCCTCTGATTTTCACCATACTTCAGGCACCTCAGCATACTTGAGACCTCTGAGCCTCTCTTTGGAGGCATCTACATCGTTTCAAGTTTAGTTGCAATTGGCCAACACTGGCAAAAGTTGTTTGGAAGGTCAACAGCTGAACAGACAGATGGGCTGGTAGACCCATTGTCAGCTCAGTCACACAAGTCTTAACTCCTCAGACATGTAAACTAAACAATACCTGGCTAAACATTAGCTTGGGAGTTACACAGTGCTCCCAAACTTTTCAAATGCATCTCCCACACTGGGGATCTCTCATGTCATTGGCAGCAGGGCTGCTGCGGAGCCTGCTGGGCAGCCTGGAGGCTGCCAGAGGAACCGAGCCAACAAGGGTTACTGGGGCCATCATCTTCTGGGATGTAGCACCATACTTGGCCCTTGGGTGCTGTTGTTGTTTCCCATCTGAGAAGCAACCTGGAGCTCTCCTGCCTCATGTTTCACTGAAGCCTGATGGAAGTGCATCAGCCCTCTGTATATGTTTTATCACTTCACGTTGATATAGGTGGGCAGAGGCTCTCACCAGTTATATGGTCTATCATGCAGGAGGAGAGAAAAGTGTTTTCAAACAGAAGAAATTCTGCAGATACTGGTGCAGAGGGGAGGAAGGTTCTGGGACAACTCACCTGTGGGACTGATGGGATTTCCAGCCCAGG
The DNA here is from genome assembly GCF_035582795.1 of Mycteria americana. Lineage (NCBI taxonomy): Eukaryota > Metazoa > Chordata > Aves > Ciconiiformes > Ciconiidae > Mycteria > Mycteria americana. Next base: position 123,854,046 of record NC_134365.1, read on the forward strand.
GGGATGCTCTACGAAACAGTAAAAATTAGAGGTAAATTGCTTACGTTCATAAATGTGGAAGATAATAAACTAAGCAGTAAGTGGAAATTTTAAAATGCTAGAAAGCATATATTGTAGGACAGCATGAAATATGTGTTAGTCTGAAAGTAGAACACTGACCAGTGCACACCAACCGTATCACCCATTTTTTGTAGAGACAGTAGGAATGTAGCCAGATAATGATAATACATTTTGCTCATGTGAACCTCTGCAAGATGTGTCCTCTGAGTCTTTGAGCTGGCATTCAAATGAGAGTCTCAGGTAAGGTTCACCACATCTGTTAAACTTCTACCCTGTTTTGCAACAATTCCAAGATGTGGATGTTCCCTTTCTTGGCAGTGTTAGCCTTCTAGCCTCCGAAGGGGCTCATGACATGCTATTTTTCCCATGAGTGTCAGGAGTATAAGTATCTAGAGAAATCTTTCAGCTTGCTATGTAAAGAATTGCTATGTCAGCTCAGAAGACAAGACCCACCTAACCCAGTATTCCAGCTCCAACAGCTTTCAGATAACAGGCAATCTCTCTCTCTTGTGGGTCTCATCCTATGGTGGGTGGTATTAGTCTCTGCTGTTCAAGTTCTTAGCTAGCTTCTAAGTGCTAGTCACTTAAGCTACCGTTCCCTTCATGCATGTTGTGATCAAGACCAAGGTCTTAAGAAGTATTGTGTTCTGTTCATACTGAAACGGTAGCAATCTGCCAGCTGACTTCCTGGTGAGATTGAGGCCCTAGCCAGCTTCTGGCCTCTGTCATGTCATGTGATGGCCCTGGAACTGATGAGATGAGACTCAAGTCTTCTGTTGATTTTTAAATAATTTCCCTTTTCCACAATTTATTATTCCAGTTTCTGTCAATAACCAAAAGCTTTCTTCCAGCTTCACGAGTAAGTTACTAGATGTTGTGATGAAAATGATGGTGCTATGAAACCAGGACCATACTCAGCTGTTGCACTGCATTCCCATGGGCACAGGCAGTTCTGGACTGGATCTAGCCACGCCGTGGAAGAGCAGGTTGTGCAGTCACCATCTTCTATCCAACTGGGATTATGTGGGCTATGCTAGGGATTTCCCTTAGTGCCCTTGTCATTGTAGGCTCATGATGGAGAGTGGGAACGACATCTTCTTTAAAAGGGAGGAGAAAAGCAATAGGTCACACTCTCAGACTGAACAAGAGAGGCCTGGGAAACACCAGGAATGTCATCTCTCTCCTGCTCTCCTCCAGCCTGTGAGCCAGGTGCCAGAGGAACAGAAGGAACTGGTTGATGAACACAGGGAAGCCACCAGGCCAGAAGTTCCCTCTGCAGAGAGCTGGCTCTACCATGTGCTGAAATAGACACTGAAGTGAGACACTAAGGGATCTAAAGACACTCAAGTTAGACAAAATAGCAACAAGAGGGGTCAAAACTGCAGATGATCAAAGCCAATAGCACAGTGATGTGCCTTCCCCAGGCTTACCTGCTTGCTTACCTCTTCCCAAACAGCAAGATTGGGATCCAAACAGCAAGGGCTTCAGGATATCCTAAGTATATATTGACCTATAGACTAAAGAGTGCATGCACGTGCTCAGCATGGACTGGAAAAATGAACTGCAGGATTTGGGTCTGGGTAGGACCTTGGCAGCTGGTGCCAGGAAGCATGCACAAGCTGCAGAGACATCAGCCAGCCAGTCCCTCAGGCCCACATTACCTGCACACGATATCGCCCAGCCCGACTGGGGACTGCAGCTAGTCCTTATGATAGACTTTGTAATAAAAAACCTGCTGACATCTGCTTTAAAGTGTAATAGTGTGGAAATAATCCAACAACAGAAATATTACCATTGGTAATCAAAGCAGACCTGCATAATTTTTACCGATCTTTGAGAGCTGGGTCATCCCAGGACATTGCATTCTGGGGACCCAAATCAATAACATACCTGTTTAGCCACCATTAACTGGATCAAGCTGGTGCATCTGCCTGCTGGAAACCCAGTTTCCACTTCATGAGCAGAGCCAGACAGCACTGCTGCTGAAAAGGGGCTGGGTTTAAACATTTTTGCTGTATAAACATGCCCATCTACTAATTGTTTCCAGTGTTAACTGGTTTTATTAAGGACTCAGTTTCCAAACATTCGAGAAATTTAGGACTGTGCTCAACCTGTGGTTAGAAAGCTTGCAGTGAGAAACTGGGATTTGGCCAGCTCACGTCCACTTGGCTGTCTCATGGCCCCAGTTACAAGTTTGCCCTGAGCAACTGAAGCTCTTTTGTGCAGTAGGTCACATCTCTCTTCAATTACTCGTACTGTCTGGGGGACACCTGATCTTCGCATGGTCGAATATATGTGAAATTGTGCTAGAAATTGTAGCAAAAATGGATGTTTTAGTTCGGATGAACATAAGCTTTTGCTGCTGGTGGTGTAAATACCCTGTTCTAAGCTCACCGTGATCCTGTGCTGGCAGCAACACTAATGCAGGTCAGGCAGGATTATAAACAACTCAGGATGCTTTTAGGAAGACTTGGTCCTGCCAGGGGTTCAAGGCATTGCCTACATGACCACTCAAGTCGCTGAAGACAAGTTCAGCTTACTTTTCTGCAGTTCTGTGCTCTGCCAGTTTGGTTCGAGCTGTTGCAGTGAGTCGGTGCAGCTGTGTGATGCCACAGCAGATGTGCACAGTCAAGCAAAAAAATCTATGGGGTTAATTAAAAAAGGGGGGGTGTGGGGGCAGACTTCAAAGCTACTTTAGTGGCAATTATTCCCTTTCCTACACTTCCAACTTCATAAAGAAAGGGGTTATTTTAATGATGAGACTGGATGAGTATAACACTACATCTGAGCTTCCAAAAATCTTGTTAATACCTTGATTCGACAGGGACGGAAAACTATCCATTCATGAAGGATTCAGAGCAAGAAAATGCTGCACTGTGCAGCACTAGCCACCAGATGGTGCTCCCTGTACCTGTATCAGCTGCTCCAAGACCTGTTTGCACTAAAATCTTCAGTAATTCCTGAATTTTTGGCTCAGTCTGTGGGACAAGGCAGCCTGGAAACTCACTTCCCTTTCAGCAGCCTTTGCAATGCCTAAGTGCACTGCAGTCCTGCCTTAAAGCCATCCAAGTGTCTTCTTTTCCAGCACGTGAGACGGCATAAGAGTTAGGAAATGAATACATTTCATCACTCTGAAGAGGTGACGCGGAGCAAAGAGATGCTGGACAGGAGCTTCTGCTGCCTGCAGGTCACCCTGGCTGTGCCCTGGCAGCAGACTCTGTGGCTGTGCTGTCACAGGCACGAAGAGCCACGCAGCTCTCTAGTTACACACACAGTTAAGCTCGTGGGGGAATTACAGCCAAAAAAGGAAGGGATAAAGGTGTCTGTGGGAATCTCAGTGTGATCCTACCTGTCTCTTTGAGCACCTACGTGCCAGCTTAAAGTATAGCCCTGAACTCTGTGAAAAGACTCGAAGAAAAAGGTTTTGATTTGTTTCCTCCGTGCACTCCTCTTATGCTTGCTTTCGTATGTTCTGGGTTGGTGGAACGTGAAGTGAGAATGGAGGGTGGCACGTCGGCAACGCATGAAGCCAGTGCCACGGTCAGGGAGCAAGAAGCAGTCACTTGCAGCCTGAGGCAAGGGACTGATGTGTTTGTTGGACTTTGCCATTGCTGTTGTGGCAATGCAAATCACTAACTCGCTGTCACTGTGGCCCGGTATTGATAGCAGCTCCTAAACTTTTATTCGTCTCATTGCAACAATAAACATCCCATTATTCTGATGAAAAGGTTAACTGTACATCAAGTACATTCAAAACCTTAATTTTATTTCTCTTCTCGCATTCAGAAGGCTTATGCAGCATATGGACTCTTCATCTTTTCAGCTGTTCCTCATGGAGATTTTTACATTTGATTCACTGAATCAGCAACTTAGGTAAATTAATATTAAAAAAGATATAATTTTACGAGCATGGCCAAATTATCTGTGTAAAAAACACCCTATGAATCAAAAATGTAATTAAATATTAGCTCTCAGCTAATTAAAAAATGTGATGTTCCAACTGTCATTTTCCTTAACTATCACTAAGGTCATTCCTCATGTCTAATCATTCCCCTTGTCTAAGGAAATGGAGAGCTGTGGAGTGCCAGCTATCAGTGAGCTTGCTTGCTCTTGAGTATCACATACAAGAGCCTGAATATTGCACCATTAGTTTTTAAATCCTAATTAGTGTTTAAGGAAAAGATCCTTTTCCTTCAATTCTGCTGAACGGTGCCTAAATCCGTGACTGGTACTCACTGAAGTCACCCCTGGAAGAAGGAGGTAAGAACGCATGGCAACAGGAGGCTATCCGCTTGCCTCAGGTTTGTCACTGCTGTGTCGCTCAGCCTATAGGGCAAGTAATATGCTATAACCCTATAGCCATGCGCTAGTGAACAGCCCTACAGGGCCAAAGGGATGGGTGGTATAATCTCTCAGCTCTCCTTTCTGTCTTTTCAGAAGAAGTGGACTCGGGAAGAGCAGCTCACCCTTGGCCAGGGGTGGGGACTGGGGGCTGCTACCTAGCAGGGCTGTCCAGGAGGAGGGAGCCCTCCCTGCAGGAGCCACCGCTTTGTCCCTTCCCAGAGATGCAGCTGTATTTGCTGTGTGATGTTGTGACAGGGATGAGGCCATTTGTCTTGCCTTGGGCTGGCCTCTGTTGTCAACAGAGAAAAATGAGCCGCTTCAGGACATGATTCATCTGCCCTGTTTTAGGTGTCTACTTCAGATGAGAGGAAATCACCCAGAAATGTCTGTTTCTCTCCATTGACCCTGAAGGGAACCTAGAGCAACACCAACTCATAGACACCTACATTATAAGACAGCTGCAGATGCTCAGAAGAAAACGCCCTCCCCAACTTTCATGCCTTGGAAGAAGGTACCAGCTTCGTCCATCATGCCAACACCTGGTGAGGTCGGTCAGCAGATCTGTGGCATTATAGCCCTGGGAAGTGCATTTACTGGGTCATGGAGAAAAAGCAGCAATTTTTGCAAGCATGGGGAGTTCAGCAGCAGCAGCACCGAACTGGGAGCCCGTGGCTCTGCAGGCACACAGCTGGCACAAGAATTTTTCTCTCTTTTCCAGGATTTTGCCAATAATGGCCCACAGGGCCTACTTGCCACAGTGCCTTTCATGACTGGTGTCTTTCCTCCCCTCTTCACTTTAAGTATAACCAGGATGGAGGTCTCACTAACAGGACTTTGGCCTTGGAGGGAAGATATGTGCGATAGGACATACATCCCTTGTGTCTTTCGATCCCATATCCCTCTCACCATGCCTGTCAGAATGCATCTTGACCCCGACATGCACGTTAGAGAAGATGTGCTGTGGCACCAGCGCACTATTCCACGTGCCCTTGTCTCCATCGCAGTGCTGCTGCCTCCCATCCTACGCAGCCTGCATGTAGAGCTGCAGCCAGATCATGTGTGACAGCAAAGACGGGGCAACCCAGGACCTAACAAAGGTATGTGTGTGTGCAGATTATGTAGGAGGAGTGAGGAAGACAGAAAAAAAGGATTAAAGCAAGGACAAGCTGAAAATTCCTTTAATGCTAACTTGTCAGTGCATACTGGTAGAGCTAAGGAAACTAGTTGAGGGGAGTTGTGACTGCTTCACTCCTTCATGACAGATCACTGCCCAGCCTCGCAAACTCGTTGTGCCTACTGCATGGGGCCCTCAGAGCAGCGAGGAAGCAGGGACGCCTTATTATTGTGCAAGCCTGACAGGAGACGCCTGTTCTGATTCGCGCTGCTAGCAACCTGCCTGCCTCAGACAAGCAAGCTGGTGGAGCGGACGTCTCATCTGACGGCGTGATGGCAACCAGATAAAACCCTTCTCCTCTTTTATATTTTGTATGGGCACAAAGCCTTGTGGTTGGCCTGTTATTAATGATGAGCGTGATCACACTGCTCTGTGAACAATTTCCTCAATTCTAGCAAAAAGTGCTGAAAAACTTAGTTAGAAGAGAGAATGAATTTGCAGTTTATGCCATGCTTGAAAACTCCCTTTTCCTTGAGTTGTTCAGTCTCATGCTAGCAACTGGTTCCTGCTCCTGCTTCGCTATAACAACTCTGTGTTTGCTGGGTTGTCCTTAACACCTTTTGCAGCATGATGGTGCAAATGTGTGCAAGGTGTCTATACAGTTCACTTACAGGAAAATATGGTCTAGGCTGTCATTGCCAAAAAAACCCTAGCAATGGAAGCTCTTGGGTCACTGTAAAGGGTCATCTGATTTTATTCTGCTTGTGCAATGTCAGAAGTGATTGATATCTTAACTATGAGGAAATGGAGTTTCCTGCTTTGTCCTACAGCTTGTATTGCAATTGTCTCTGTCTCATTCTCTTTTATTAAATGATCTCTCCATGGGTAGCTGGGAACGGTCTCCCTTTTCATTCTCTACATTGTACAATGCAGTTTGTAATTATTTCATGATGACTTTAATTAGTCTTTCTTGCATTAAGGTTACAAGCACCACATTCAGTGATTTCTTTATTTTTTTAGTTGACTACTCAGCTCTTAGAAGAGCTGGGGGAGCTGAGTGGCTTAAAAGAGAGTGAAATGGCTATTCAATTTTGGAATTACCTCTGACAGACTCAGAGTACACACCTATTTTTTTCAGACCAAAAGCATTACACTGGCAAACTGCCAAAGTCAAACGGCTCTGCAGGATCCCGCTTGTTTTCCTGTCAGCTTGCTCAGACACTGGCTGGGGAGGCTGCAGGTGCTGGCCTTCAATTCACTGTGCCAGCTACGCTGGCGGGGAGCTGGGCAGTGAAAACTTCCATCCATGACTTGCCTGAAGGCTCCTTCTTTCCCTAACCCTCTTCTCCTCTTCATCGTCCTTTCCCAACAAAAAGCTAGGAGGCTGCTACAAACCAGGAAGTATATCTTGAATAAAATGACACTGAGACATTTCCATCCGCTGTGGGGTTACGTTGTCATGTCCGCCAGGCCTGTCCTCTTCTACTCAGAAAAGTTATCTGAGCTGAGTTTGAGGAGCTGCTATGTTATTCGGAATGCCCAGCCGTGTGTTCTTGCCCTTAACGACACAGCCTGCTGCCACTGAGCATACGTTATAGCATGAGCGTATGCATGCAGGGTTGCAAGGAGCTTCTCACCAAGGGTGCTCTACATCTGGAAACTCCAGCTGTGCACAGTGCATGCACAGATGATGTGGAAAGTAGATCTGAATGGTTCCAAACAGAAAAAGGAAACAGAGGGATGCTTACTGTCCACGCACTACACAGAGTGCACCTTGGTGGAAACAGAAGTAGAAAGATTTAACATGGGAGACATGCTGCAGTCTGCAGCTGTCAGTAGTGAACCAATGCTGGAATTTTTAAAAGCACTGATTTGGTAACATTTAAAAGCATTGTGCCCAACACAGAGTAGCTAGGTACTTTGTGTCTCACTGGACTGGAAGCCAGTGGTTGCGGAGGCACTGCTGATGCCAGTCTGCCTGTTTACAAGCAAGGCAACAAGGGCAGAGTCCCAGTAGTGCTCTGTATATGGGACAGACCCACTATGAACCTGACATGACTCATAGCACTGCAGAAAATAGCAGAGTAATTTAATAAAGCCTGGAAAGGAGCTGCATGGCGTGAGTAAATTAGTGAAGACAAAGAAGTACCTTTCAGGCCCTTAGGATGGAAGATGATGCTGCATAGCACTTGCTGGCACTAAACTTGTAAATCATTGGCCTGGATAGTTTACAGTCGTGATTCCTAAAAATATCTCTACGGAGAACCTTGATCATGTTGAATAAAATTTGGAGTCCTGAGGAAACGTCATTATTCCTAAAAATGTTGCACCAGAATTCAGAAAAGACCGGAGCAATGGCTGGATTAGGTTGGGGTCTGTGACACCAGCTCAAGGCAAAATAACAGAATGGCTTTAATAATGAACTATAATATCAAACAAGATGCATAATGCCATGCGCTGAGAAGACTGTCCTCTTCAGAGTCTGCCCTAGCCAGGTCAGCCCTTTTCTATGAGCAGGTACCAGCCTGATGTATGAAAATATATGCATGCCCACACATGATATAGCTACATTCTTATGAGGTTTGACTTAGTATCTTATGACAATCTGTCCAATACTGTACAATACCATAAAATAAGATAAATAGTTTAGCAACTGGTAAACTAACATACCTCAAGGCAGGTATCACTGGGGAAGCTTCTAATGGGCATGTTTTGATTAAGATTGCACTGGAGATAGTGTTAGGCCTGAAGTGATTAAGTATTTGCATCGGTGATTCAGAAGTAAATATAACTCCTCTGCTGATTAAGGTGTGTGACTTATGCAGAATGGTAAACAAAGAGGCTAGAACTGTTGCATGCAACGATCTTGACTTCTTGATAAGCTTGACCTACTTAAGTGAAATGTATTTAAGTAGTCGACTGCACAGATATACTTTTAGGAATAAGGAACAAAGGTCATGCCTACAGAATAGGATGATGTATCCCAGCAGGAATGGACTCAGAAAAGGATTTGGCAATAGAAGGATAAGCAAATCAGCATGAGCTCCCACACTTACGCTGTGGCCAAAAAAGGTTAATGGGATGCTTGGATTAACAGCGCATAAGCAGGGCAGAAGTAAGGTAATGTTAACTCTGAACATGGCATTAGTGGGATCAACACTGGAATGCTACATCAAGTTTTGGCATCAACTTCTCTAAAGAGAGGCTGAAAGGGTATAAAAAAGAGCCACAAATGATTAGGTGGTAGGAGAAACTGCCTTATAGAGAGCCCTAAAGGGTACAGTCCATTTAGCTTAACAAAAAGAAGATTGGCTACAACTTGATTATTACGGCTAAGTAGCTACCTTCTTGGGACTGGGGGAGGAAAAAGTACCAAACTGTAAAGGGCTTCTTAATCTAGTTAATTACACATGTAAACAAATAGTTGAAAACTGGAGTAGACACATAAATACTCTACAAATTATTTTACAGCAAATGACAAACTGGTGGAATAAACTATCAAAGGTAGCCTCGCCCTTCTTTGATTTGGTACCTTCAAAGAAAGCCAGAATACCTGTCCAGAAGAGCGCTGAACATTACTGACTCCCATACAGGGCAACTGAGCGTGACTGAAGGACCAGTGACATAAAGGGACTAGCCTAGCAGATATGGCCTCTTAGTCTGACATGTATCAGTCTATCAGTGGCCAAATATGTATGATTAGGAAAGGCTCATCATGAAAGGCTTTCACGTCAGGCCTGCGGACTGACCAAGGAAGTCAGGCACTACTGAATGCTATGGTTGTGAGATTTGTGACGGTGCCAAATTATTTGCAGGGTTCCAAGTGCACCACTCTCAAGCCTATATTAGCCGTGCCAGCGACTCCATGGAGCTCATCTCTCCAAACTGACAGACTGTCACTCTGATAACCATGACAAATTTGAGTGTAGTTCAGGGCCTGCAGCTTGGCTCCGTCACGGGCAGCGACAGCTCTGCTTCCTCAGGAGGCTTCCCGGTGACCAGGCACCTTTTGCAGAGTGCATCACACTCATTTCTTGTTTCTAGATGTAATTTTGGACAAACACATTACCAAATACATGTAACAAGCAAACAAGCATGTACGAAGCTTACCAGCTCCTGCTACGCTCCTTTCTGCATGCAGTCCCGGCAGCTGGCTGATAGAAGTGTGTTTGTGCTTTGTTCCCTGTCAGTCTCATGTGGGCTACTGGAAGGAGCAAGTGGGACAACTTCTCCAATGCCTCACTGGTAACTACACAGTTTTTAGGGGTTTTGAAGCTTTCTTCCCCTAAGCTAAAGCAGAACATGCAACTTCTCTATGAGACTGAGACTCCAACAGACTGCTTTTGTTGCCTGGGAATCATGGTCATTATCTCCCAGGGATTTCAGTGCTGCAGGAAATAAATGTATACATCTGCAGGGAGCACCAAGGGACGTTCATGTCACTTATAAAATGATCTTTGAGATGTGCCAGACGGCATGGCCGTGCAGAATAATCAAGGTTTCTCTGCTGAGTCTCACATCTCAGAAAGAGTCTAAAATCCCGAATCTTCTGTGCTTCTGCTACCAGCCATGTACAAAACCCCTTGAGGTAGACAGGGTTGGGAAAACGACTGTTTTTCCTTCTGATGTGGATGGTTAGAGTGCTTTTCTGGCAGGCACAGTAACTGCTCCACCTAACCTGGAGCAGGGGGTTTTATTCGGAGTCTCCTGTCCTTTGTAGAAGAGCTGTATATCCTGGGGTGAAACTCTGGACTTCGTGAAGTTACTCCACTTCACACAGAAACGAAGAGGAGCGTGGCATTCACATCTGTTCCCCAGCTGGTGTTTAGTTGCATTTTCAAAGCAGAACAACTGCGAGGGAAGAGACACCCAACGCTTGTCCCACAGAATACCTAATTTCAGTGACTCAGACCTTGTCCTGTCCCAACAGGCATGTTCAAAACCTTTCCTGAAACCGAGCAGAGACTGAATTTGAAATTTACTTTTCAGCACCAGGAGGAGTGCTCAGTGGCAGGGCTACTGGGTGTAATGGGATAGGTGCTGTTTGCAGCTTTCTGTGAGAAAAACATGAGTTGGTGTCATGGCTGAGGACTTTTCCTGCTGATGTCTGTGTGTCCCTTTCCCAGGTGCTTGACTCTCTCCCTTGGCACTGTACAGGGAGCCTAAGCTGGCAAAGGATTTCAGAAGATTGGTGCCATGTCTAATTTTCAAGTCGCCTTGTGAATTGAGACTGCAGTCTTTTCATCAGACTGGGAGAATATTTTCTTCACCTAATCTGCTCACGACAGGGTTGCTGAAGTTTTTACCCTTGGCTATCGCTGCATGAGTGCTATCACTTGCTCCCTTGTGTCCAGACCCTGAGGCTACAGTCTGGGAAGGTGCAGTCAGGGGAGACATGATGCCTAAAATCCAGCTGCTCTTAGCTGTGATTTCCGGCCATTAGTCTGAGCAACGTGTCTGCATGTCTGGTTATAACGAGGGCAGTATGATTTGAGGGGGACTGCACTGTAGGAATGCAGAAATATGTCTGAAATAGCCTCCGTGCTGGGGACCTTTTCCCTAGAGCCTTTGTCTGCTTCCAACGTGATATATGGGTGACGGAAAAATTTGCTATTTCTCCTCTCATGATAACTGAGGGAAAGTAAATTTGCTGTGAGCGTGCTATGTTGCCATCAACTGAAAGTAGTGAGTTCATATAAATTATGCTCAATCTCTGACAAAATAACTCTATTTGTTCGAACAGGAAGACTGATGATGTGTTTTCTTGCTCTCTGCTAGCATGTCTTGGGATCAGCTGGCTATGGCAACTGAGGGCTACTTAGATACAGACTAATGGACCACCATCTCTTGCAGAGCTGAGCTAATCCATTGCACCTACTATTACTTCTTTCCAGTGTTATCCCCCTCAGTTTGCTTGAGCCAAAACACGTGCATCAAAGCGAGCGCTGTACCCTACTGATTCCCATGAGTACAATAGAGAGTAGCCATAGAAATGAATTGCAACTAAAACTGGTCAGAAATAGGTTGGTGTTTTGCTCTTGAATTTCTTGCCTTCGGATCTCAGAAGAGGGACATTTGAGTACCCAGACATAAAAATACTGATAAAATCTCGTGTAAAATAAACATGTGAAACCTCTTGCGTTATTCCTGGAAATGTTAGTTGAAGACAAAAGTGGCATAAGAACACAGCTTAGGTGGTATCCATCTCCATAACACTGGCCATGGCTATTCCGAGTTAGGTGTCTGGAGCCCTCCCCAGCTGACAGGGAAGCCAAGATGGATCCAGAATCCATCCCAAATCAAGGTAAATATTTCAGAAGGAAAGACAGAATTTTCTTTTGGGGATGCCCATTTCTCTCCACTGACTGAAAAAGAGTCTGCATGACTAGCTTAGATACCAATTTTCTAGGCAGCCAAAATTAGAGATGAATCCCACCCATTATACAGAGTATACCTAACCTGAAAAGAATGACTGATTATGTTCTTCAATATTAAATAGATCTGAAGGCAGATCTGTTTAAACTGACTGATCACATTCTTCTCAAATAGCATTATGTGAATATTTCCAGTATAGATAGGGAACTATTAATGTCGTGTACAAAAAGACGTGACAAAATTGAGAGGGGTTATGACTGTTGTTCCAATAAACAGGGAAGGGGAACAACAGGAAGGGAGAAGAAAAATGTGATCTAAGTCGGGGATTTATTGTATTTCAGTAAGACACTTCCTCAAATTTCCAGCCCACTGCCAAAAAGTACTGAAATAGTCTTTTTAGTTGGAGACTGGCTGCAAAGCTGCTAATAACTTCCTAGCACTAAAGGAAAGTTTGATATGTCACTGGTGGTTTGTTTGATGTATCACCTGAAAGTAGTATGTATGTTGATGTCTATCAAGTCCTAATACATGGGAACTTAAACAGAGAATAATATCCCCTTAGTTAAAATAATTCTCTGCCAGTAAGATACTGATTTTTCCCCCACTATGCTTTCCTTTCCTCTGTTCTTCTTTGTTAAAGCAAAATGCAGACTCACGGCCACTAACTGCCAGAAACCCAGGCTCTCAGCCTTTCTCAGGATCAGACCATAAGTTTTTTCTCAACTTCATCTTTAGGCTGTTCAAACCTACTGATATTCTTTCCGTTCTTATTTCACTAAACCTATGGAAATAATTGGGGTAGGGCATAAGAAGAGACAAAACATACTTCAGAAACCATCCAAAACAGTGTATATTTTCAAATGGCAAAATGACACTCTATCTGGGATAAACTGTTGTCGTTGGATTTTTATTTAGGTCAATAACTGCGGGAGCGTTTCACAGTGGGATATGTTTCGTTGTGCTCTCAGCTCCTTTGACTTTTTAGAGATTTTGAAACATAATTCTGAAATAAAAACTCCAAATGTTTTTCTTTGATAAACGTTTTTTTAAAAAAGGACATTTTTCTCAAAAGCTCCTTAAATCTTTTCCATAGAATTCCTTAAATTCTGCCCAGACCAGCTTAAATTAACAGCAAGTTGCAAATAGTTAAAGCTGAGGTATTTTTTTAATGAAAACGCCATCTAAAATATTTTGCCTTTTATAGTTAAGACTTTCTTTTTCTCATCTGCCTCTTCCACACTTCTCGGTTGAACTTTTCCTGTATGTTGTATCTCAGCAGTTAAGTCCATGCTGGCCTCTGCCTTTCCCCAGGCTATACCGCTTCTATACATGAACTAGTTCTTGTACAGAAACACCAGAGCTATCAGTACTGCACTAAAATGCCTCCCGTGGCTGTGCTGTAAATCTGCCCTCTCCTGCTGTTGGTGCGTTTCCACTCTGCCCTGCCCTTCCCAGTGCATTTCTGCTTGCGATGTCCTTTTTCTTTCCTGTGGGCTGCACCAGTCTACTGTCTGTAATGCTTACCTGCTGTAAAGCCTGGAAGCTACTACTATTTCCTCATCTATTTTAGGAGTCAGAGTTTTGTCCCTGCCTGCTTGTCCTCACCTTCATTTGTAGCTTCCCCTTTTTTTTTTTTTTTTGTCCTGGATTTTTTTTAACACAGTTTTATCTTTCTCCTCTTTTTTTTTTTTCTTTTCCACAGAGTTGTGTTCTTGATCTTTTTGTCTGCAGGGACCAGGGGATCACCTGTAAAGTTAATGGAAGAGTTAATGAGGGAATGTAGGAATGCAGGAGACTCCTATTTTTAGCATGCTTCGTCTTATGTAATCATTTTTTTCCTGTGTGGTATCAAAATAGATACCAAATAGAACTTGGTTTCTGAGAAACCTGTTTTATGTCTCAGTGTTTTACAAGCTCCCTTAGATACTGATACTGTGGCCACCATGAAAAAAAATAAGTCCTCAGGATCTGATCATGTACTCTTGCTCAGGAAAAACTCTCGTGGAAGGTGATGGGAGCAGTGCTTGAGGCTGCACTGTCAAGCCATCACTTGTTTTCATATCATGCCTAACGTCTGTGCCTCTGTGTCACTTCACGGAGCAAAGGGCAGTTTTCACATACACCGTCAAAAGCACTATGGCAAATATGCGGTTGAGCCCACACTACTTCAGCCATAATATTGATAGAGAAGCCATCACTTTATGGATCAGGGGCATATAATGTCACATGAACTTGGTGCAATGCTCCTCCTTGCACGCTGCTGGCCTGGGAACGAGGGGCAGTAACACGACCTAGCTCGTGACATGGGCAAGCCCAGGCAGGAAGCGTGGGCAGCCCTGCAGCCGACGGGCAGCACATGCCTTCCTGCGAAGGGCTGATTCGTGAAAGGCACAGTTCAGCCCTTAGTACCATAAGCTGCTTACAGACAGAGCTAAAACTTTTGTTTGTGCAGCAGATTTCAGCACTGTACATTTAAGTTCCGTTACAGCCTTTGTTTTCCCTCCTTCTTCCTGAGCCTTTAAGATGTTAAAACAGAGGATAGGAAGCATCATGATGGGTTTGTATCACACATTCACTAAGATCAGGGTATCTCTTGGTCGCTCTCTCTGTATCTTGTTCCACCTCACATTTAAAAGACATGATGCCTTTAAGCAGTTTGTTTTACCCTGTAAATGCCTTAAACATATACAGCAGTATTTCACAGCCCTTTTCAGGACCTGTAAGGAGATAATGCGGCCCTCTCAATGTTTCCAGGGGAAAATAAAGGAGACAAGCTTGAATAAATTTTAGGTGCTATAGACACATGCTCCAAATCAAGTTAATTGAAGCCCTGGACCCTCACTGGAAGAATGCTTCATAATTTCTCTTTATTTCTAATATTAGGAGATAATTGTATTTCAAATTTCTTCTCAAACACAGTTCAAGCCTTCAGTGAGGACTTCTGGATGGGCCCATCCATGTTTGGTCTGGTATTCCATAGCAGGTAGGCATTTCTTCCTCAATACATGAGTTATAAGTAAAATAATTTTCTGCAACATCTACAGACTGCATCCAAGGTCAAGCTCAGTGAGACTCCACATGTTATTCCTTGGCAATAGGATGCGGTGGATGGTAAGAGTCCATATGTTTCCAAGGGGGAGTCTTCTCTCATGGAAGAGATATCTACTGAGAGTTATTAGCACATTCAGGAGCGACAGCTACGTCAGGAAGTCCTTGAGCCAAAAACGGCTGTAGGCTGCAAGAGCATCAGGGAGCCATCTGATACAAGCCAGTCCTGTGCTTAAGCTCTTCTTTGAGCATCCATCTCCTGGCCACTGTCAGGAAGGAGGGTACTCCAGGAGACGGGCCCCCCTCTACCCAGCGCAGATGTTCTGTGCAGCAGTTTCCTCCCTGCAGTGCTGTGCCGCCTGCAGTAAACACCCCTCCACAGCTCAGCAAGGATAAAATACTTACCTACCTTCCAGGTGCTTTGTGAAGATTACCTCTGTGTCTGTACAATGCTACGTGAGCACCAAGCATTATGGCAAGCTCCCTGGTTAGAAGATTCCTCACAGATTACAAATTTGTGTCTATAACGTTTGGTAGACGCTTTGAATCCAATTCTCGGACCCCTGCTATAATTCATCCCCTCTTCCTGCTGCTTCCAGAGAAATAGAGAGGGAGCCTCAGCACACGCCAAAAGCAGGGCCAGCGAGTACGTAACGTCAGAGGCACTTCAGACAGTTGGTGGGTCCTCCAGTATCTGGCTTCTTGGTGAACTGGTTGGGCAGAGCCTTCTGCCACCAGGTAGCATGGCTAAGGAATCTAACTCAAAACCTAGTCACGGATCTAGATTCAAGTCAGCAGTGCCAACACAACCCTAACGGCACGTGAACACCACCCCATTGCACTTCATGGGCAAGTATGTGGTTCAGGCCCTGTCTTTGCACAGCCTCGCTGAAATGCAGGTCTTCGATTTGAGGAAAAACGAATGAAGATGGAAACTCAGTGACAACCTTTCTTTCCATCCATTTCTGAACCACAACGGCTTGCTCAGCTTATAAATCAATGGCAGGCGAGTCCCAGGGCCAGAAGAGCCGTCTCCTCCCCATGCGGGCAAGACGGCACAAGGCACAATTAGATGGTGCTTCGATTCCCCGTCTCCTCAGGGAATGCCATCCCGCGTCCCCTCCGGGAGCTCATGAGGAAGCCGGGCCGCAAGCTGTGCCAGTTATGAGTGCGGAGGCAATGCCCGGCAGCTCCCCGCAGGGATGTCCCCACCAGCCGTCCTCAGCGGCCAGTCCCCTGGAAAGGTGTCTGCCGCCGGCTTCGGCAAAGCCACGGCCACGCGCGGGACGGGCTGGTCCCCACGGCGGGGCCACGCTGCCCACGCCTGCCCGCGGCGGAGGGGCACCGCTGCGGGCTGGAGCCCTCCGACCCCCCGGCACCGCCCCGCCGCCTCTCCCCAGCCCCGCGGCGGGGCCGCGGGGGCGGGCGGGGGCCGTGCCTGCCGCGGCGGGCCGGGGCGGAGGCGGCCCCAGCGCGGCGGGAGGCCGCTCCCTCCCTCCCTCCCTGCCTCCCTGCCTCCCGCAGCCAGTCTGGGCGGAGAGGCGGCACTCGAGGGCTCCGCGCGGCGCCGGCGGAGCGGTAGCCGCCGCCAGCAGCCGGGCGGGCAGCGAGGCACATGGCATGTCTGATGGCGGCTTTCTCCCTGGGCAGCGCTTTGGTAAGGCGCGCCCTGCCCTCCCTGCCTCCCTCCGCGGGGCCGCGGCGAGGGGATGGCTGGGGGGGCTGCGCGGCCGGGGCGGGCGAGGTGCGGGGCTGGGGGGGCACGGAGCGAAGGCTCCGCGGGGCGCCTCGCCGCTCTCCCTGAGGGGAAACTGGGGCCGGGCGGCGGGCCCGGGGCTGCGTCCCGCCGGGGGGTGCCGGGTAGCGGGTGCGAGGCGGCCGCCGATGGGCGGCGGGGGTGTGTGAGGGGACGGCGGCGCATGGCGGGGCTTGACCGCTGGTTACCTCTGGGCTGTAGCTAAGGCCGGGGGATTAGCGGCTGCTCCGAGCATGCTCCCTGCGCCGCTGCGCCCCGTCGTTTTCAAAACAGATTTGCGGAGGGACCGTAACCTTTGCATAACACCCGGGGCGAGCGGCACACGGGCGGGAGCCGGGGGGGGGGACACGCTCAGCGGGGAGGCGTCTGGGGAAGGAGCGGGCAGAGCCTGTGGGACCGTCCTGCCGCTGCGAACGGGCGGGCGTTTGCTGCCGTGCCCGGTGGGCGCCGGGAAGCGGTCCAGCTCCTTACGGGCGAAATAAAACCGTGTGGGAAACAAAGCTGTGTGAAGCCAACTGAGAGGTGAGCGCGGTCTTTGAGAACGTGCGCTCCTCATGTCGGGTGCGCAGGGGGGCTTGAGGTGGGCAGCAGTTTGAAGTGCACGGCTGTGCGTACAGGTCGGTACGTCAGTGGGGAAACGAACGGTTTGTTGGTGTTAGCGGGTATACGAGGGAGTTCAGGTGTGTCTGAGGAGCAGTTGCACAGGGCTGGGGTAAGTCTGCGCCTGTCGTAACGACGGGAGTTGCCCACCTCTTCGCAAGCAGAGATGATCCCGCCACTGGGAGCCGTTTCTGCCACCCCTGGCTCTCGGGGGGGGCGGATCCTCGCCCATAGCAGGTGGTCCCTGGGGGGGGATCCTCGCCCATAGCAGGTGGTCCCTGGAGGAGGCAGGCATGTGACGGAGAGGGCTGGCAGGACTCTGTCACCGTCTGCTGAAAACAGGCATTTCAGTCCACTGGGTGATTGAAATGGTTTGTTTAATGTCCCATGAACAAAAGTCTGTCTGGCTTCATACTCGCAGATGATTAAGTAGGCAGAGACAAGGACTTTGTCCAAAGGATGGTTCTTTTTGAATTGATCTAAACTGGAGAAGCTCTGACCATCCCCTGAATACTCAAGGTGACCTGCTCATTGAGTCTTAGTTTTTGGATATTCCCTCTGACATGTGAAGGTGCTCAGTGGTTCCTCTGAACCAAACAGCTATTAAGTGCCAAAGTAAGCCTTGAAAACATTTGGGAAAGAATATTGTTAGCTCACCTTCTCTTATTTTTTAGGGAAAAGGGAGGTTCCTCTACTTTAATTGTTCAGTTCTAAGATGTTTCACATTACTCTCGTTATGTTCAAATTACATGCCATCACAGTCAACTATTTAAGAAAATGGGAGTAAGTGTTACTGGATACCTGACCTCTGATTAAGTTGAGAGCACAACTAAAATCGCTTTCTTGGGAAAATGTGATAGGCGGAGCTGATTTTTACATCCAGGACTTGGGGCTTGTGCTTGAAGAACGTGAAGACGCTAGCTATGTAGTGGTTATGTAGGACTTTTTTTTTAATGTTTTTCATCAGCATTCATGACAAGTGACTGATCTGAGCAGTACTGCCTTCACAAGATAAATGGGAAGACCACTAACCATGACGGAGAGGGTGAAAATGGCACAGTGAAAAGGAGGCAATGTGACTTCTTAGTCGCTTTGGAGGACAAGTAGGGGGAGACAGTGGCATGACCTACAGCTCTTTATTTGAGGGTGTTCAACACTGATGCCTTGAAAAGTAGTGCAGCACATACGCTTTCTGTGAGATACGTTTGGGGACATGTAGATTGTTGGGCAGATGTGACAGCATGGAAAGCCTAGCACATAAGTCAGCTACAGAAGGCTTTTCCAATACAGATCTGCATTAAAAATATGAATTTTCTAATAGACAACTGTGGAGGTGTTGGGCCCTGCTTATGACATACTCCAAACAACAGATGACAAGGAACAGCCTCTGAGCTGTTGAAAATCCTGTTTAGCTGAAGGAAATTCATGATTGTTTTACTTCTGGCTTTACACTCATCCTCTTCCTATTGGTGCAAGGTGCCCGTGCAGGTGAAAGGAATGCAAAAAGTTCAGATTTTGTGTGCATAATAAAAAAGAAGAGAAAGGCAGGTGGCAGACCATTGTCATGGTCAGGAGAGGAGGGGAAAGAGATTCAGTCCACAAAATGCCATGTGGAATTGTGCTGAGTGGTACGATGGGCAAAGCATAGTAAGAGGTATGGCTGTAAGCATAAAGCATTGACCTTACAGTCTGAATGGTGCAAGTACTGGAGCAGGGTTTAATATGTTTATGTAGCTGATAAGATTTCCATTAGGGATCACTGTCAGGCAAGGAAAGCGTGCAACGATTTTGGGTGGAAAGCGCTGTGCTTTCCTAAGAGACCTCTAGGAAAGAAGTTGTACTGTTCCAGGTTGCAAAGTCTCCAGAACTATTAGTGCAGGAGCAAATAAAGCACAAAATAGTATATTTCAAAATTTGCAGAAATATAGCTTGTGCAATTTCACATTTACGGAAGTATATTCTGATCCAAAGGAATAAGAGCTCTTAGACTTTCTGAGTGGTTGTCTTCTGAAATGTCTGCACAAATAATAGTTCAGCTAGCTCCCTTTCCCCTTCAGCTCTGTCCCAATATGAGCCCTAGAATCAGAGTAACTAGAACAAAATTCTTTGAGTGCATGAGAAAACAAATACAATGGGAACTGAACTTACAAATGTTGTATTAATCTGGTGCAAGAGCTACTCTGTTCTGAAGATACTAATGTGCTGTGTATATTCCCTTTGTGGGTAAACTGGTGCTGAAGGAACTACCCTTTGTGTGCTGCAAGTGCAAGAGCTCTTTTACCTCTTCTGTCAAGACACTGGCAGAACAAACAAAGGATTGTTTTATTTTTTTTTCCCTTTCACCTTTCAGCGCATTACTGTGCTGGATTCTTGTGTTATTTAAATAATAATTCTTCTAAGGCAGAAGGTTTTGAAACGTGTTCCTAAGCAAAAGTCTGTGAACTTTGTCCTTTCTCCAACTTTTTGCCTGTAGAACGGCAGCAATTCTGCTTGTACCATGGCCGAGCCAAAGTCAGTGTGTGTTTCGGTGGATGAAGTGGTCTCAAATGGCACAGATAACCAAGACGTTCGACTGATGAATGGACATTTAAAAAAGGTGGACAATACTCTGACAGAAGCTCATCGTTTCTCCTACCTACCCCGCAGACCAGCTGTGAATATTGAGTTTAAAGAACTGTCGTACTCTATCCAAGAAGGGCCATGGTGGAGGAAGAAAGGTAAGGAAAACTTAATGTTTTGGTTAACATACAAACGTTATTGCCCATGTTGGTGGTCATAATAAGTGGAATGAGTCTGTTGTGGACGGCGAAGCAAAGCGAGTAAAGGGAGCGCATTTTCACAGTTGCTGTTTGCTTGGCTTCTTGATATGCTCACTGCCCCCCAGCCAGCACCAGGGAACTTTCCCGGAGCCCGAGGCAGTGGGGTATGGCCCCTTGCACTCCAAGAAACTGTAGATGCAGTAGTTCATACAACTGCTTATTTTTGCCTCCCAATTCTAAAGTGTCTGAAGTAAATATAGTATTGCTGTGCTGCCAAATATCTGTCCTGTGATCTTGCATGTCTGCAATTTATTGTTGACAGTGGGTAGAGCATGCAGTAATTTAAAGATGGGGGTGGGGGGGAAAGAGGATGCTTTTTTTACTTTTGCGATTGGTTGTTGTGTGAAATGGTTATTTTTTCAGTACTCTTTCAGAACAGCAAGCATCTCAGAATTTCAGAAGGCATTTGAAACCAGGATAAAAATTATTCTTGTAAAACGCTGTGTTTGGAAGTAAGAGCTGTAGGAATGTGAGCCTATCCATGTCTCGTGGTGCTCTACGGCGGCTCTCTCTAAGCTTACCATTTCTTTTAACTGATGAAATCACTGGCTATTGCTAGGGCTGCATCCTGAGGTTTAGTCAAGGACCAGGATGCTTTTGCTAGCTACTTTGCTAATAACACACCACAAAGAGTTCACAGCCTACAACACAGGGCACACCAGAATGATACAGCTATCAAATCCATCTCAAGGAAGTGAAGTGTTACCACTTTCCTTTCACAATCCAGTTTCACTTATGGCTGGCTCTGAGACAATTCTTCTAGTGCTGATTGACTGATGGGAGTAAGGAGGGCATATTAGCTCTCTCCTTCATATGCTCTTGGTCTATTCCAGTTGTGAAAGGTGCGTGTAAGGTGGCTCTGTCCTTTTTCATCTGCTTTGCATTTGTTCTTTTTATACCTTCATCTGCTTTGTGTAGCCATGTGTTTCCTAGAGAGTTTTTGTTTTGTGTGTGTGTGTGACTAGTCATCTCTGAAAGGAAAACTAGGTCGTGCAGTAAATTCCTGCTAGCGAAAAGAAGTAAGCCCAAGAGAAAATATTGAAATCTTCAGGAGAATTTCGTGTACTAAATGACATAATTGCTCTTCCTCGAGGAATTCTCTCTTAGTAATGTAAATTGGTATGGTTGTGTGCTTTAGTTCTTTTTAAGAGATAAGCCCCTGCCAATGCGCTGCTCACCTGAGCCATACTTGATACCTGCACTTGCTCTGAATCTGTAAATCCACTGGCTTAAAGGATCCACTTGAAATTGTTTCACAAAGTACATTGCTGCTGTCTGGAAATTGTGTCATTATCACAACACCAAGGCTTTAATAGTCAAAAAACATGTGGTATGAAAAACACTGGATCTATGGCCACGGAAGTGCTACTGTATGTGGACAGCTTGTGCATACAGTTATGCATTTGTTGAAGGATGTGCAAATTTGAGGCTTTAATGGGTTTTTCAACATCAAAACTGTATGTGCACACACCTGCTTTCTTTTAATTCTTTATTATAACTGCATGTAGCCATACTGTGCATAGAACAACTTGGTTTGGCAGCAAGTTTCGCACATGCAAAATTATTTTTTATCTTATCAGAACGAACTCAAACATTGAAGTTTTTTTTTCCCCCAAGAAATGGAACTATGCCAAAGTGTCTCATGTAAGATTTAAAAACTTGAGGTTTTTAACTGGATCTCTTTCTTATTGGCCAAAAATGATCGAGGGATTCTAGACCAAAAACCTTTGTCCACATTTGCTGACATGTCCGAGTGAGTTGGCTTGAACAAAATGGCACATCCTGACGAAATGTCCTGCTGCTGAAAAGGACTGCTTGCAGTATTTAGCTGTAGGGCATAGCTGGCTATGACTGTGTCACTACACTTAGATTTGAAAGAGGAGATGAAACTGTTCTGGCTATCTGTGAGGAGGAGTTCATATTCTCCCCTCCTCACCTGGTCTTGCACCATATGTCTTTCCTCGGACCACTAAGGACAGCCTCTGAGTGGCTGTGAGGCATGCTGTCTGCCAGCGGGTCTTGGCACTCTTCTGCTAGCCAAGGATCTAAAAAAAGACTTGGGGGGGTTTACAGTCGATGCCAAGCTGAATGTGAGCCAAAGTGTACTCTTCACTGCAAGTAAGGTAAACCACATAATAAGCTACCTTTGGAGGACCTGGCCAGATGGAGGCAAGTTGTTATCCTTCTCAACATCAGTGAGAGCACAACTGGAATACTGTGTCCAGTTTTGGGCCCTCCAGGTCAACAGAGATATTGGGAAGCTGGAAGGGGTCTGTCAGAGGGGTAAAAAATTGGTCAGGGGACCTACGAAGAGAGGCTGGGCTTGTTCAGTCTAGTGAAGGGGAAGCTGGGGGATGATCTCATTCTGGCATACAACTACCTAGAAGGCAGTTATAAAGACAGTGGAGCCAAAGTCCTGTCAGTAGTGCCAGCTGATATACAAGAGCTAATGGCCCCATACTGCAGTTTGGGTGGCTTATGGTGGACGTTAGCAAATATCCGTTCACCAGGAGGTTGGTGCAGCACTGGGACAGGTCACCCAGAGATGGTGTGGTTTCTCCATGCCAGGGGGTGTAGAAAATTTGGCTGGGCAGAGCCACAGCTGACCTAATCTTGTGTTGGTGATGGTCTTGCTTTGAGCAGAAGGCTGGACTAGGCAACATCCAAAGGCCCCTTCCAAGCAACACTTCTGTGATTTCAGTGAATCGCTAGCCAGACTATAGAAACCTTCAATAAACAAACTTTCCTCCCAGCCATGTTCCCTACTCCAGGGACTGACCCAATGTATTGGTTTCAATAGAAAAAGTTTTCCATTAGAGAAATAGAAAACTCAGTTGTCTAAATTGTCTCAAATGAATGTCTCAATTGAAATTGTCTCAAATGAACTGTCAGATTTCTTGAATTGTTTTAGTGGTTCTGCAATAGAATTGTTTGTGTGCAATTTGGGATATCTCTCTTTAAAACTGGTGGGCTCGTAGATGAATGCATTACACGTAAAACTATTCTGAATGCCTCTTACTGGTTTCTCCTCCGGTGGGAAACTGGGACTTCGCAATGGGTTTTAATCTGTCTCTGCTCAACAAAAGGGCAATATTGTGCCTTGAAACACTGGTGGATGTTTTAGCTCTACGCTTCTTGGAGGTTCCCTGTGCTAAAAGGATCTGTCATTGCCATGATGTGAAATTTTTAAATTCACTTTTTTATGAGAGGAGTAGCAGAAAACACATTCCTAAAGGTACAAAGTCCAGTGTAGGAAACGCAACTGATTTTTAAAAAACAGTAAACCTGTATGCACAAGCTGAAAAAAAAAAATAAAATGGGAGAGGTCTGTCAGTTCACTTTGTTCTTGGGTGCTGGTCATGGCAATAAGTGATAAGGGATGCTGTTATGAAAATGTGCCTTTTAAATTAATGGTGTTTCTATTCTGAAATGGAGCTTGGCAAAAAATTCTGCTTTTTCTACATCTTTCTCCATGACTGTAATGAATTAGTTAAAACCTTTCATGAGTGTTGGATCACAAAGGGAGAAGTATAGTTTCCTTGCAAAGACAATTTGTGCCAGCATGTTGAAGAGGAAGTCAACTAAAGAGCAACAACAAAAAAATGTACTCCCTTCAGTAAAAATGGTTTTGCAAAGTAATGTTAAGGTTAGGCTCTAAATGAACAAAAGGAGGAATAATTAGTAATGCTGCCATTGTGTTCTGTACTTAGCAGTATTGTTCAGACAATGAAACTCATGGTATGTAACATCATTTACATTTTATTAAAAGCACAAAGAAATGTGAATTTGCATTGCTTGTCAACAACAAAGCAGCTAAATAAGCCATCGTAGACTTCAAATTAGAATTTTTCATTGATTTGTGTCTCAGCCTTAAAATGCCTAATTTATCTATTAAATCTCATTTTCTCTTTAAAAGTAAGGAAGGGCATTTTAATTCTCAGATTTATATGATAAATGCTGTTCTATTCTTTTTAATGAGGTTTTATCGAATTCATAGCAAAGATTGGTATGACTCTGGTCCTGATTCATTCATGGTGTAATTCCTCTTGAAGTCAGTGGTATTAACAGGGAAGGAATCTGGTAGGTGAGTCCTTGATCAAAGAAGCTGTATCTGACCCATTCCGTTCAGTAGGAGTTCTTACCAATATGGGAATTTGGAAAAGGTTGCAGAGGTAAAAGTTTCAAAAGGTCTCCAATGACTTTGGCATTTTTCCCATAAAGCTTTTAGGGAATTAGTCGACTGGTAGAATCAACTATTTCTTTAATTTTGAAGGGAAGAGATTCGTAAGTGATTAAATGCAGATCTTGTGAGGGTAAGTATCTTCCAGAATCAAAAACGTGCCTTGATCTTTGAATCCTGCCTTTGTTCAAGCGTGTGCCAGGGGTCTCCCGTAGTCAGCAAGGTTCCAGGTTTGTGTAAGAGAGCTGCAGGACTGCTGGAGCAGAGACAGCGTGTTGTAAGATTAAGATGAGCTGTCAAAGCCAGAAAAAGGAAACTTCAGCACGCAAAGAAATAATAGGGCTGTTTAGTCCAAGAATGCCTTCTCCTTTCTTTTAGGAAGAGGGAGCCGGCTGGCGTGGAGGGGAAGAAAAAGAGGAGAGTCCTCCATTAGATCCAGTATGGGCTTCTTAAATGAGAAAGAGCAAGATCCACAGAGCTTCAGAACAAACCGTGTCCAAAATTTCAGTGTCTTGTCACAAAGCTATTTATCTAATGGTTGAGAAAGAGATCTGAAAGTGGATCTTATCTTGGCTTCTGAACTGTCTGTTTAAACTGCAGTTTGAAATGCAAACCACAGAAACATATATTGGTTTTACCAGTTTATAGAAAAATTAGAGACGCGTAGTTTTTAATTCTAGGACTGCCTGAAAACTGTTTGCAAGAGGATTTTGGCGAAAAGTCAGTGCCTTAGCTTTCTGCCATTTTTGTTAAAAGTGCCATAAAGTAATCTGAATAGAATGAGTGGTTTGAGGATAAAATTATGGATAGTCCTAAATATGAAGAGGGTGTGAAAAGTACTTTGGAGCCTTCTGTTGTGGTCAAATTCATTCAGCTTCACTTTGAAAAGATACATACATTCTATATCCACGCCAAAGGACATTTGTCCTATTATTTCTAGGTGTTTTTGTTACAATGTAGGATGGAAATGGAAATACTGTTCATACATAACTTGAGTGCATCCAGGAAGAAAGTAGTAATAAATTGGCTTTCAAAACTCCACAACAACTCAGGGATTACTTTTTTTTTTTCTCCTACTTGTCAGTATTCATGGTTAATTAGGCAACATTTTAGTTGGAAATTTCTCCGTTGTTATTTTTAGGACCGTAATGACTCATTTGTGCTGCGTTCAAGTGTAAGTTCTGGTAGGATTTGGTCTTTAGTAACCTCCAAGGGATCGGGCTCCAGCCGGTCAAAATGCGGCCGGGTATTTTTATAGAGCGGTTTAGTAGCAATACAGAAATTCATGCTCAGCAGAAAATGTGATATTTCTGTTATTTTGGGTTTGTTCTAATGGCTCAGACCCTGTGGAAACAATCAGCCAGAGAGGTGCTGTCTTTTCTCACAAGGTTGCCGCTTCATAGCTTTGAGATTCAGCACATTAAACGGCAGGAGTGGAAGCAGGGGAATGAAGGACCATGCTTACTGTGGATGGCTGTGTCGCATCCGATGGGGAAACACGGGAGTCTTTGCCAGGTTGCTTGATACTCATGAAACATGAAAAGTGGCTGTCACAGTCCGAGAGTGTCATCAGAACAGCTAGATACCTACATTTCAGCAAAGAGGTCTGTATTTTATGTTAATACTGATGTCTGCATAAGATGGAAGTTTAATCCACTGTCAAATCATCATCAGAGATTTAAACAGGCTGGGTTTCACTGGTTTGCTTCGGTGCTCTGTTACGAATTAGGTCTGGTACTGTGCTTGGACAGACCTGTTTCTTTGTATTTAGTTAGGCTTTTTCTGCTGCATCCTTTCTGAGACTTCATTTAAAAGATTTCAGCCCCCCCCCCCCCCGAGATATCTGAAGACCCAAATGAAGAAGGGGAGGGGGGGCGAGGAGGGGAGGATTTGCCCTAAATTATTTGCTAATCCTTGCTGGAGGAGTCGGAAAAAGCCTGTCCTCATCCCCAGCAGGTGCACTGCGGTAGAGGTGCCGCATGCCCGGTCTGGGTCTCGCCCGGCGCGGTTACTGGCGGGCAATGCACTGCAGTAACCCGGCGGTGATGCTCTGGCCCCGCCGCCCCGGCCCTGGTTGGCTGCTCCAGGCGCTGTTGCTACGATGGGAGGAAAAGATGCAGAACAGTAAAGAGCAAAACCCACTTTCCGAGAGAGGGTTTGGGTTTGGTTTTTTTGGCTTTTTTTTTTTTTCCGCCTTTCTCTGACAGATGGGCTGTATTGTTTTCGTCCATTTTTGCCTGCTTTGTCTGAGAGCGTGTTCATCTCTGAGAGCAGGATGTATGCAAATTAAGATCCATATGTTAGAAAGAATAAACAAGTTAAGCTGGTTGAAATGAACTGTGATACTAGTAAAAAGCTCTTTAAGCAAATATTTTGTGGAGTCTTTTACAGTGACTTAAAATGTTAGCAAAATTAATGAAAATGAAACGTGATTTTTAGCAGAGGATTTCTAAATGCATGTTTCAACATTGATAAAATCCATGCTGTTTTTCTTTTAACACTTAAGCTGTCTCAAAATAGTAAAAATATACAGAGTATTCGCTGTTACCGGAATAGTTCACAGCATTTTATTAAGTGATATATAACTCTTCCTAGCATCCTCTTGCACGGGTTGTATAAAATAGAGGTTACTGGGGACAAGTCTTGGTCAGCCCCTTTGTCTGATCCTTCTACTGTTTCCCAGCTGAGTATGACCTTACTTCAGCATTACTTCTTTTCCTCCATGCAGAACCCATTGTTCTTGTTGTGGGTTTGGTTTGGGTTTTTTTTTCTTGTACCTGGAGCTTTTTTTGGAAATGTGTCTGAGTTTGACTCAGTGAGTTTTGGTCACTGAGTCTCTGTGTGAGTAGAACATATTTTTCTTCTTTCTCTTTGCTGTATTGCTTATTAAAACTAAGCTTTACAAAGACCTGACTGTTTTTCATTTTAGCTAATGTTTTAATACAATCAATTTTATTAGTTGCTGTTGTGAAAACTTGTGGCTGAGGAAGGAGGTTTTAGAGAGTTACCAATTAAAACATTTCAGAATTTTTATGCCAGGGAAGTGGTAATGGCAGTGGTGATGATCAGTTGTCGGGATTTTGAGCTATGGTCTCCACTGTTTCCATCTCACAGTGAACGTGTGTTGGGGGCTGGCTGTAACTCACCCTGACAGCCCTCCACTACAACTTTCTGTACACTGAGTGGGATTTGATGAAATGCTTTGCTGTCCTCTGCCCGTACGCAGTCATGTCTTGCTCAAGGTGTTGAGGAGGTAGAGACAGCATGCACCATCGTATGGGTGTACTTTTTTCACATTTCACAATTCGGCCCGTAGTCTGAAGATACGTCTGAAGACTGAAGGAAGATGAAGCAAGAGTCATTTTGCAATTGAAGGCTTCAGCCATCAGCCGGTTTGATCAGGGTTCTCCATAACTTGAGTAAAAGGAAAGAGAAATCACAAAAGCAACCAAGAATAGAAACTAGCTCAAGAGTAAAAATGCTGTTAGAGTCCATTTTCACTTGTGTATTTACATGCCATTTTGGAAAGTGCCTTCTGGAAGCCCATGGGGTCTAAACTTACCTGCTTACTAAGGCAGGTCTTTTGTTCTCAGGGGATTTAATGTCTCAAAGTTCAGCTCTGTATTCTCTAAGAAATTAATTGCTTCACACTTCCCTGTAGCATTGTTCTTGTAGGTAAACTGGCTGGCTTTGGGAAGACAGAGTTCAGGGAATGTGATACTACTCAAAATGTGGCAGACCCTCACAAGGAATACTCAACTGCATTATAATTCATAACTGTACCCATTAAACTGGTGGCTACCTTTGTCCTCTGTTAGAAAACAGTATTTGGTCTTACTATTAACATCTCGAGACTTACTCCAAACAACATGCAAGGAGAATCCCAGCAAAATTTACATGATAGTTTAGCACACGGGAATGAACTGATCTGGATTTAAAATTAAAGCATTGCAAACTGAAGGGTGGGTGTTCAGTCTCAAGATGAATGTCCTTGAGGCAAAACTTAAATGCATTAGCCAAAAAGGCCATGCCTTATCCCCAGAACCTCTGTGACTCACGCACTCTTGAGGCGCATAAGGATATATGTCTAACATGAGACTTAGTTTTTGATAAAAATAAGCTGGGAGTTTAGGTCAGCTTGCCATTATACAAAGTCAGAGAAGGTCCACCTGGCCCAGCGTCCCTTCTCTGACAGCAGGTAGAGCTGAATGCTTGGGGAAGAGTTCAAGTGCAGGCAAGCCTGTAGTAGTGTTTCCCTGGGTTCTCGCAGCTTGCAGCTCAGAGGTTTCCTGAACTAGGTGTAGTACCTTTGTGTTTACTAACTCTCAATGGATTTTTCTTTTGTAAAATCATTCACTTGCTCTCTGAACCTAAGCAGGCTTTTGGTGTTCATGCTGTCACCTCACTATGTGCCTCTTTTTTCAAACCATTCAGGAGTGAGGTGAGCAGCACATAGTCCAGTAAAGATTCCCTGAGTCTCGAGGATAAGCTTTCTTCATTGATGACCACTGAGTCCTACTCTTTTGTTTCCTGTTGCTTTATCTGCTTTCTCATTTGCTTGAGAACCGGCCATCTACCTTGTCAGATTCATTTATTTAAGAACTTTAATAAAAGACCTTGTTGAAACATGACATCCATGTAAGATGACAAAATGGCCCTCTTCTTTTAGTTATTAATTCCAAAAGACATCACATGCAATTTATATTACCAAATTTTGTACCAGAGACTTCTGCACAAGACCTGTCTTTTTTTTCTGTCAAAAGCATTGGGACAGTGACAAGCTGAGATGTTAGTGATTCAGATTGCCTGACCACTGTGCTGGCTTTGAACCTAGAAGCTAGCAATTTTTGTTTAACAGCTACAGAGGACAGCAAAACCATCAGCCCTTACTTAGACTGTACCATGTGGAAAATTTAGTTCTCTAGTATGAAGGTAATTTACAAGCACAGCTTTAGTGCCTAGGACTGGCAGAGTCTTCCTCATCAAGCCCAGGACCAAGCTGTAGCAGGCATCTTCTTCTTGATATCAAAACGTATGTTAATTAGGAAATGGAAAGACTGAGGGTCCCCAAATCCATCCAAATGTAGTCACTTTTTCACCAACTTTCAAATACATGAAAAGGATTTACGGTATAATAAAATATATATGGAAGAATTACTGCCCTTTTCAACCAATTCTTTTAACTTGTTCATCCCCAAAACGACATATTAAGTATAATGGAAAAGGGTCACGGCACATACATACAAGGCCAAGCAATTTTGGTTGTTTTCAGTAACTATTTGAGTCTCAATAGCGTCCTACAAGTAGATGTTCTTATACATTTCATTTATTCCTGAAATAATTATCAGGAAGCCTGTTGAAATAGCCCATTGGTGGCGATTCAGATGTTTGAAAATGCCTCCCTTGTCAATTATGTGCTTTAGTGCAGACGTTTGCATTTAATTTGGCCTTTGGATACTTCGTCTCTTAGAAAAGAAGATTTTAGAATGAATATTTGATACAGAATGTAAGTGGTAGTATAAAATACAGAAGGACTAGTGCTGTGTAAGTGTCTCTGGAATGAGGACAAAATAATTCTATCTAGGAAATGGTGTGGCTGGAGACGCATGTTGCAGTATGTCTTGAGTCACACTGCGGCAACCTTTGTAATGGCGTTTCCCAGTTGGACTTTCTTGTTGCTGTTAGGCTTGTATTCTCATTTACAGTTCATTTAGACTTTGCTGATTTCAGGGGGAGAAACAGATGCACTCTGAAGACTTAATTCTCTTCAGAGAGGATAGGGATGAAGCTGTCCAAATTCTTATCAGAAAGAAGAACGTGGAATTACATACTAGTGAAACAGAGTTAACAGCTTGTTTGTTTGTTAGTTTTTTGTTACGTATCCGTTCCAAAGAAAAATAAATGGCAGAGACCTTGGCTTTACAAGGTAATTTACCATCTGCCTCTCATCTGGTATCTACAGCCTACATCTTTTGTGTAAGAATCATATTTCTTGCTGCTTTGCATGTTTAGAATAATAACAAATGTTGTTTATAATTGCAGTACATCTGCTACAGAAGATGGAACATGCAGTGGTCAGGTTCCTGGGTAAATGAGAATGAGACCTCTGCTCTGTCTCTTACTGATCTTCAGAGGGTAGGCTTTTATGCCAGACAAGAGAAGAATGGAATTTCAAATGAATTGATGCACCTAGCTAATATGAAATTTGAAGAAAAAAAAATCTGAAGGTTTTAATACTCTTGTTGAGCGATGGAGTTAAATTCTGCCCTGTTGCATCTGTTTTGTGCTTGTGGAAGCAGTCAAGTGGATGAGGCTGCGCTGACAGAGCATGGCTAGTATACTTTTTTTAGTCATGATCCAGTTATTACCTCAAGTGCTTTGGAGATTAAATGCTCTGATAGCACCAGCGTGACAGGGCTGGAATTGGTAAATGAGTACACAATTAAAAGGAAGGGGATTGAAGGTAAATATTTGCTGTTAGAGGAAGGGCAGTTATTTTTTGGGGGTCAAAAAGCCACGAACTTCAGCAGCTTATTGAATATGAATATTGAGGCTCGACTGTCTAAAATAACTATTTGAAGCTCATAAAGCTGAAGTCTCTGGGTGTCTGTCTGGGACTGAGTTCCTCTTCCTTCTCCATGTGAAGGGGTGAAGGTCATATGCTGCCACAAGAGAAATGTGAGAGTCAGAAAGACAAGGAGAATGCAGAGGGGTGCATCTGTGCACAGCTGGCCATGAAAAGTTACTCTCTTGGGTTTTGGTTTTGACCGTGAGCCTTGGAGAATTACTTGAAGGAGAATTTGCCCCAGAGGAGCAAATGGACAGTAAATAAATATTAAGCGTGCAGCTGCTGGATCAGAGACCTTTCTGAAAACCAGTTGGGTCAGATTTGTTTTGTAATTAGAACTGCGGGTTCTTCACAAGAAGGTTGCAAGAGTTTCTAATTGTGGTGATTGTAAAACAAGACCACTGGCAGTAGCCGAATCTGGTGGGGCTTCAGGACCCGAGGGGATTCCTCCTGCCCCAGCCCCTTTGGTATGTGGCAGCCTCAGTTTTGTATTTATAGGTCCAGTTAGTGACAAGGCAGGGCACATACTCCCAATAGACACATGCGCATGTCCATACATGCAATACACCCAGCCGGCCGTAAGGACCAGCACAAGGACAGAAGTGCCTTTACGGCACCCACCTAAACACAGACGGCACTTGTGCAAACCTGACCGCCACCGATGGCTGGCTGCCGTTCCTCTCCGCTGGCTGCTTGTGGGTTGCACACGCACACAAGGCAGGTCTCTCCACCAGTGGGTTTTGGACACTCTGTCAATCCATTCACTGGCCCAGACTTTGGTCTCCTCCAGTTGTTGGTACCTGGACCTACAACCCCTTGGGTTTGCAACCTCTCACTCCAGCAGCTGGCGCGCAAACTTCTGCTACTCACCGGTGAGTCCATCGTGATATTTGCTAGAGTTCATGCACATGGGCTCACAGTAGAGAGTGCATTCACACAGTAGATAGTTGGGAATAGTGTTTAGCAGGAGTACAGGTTGGAGTGTGGTGATCAGGGGCAGGGCTTGGTCAGACAGGTGTACTGACCAGCTGCCGGTTCACATGTGTCTGGCCCCTTTAATCCCCTTTCCATCTGTTTTCTCAGGCTTGTTCCTCCTCAGTCCTTGATCCATCCCTTTCCCTGCCTTTCGCAATTCCCCTAAACGTCCTGTGGTAAGTATTTCTCACTCTCCGTAATTCCCATAGCCAACCCGTGGCTGGTTTTACACCATCCCAAACTTCTCTTCCACCTGCATGACATGGTAAGTCCTATTCCGCAGCAGGCCATAGCCCCCTCTCGCTTGCATGGCGTTCCAGAGAGAGAGTTTCCCTGTTGACGCATCTTGGTGGGCTTTCCTCCAGGAACAGCGGTCTTGTCCTTTTCCTTTGAGCGTCTTCAGAGTGGCCGATTCAGGGGGCTGCGTTTGCACTGGGTAGGTTAGTAGGGTTGGTCCTCTGAGCCTCAACTTGGTCTCTGTGCTCAGTGTGACTGGCCTTTTATCACAAAACTGAGCAAAGACCATTTTTAGACCACCTTGGCTGATTTGATTTTTCTAAGCTTTCTATTTAAAAATAAATGAAATAACGTGGCTGGCCAGTTGCTTGTTTAAGCCCATGGAAAGTTTCCCTGTAATGTAAATCATGGAAGTGGAACTCACACTGGCACATTTTTACCCTCACATATGAAAGTTTCAGGAAAGTTGTGAGTAACTGCAAACTGGGAATCGAGTTGCTGCCACTTGTGATTGTAATAAATCAGGTTCTACTGTCTTAAAGGCTGAGTTATGACTATGTGTGCAACCTGCTATATCAAAAACAGTCAGAGGAGCTTGACAGACATTCCTGAAGAAGGTTGACTATTTGATTTCTTGTCAGGAAGAAAGACGAGGTAAACCTCAAGGAGAAATACATTACCTGAAGTAGTCACAAGCCCATGAACCCTAGGATTACTGTAAGACTAGGTGTTCCTAGAGTGTGATTGTGTCTTGTCCAGTAGTAGTATGACACCTGGGGACACCAAAAGAAAGATGAAACTTCAGAATATGCGTAATAACACTTAACATATTTAGTTTTTAGCCTCCAAATGGAAGTATTAGCATCAGTCTCCTGAATCCCATATACTCTAAATACGCCATGTACACATTAGAAAACCAAACAAATAAACGAAAATAAAGCAGGCCTTCCCATACAGGGCATGGCTGCGGCTTTTTAACACTCAACTTTTGATTCTTATTGACAGGTTGTAAAAATAAACTCCCCAAACAAAGTGAGTTGGGGCAAAAAGTGGCACACGTTCTGCAATAAATAAAACTGACTTTGAAGCCAACCTACAGCTCTTCTCAGATGTTCATACTATACCGCTTTAAAAGTACAAGGCCAAATGAACCTTGAAATCACCGCAGTGGCATAATGGGTAGAGTTTACTCAAGGAACAGGTATTGACAGTCTGCCAGGAGTGTTGTCTTATGATAGAACATTTTGGACGAAATTGATCCCCGATATAAATTAACTGAAATGAATAAAGTTTGCTCAAGGAAGAGTATGGTCTAATACTTAAAAGACATTTTTTCACTCATCAGTATGGTTTACTGCTAAAACTGCTTTCTAAAAAATACAGAAGCTAGTACAGTTCATGTGAAATGTCAGTGTTGTATGTCAACCAATATGCTGTTCGGGCCAAACTAGACTTTTGACTACCAGAGTAATAAAGCAAAGGACATCTTTTTCCCACTCCCTCCCATCACCCATGGTTTTAATCTAAGAAAACTTTTTCTGTTTTGGATTCCAACTCCTGTCCAGATATTCAGCATTACAAATGAGAGAATGCAAGGCACGTTTATATGGTAGTGGAAATGTGTCAGCAGACGTCATCCAATATAGGCATGTCTCAAAGCATCAGAGGCCCCCCTTTCAGAGTGCAGAGAATAATGTATTGCTTCTTACCAAGATTTCTAAGTTTTCTTTATAATAATCTATGAGTATATTGTATGTGCATTGTCTTTATATATAGACATACATATGTTCAATATAACATATATATATAGATACATCTAATATATTTATATAGATATGTGTAAATATAAGTGCATGAGTATATATATACACATATACATATTATCTCTATTTTCATACAGATACGTGTATATGTATGCCCATACACTCAGGTAAGTTTATTTATACACAAAAACTGGCTGTGTATCACTATAAGAAATATTTTGAAGATAACATTTTTATAGAGGTGTATATTCCTCCTCCTTTGTAGTGACAAGATGATACAATTATAGAAAAGCAGTAACAACCTGATTTTTTTTTAAATGAAAAGCAAAAGAATATTGGTTGCTTAGAAGTGGTTCAAGTCTGTTGCTTCTGGATTAATGGCATAACAAGCTAAAATAGCAGGAAAAATGACTGTAAAATGGAAGCTGTTTTATCCACCTGAATGCCAGTGGTGTAAAGAATGGTATAAAGAAAGACAGCATTTTGCTGATGCTTTTCAATAGGGACTTATTGCATTACATAAGTTGAGTAATTTTCTGCTCTCAGTCATTTCTCTCGTAATCAGATTGCTTGTGCTTTGTTCTTGTTTTCTTTAGAAGTTGTAAGAAAGAATGGGTTGGAGTTCTCATGTGTCTCAATGGTGGGTCTAATTTATACGTGTTTGGGCAATTTTGCCTGTTTATATCTGCCATCATCATTGTCTGAATTTCCTTCTTTATTAGCTGAGCATTGCTGCAACTCACTTTCCTGCTGGGTGTAAAGGAGAGTAAGCTTACGTGCCAGATAAATGTGTGCTACTTCTGTTTGTTTGAATAGTGGTTTGCTGGTGACAGAAAACTGGAAGGAGTGTGTATCTTGGAGTGCAGAAGGAAAATACCAAGGTTTTATGTTAGCTAATGGGAACACGTGCTTTGATTTTCAAGAGCCACTGAGAGAATGGTGCAAAGAACAGGAATATGGTAGAGGTGTTCTTCTGGCTGATTTTCTTGGGGGCTAGAAATGTCCCTTGACTGCACCAGGGAAAGCAAATAACAGCACCCAAGATCTGCAAATGGAGGGCACTTCCCAGAAACGGCTCCGTGCAAACGGTGGCTGTCCACGTTCCCTTGTGGCTGCATTTGCCTTCCCTGAGCACCTCTGTTGTGGGGAAGGGAGAGGGCTGGTGGGGATATTGTCTGGTTGTGGTCAGCCTCGAGAGGATCCACACTGTGTACCCCTTATGCCTGACATATCTCAGAGGTGTGAGCAGGAGTGGTCCGTGGTCTCTTCTCAGGGATGAGGGTGGCAAGAGCTGCGTTGTTGTCGTTGTCTTTTTTGCTAGCCACACTGGCGCTAATACACCTCAGGATTTGTGTGAATTGCCCAGTGCGTTTTAAAAGATTGTCTCTCCTGTCTCCTCTTCTCCAGCTCTCCTAATTATCCACACTTGTAGGCTTTCTGTGCAAGTGCTGACACTAAAACACATAGGAAGAAGTGGCTTCAAATGCTTCCAGGGTGTTTACAACTGTACACAAGGAAAGGAGATTGAAGATACAGTCAAGATTAACCTCTCCTTTTGTATCACAGTATCATTATCTAATTAGATCAGAAGCAAAGCCCTGCGGCTTAGTCAGTATTAGAGCGTAGGCACCCATTTCAGGAGGAAGCCTTTGAGAAGAACAATCTTCAGCCGTCCACCTACACCATTTTCTTTGCGGCTTTGCAAGATGGAAAAAGTGACAGATGTAAACCTCCCCAAAGGCAGTTGCATGTTCTCCTTACGCTCATTGCCTTTAAAGACACTTCTGCCCCCCTGAACCACTGACTTTTGGACAGTCCCCACGGGTGACCCTTGTCTTTGCTGGTCCCTGGGCTGCCAGGGCAGAGACAGAACAGCTCCACTGGAATTCAGTGGGTCAGACCCTGAGGAGAGGGTCTGCTGGTTTCAGATCGCCTATGGTATTTTATTACAGGCACAGGTAGCCTTTATCGGGGAATTGGAGCCGTGATTCAGATAAGCTGGATGGAGAGGCAATGGGAGGGAGCAGGGAATTTTTTGCAGTTGCCAGAAAAGGTCCTTTACCTGAACAAGGACTCTTGTCACCCAGTAGTTGCTCTGCCTTACTGCAGAAAATGGCCAAGGTAGTTTAAATATATGGAGGTACTGCAGCTGGGGCTGTTGCTACATAATTCATAGGTCCCATTCTTGGGGTTTATACACGTTGGGACTCATGCCTGATTCTCTGATTTTGGTTCTGCATCAGTTCCCAAATGACTTTTTGCTTTAGGTTCAGCAAGCATCCCTCTAGAAGAGCACATCTTGTGCAGTGTCCCCAAGCATTCTTCTAACATAACAGATGGTGGGATTTTTGTGGGCAAAGCCAAACTGTGGGTTTGATTAAGTTTTGAATTTACCACTCTGTGTGAAACTAATCCTGGTGTGACCTTCTCTTTACTGCCATATAAGGGTCTTAGAGCAGTGCTTTGGGTTCCTGTAGGAAAACATACTGTAGCAAACCCTTTCATTGTATTGGGACAATTTATCATCAGCAAATAAATGGAGAGTGTGGGAGAGAAGAGTAGAGTAGATCAGATTCTGTCCCTGCTCCAAGATCTTGATCTTAATATTGTATGTCAGTTGACTAAGAACATGGGACCATGAGTCTGCCCAGGGCATGTGGAGGCTACTGCGCTAACAGTAATATCAACTGTAAAATACACAAGAAATCTTACAAATATTACAAATACAGAAGTGGAAACTCATCTGTTGGGGGCAGATAGGAGAGCTTAAAAGCAGTTTGTTGGGTTTCACCCAGGTCTTCCTTGGAAGTGGAGTGGTGGCTCAGTTTTAACACGTACATACAGAAATTTTTAAAAATAGTAATATTTTGAAAATGTTGTGATCTGATGACAGAGCAATGTTCTGTACTTGTGCCATTACACGGCTTGTTGCAGCCCCTGTCAGCATAATGTAATCTCACCTGTTGGCACAAAGACAAAAAAGACACAGGTGGTGCGTTCACCACTTGCACATACTGATCAAAAGCATTTAGCTAGCACTGAAATGAAAACTAACAATATTAGAGATGTGCTTATTTTTCCGTTTGCACACAGGCTACAGCTGTCATTACTTTCCCTTGTTCTGTCACATACATTTAGAAAAAATTGCATGAAAACTTTGAACTTCTGCATCTCCCGTATGGCACTGAACGCACTGCCCGTAGAAGGACCGTCTGTAGCCTGGCAGACTGCAGTTGCTTTATCACTGTGTGTGATGAAGCTGCTCATCTCACAATGAGATTTTAAATTATACTTAGGTATATCAGATATTTTCGAAAACATGAATTGCGTGAGTGGTTATACCTAGCAGATAGTAGACCACATTTTTCCTTGGGCATCTCATAGCAGTGAGAGACAGGCTTGATGATCAGATTCATCTGAGTCCATGTAGGTTTCTACTGTGTAAGAGGCTGTGTCCAAGTTAGACAACAGCCTAGGCTCTCTTTATAGACAAAAGATGTCACTGATGGTCAGTGGAGTGTAGGTTACTATTCATTTAATCCAAAACGAGCTGAACAAGTGACTCTCCACATTTACTAAGAGGAATAGCTGTGGTGGGGTGGCCCCAGCCAGCAGCTGAGCACCCACACAGCCGCTCCCTCAGTCCCCCGCCACCAGAATAGGGGGGAGAGCCAGAAGAGCAAAAGCTGAAAACTTGTGGATTGAGATCAGGGCAGTTTAATAAGTGAAGCAAAGCTGTGTGCACAAGCAAAGCGAAATAAGGAGTTTATTCACTGCTGCCCATCAGCAGGCAGATGTTAGGCCACTTTCTGAAAAGCAGGGCCTCAGCACGTGGAAGGGTCACTTGGGAAGACAGATGCTGTAACCTCAAACATCCCCCCTTCCTCCCCCTTTTCCCCAGCTTTTGTTGCTGAGCACAATGTTGTATGGTATGGGATATCCCTTTGGTCAGCTGTCCCGGCTGTGTCCCCTCCCAGCTTCTTGCACAGCCCAGCCTACTCTAAAAAAAGAAAGCCTTGACTTTGTGCAAGCACTGCCCAGCAATAGCCAAAACACAGTGTGTTATCAATACTGTTTTAGTCACAAATCCAAAAGACAGCACTGTAGGGGCTGCTCTGGAGAAAATTATCTCCATCCCAAGCAGACCCAGTAGAATAGCTCATGTGCAAATGTTTGCATTGTAGATGTTTGCAGCTGGTTAAAATAAATCCCATCTTGAGATTTTGAGTTCCTGATATATCAGTACTCCTACGTGGAAGGTTTCTACCTTCCAGTCTGAATCTTGCAGTATTACTGTGTGTCTAGATTGTCATGAATCTCTGCCTTTGATCCCTTAGCCTTAGTAGTGTCAGCTACTGAACTAGCATAAACCTGTGCTGCTGTATTGATTTTAGTGGTGCCGCGTTGTTTTACAGGAACTGAGTCCGGAGAGTGCCTGTGGTTTTTAGGATCAAAGCACGCGTTTTGTTCTAACTTGTCTCTTCATTATTTCATTTAAAGGGACAGTATTTGTGAGGAAAACCATGTAAACAGCCTGGACTCTTATCTCCTTTTTTCTTTCCTATGTGTACTGGTGTGTTAATAGGTAGCATATATAAATGACTTAAGAAGAATGTTAAGCATAGGCAGGCTAGTCATATAGAAGTCATACAGTAAGAGAATAAAGAAAGCTCAAGAGACAAGTTTAATTTTCTGGTAATGTATCCAACTGACATTTTTTTGAAATGCCATTGTCAGTTTAGTTGGTGGTCAGGAAAAAATGGAAACATGTTGTCTTGACTTTGGAAAACAGATGTATTTCAGAATATGGTTTACAGGGACATCTAATTAGAAGGATGTGAGAAGACCAACACTCTTTATGTGAGTCTCTCTTACTAGTGATATACATGAGTCTTCAGGACGTTAACATAGCTGATTTCTTTTGATGGACTTCCAATTTGTGGAGGAAGCAACTGCTTTCACTACCAAATTTTTCCTGTCCCAATAGACCAGTTGGATCAGCCAGTATCCAGCGTAAGTCTGTCCATAGCTTACCCCTTGCCTTTTCATTGGACAGTTGAATAACCTAATTGTAAAGAAAGACAAAAAGTGTCAAAAGAAGTTACAGGTGTTACTGGGAAATGAACCAATGCAGAGATAAGGTGTAAGTGAGAGGATGGTTACCACAGAGGGTCTCCTGATGAGCCTATAATGAAAATCCCTCTGGACACTTTCAATATCCTCTTTTTGTTGGAAAATGGTAGTGCATCAGAGTAGAAACATGTTGTTTCTTCACTATGTTTTTCTGACTACCTTTTCATGGAGATTTGTTAGGTCGAGGACTTTCTAGTTAGGAATAGAGAAAACCCAATCAAGCTGATGACCAGGGCACTTGAAAATGTAAGAGACCCAAGTTGGAGTTCTTCGTCTAACTCAAGGACTTAGACTTGGTTCATCCTCATCTCAGTGTGTTCCACTAGCCTCTGGAATGACTTGTTACTGGTTTGTAAAAAACACAACTAAAGAAAAAATCCACCACCAAAACTCAAAGTTGAGTATTCTGTCTGCCTCAGAATAAGAACAAAATGGAAACTTGAGGTGGAAGTCATGCTTTGGTGAAATGAGTTATTGCTTCCCAACTTGCTTTACTAATCATTTTGTAGATAATTCAGAAAAGACAGGATTTCCAAAATGCTGAATGATTCTGATGCCTTATTTTAGCATGTCCTGAAATTGTGAATTAAAGTTCATTAGCATTTTTTTAAACTTCAAATAATTTTAATGTATACATTTGAATTTTTTTAGTATGTGAAATAAAAGTTAATCAGTTTGATGATACTTATACTGCAATCTAAGTGCATCTGTCAAATGATTATTTCTGTTTTGTGTGTGAAATGCCAGAGTTTTCCTCTTGAAAACTCTCATCTTTACATGGGACGTTATTGATAAAACATTTAATTGCCTAGGATATATGGTTAGCAGCAAGAGTCAAGCTTTGTTCATGCTACTCTATAAGCTTCAGCTAATCCGTAATATAAAATATAGGTCAGCTAGAGCTTTTTAAAACTGATGGAAATTTAGTAGTTTCTGGTAGTTCAATGGATGTATGTCCCCGCAAGGCTGCCAACTTCTCCAGTTCTGAACTGCGAAAAAAGCAGAAATCAGACTGCTGAAAGGCGCTCATTCTAACTCATTTTCATTCCAGAAGCAGCAATGCCCTGTGCAGTGGGTTTTGTTTGTAACATATTCGGCACTGACATGCTGCAGAAGATGATAATTAGTTCAGTGGTGTTTAGAGGATTTTATATTTAGTTTGCTGACAACGGAAAGTATTTTAATTTGGGCAACTTCATTAGTGTAAATATTCAAGAAGAGAGATAAAAACACAGTGTTCTAAGTAAAATGCAAGAACTGGAGGTAATCCAGGGTTTATTTCTGCACACACTTCAGGTTTTCCTTTATTTTTACATTCAGGATCATAGGTTATGTCTGTTACTAGATTAGTGCTAGAATAAAGTAAATATATTATCCTGTGTTTCTATTTCATGCAAGTCTTGAGAGTGTTGAGGAGAAATGGGCAGAATCAGTATGGCTATTTCTGAAAATAAAAGTCTCCCAGGACACGTGCTCCAGCCGTCCATACGGCTGGGCACAGGGATGTTCCGCTGCCATAGGAGCTTCTTCAGCCTCAGCGGTTCTTCTGAACGTGACTCCTGTTTTCATTCACTGAGCTCTTCCAGTTTTGGAGGCCAATCGCTGAGGTTTCTATCAGTGTCTCTGCTCCTGGGTGTATATAGTCGAATTAAAGACTCAATGCACGAGTTTAAAATTTACTTTTTAAAACACCTTTGATATTTGCCTCTGAGTGTGTTTCAAAGGGTCCTCCTGGCTCCAAGCGTTCCTCAGCCTGCTTGTGGGAGAGAATGGGATGGGAGCACTGGGACTGTGACGAGGTGGAAGCGCTTCTTGCAATTTGGGGTGCACAGTTGGTTTGAGAGGGTGGGAAGAGGCAGGAGAAGGATGTACAGGAGTTGTTCAGAAGGCCAAGGTGCTCAGCAGTTGCCTGTTCTTCAGAGGAAGTTGGCAGACTTCCGACAGAACAAACTGTCATCACTATTGCAGTCGAATAAGACTGCTGTGGAAAAACTGCATTTTGTTTGGAGTCAAATGTAATATTTTGAGTTACTGAGGCTGACTTGTGAATTGTGATTTTTTTTTAAAGTTCAAGCACTGTGGCAGCTTTTAAATTGCAGTGACCAGGACTGAAAACATTTTTCAGAATCCAAGAAATGTGGTTCCCCATGTCTGTAAGGGCTAGGGACAAAATGTTGTCTTGTGAGCATGTGAGTCATTGCAGAAGTCTGCGTTTTAAACAACTCTTGTTTCTAATAGTCAGGGAAAAGGTATGTTTTTTTCCTACGCAGTTTGCAGGAGACATTCCATCGTATTCCAATGTAACCTAGAGTTTGTGATAAAGATGTATGCAGAAGTATTAGGGAAAGCTTTTCTTTACACACCAAGCTCTTCAGACTAGATATTGCCATCAGACGCAGCTTGGAGGAAGGAGGTGCTCTGTAACTTCAGCTGCTTCTGCTGTAACTCTAGAAAGCCGCAGGGCCTTCCTCTCTAGCTCTTACACAGGTGGGTAGGAGGAGAGAGCCAAAGTTTTACTTCTGCTTTTTTCCCTTTCCGCTGTCTTGCTCTGTGCATGCATGTGGGTGGGGAGAGGCTGGGAGGAGGAAGGGAGAGAGCAACAGTAAAAAATGTGGTGACTCTGAACATCAACACAGGAGACCCATAGCAGTCTTCTCTGAGGGAGGAAGGGTTTCTGTCTCCCTTGTTGCAGAGTGACCCAGCTGGATCTGCACTTTGAAATGAAGGCAGATGGGGCAGTTCAGTTTATAACAGCTGCTGGGTTATTTTGGAATATCTCCTACTTGAAGATTTTTTTCAAAAGGGAAGGGATGTTGGGAAGGGTTCTGGTTTTATCTGTTTGTAAGACTGTGAATAATACTATTTGTACTTTGAGGTATAAAGGTACTGCAATTATGAGAAATTGCTTTCTGCCTGACTGGCATACGTAAACAGCTTTCATCTCTAAATGTATGTATCAGGCTCGTGACTTCAGTTTGTCATTTGAGGGAATGTGTCAGCCTTTCATTTTAAATTGTGTTGGCTCTTCTTTTGTCAGGAAAGACCTTTCTTGCGCGCTTAAGTAACAGAAACAAAGGCAATTAAAAGAAAGGCAGCAAAAACCAATTATCAAACAAGGATTAGGCCATGGATATTGCTTTGAAAAGACATTTCCACTAGATTCAGAAGAAGATGAAGCTGTGCGTCATTCATACATGTTCCCCCCCCCCCCCCCCCCCCCCTTTCATGTTTCCTAAGGGTTGAAGATAAATTAGGGTAGCTATTTTCTGTGTAGGCAAAGTACAAGCTATGCCCCAGATCTCCAGATGCTTCAACATGTAAATACTGCTTCTGAAGCCATCAGGTCTTGCTGCAAGTAAAGATTTATTTGCATTCATGTTTGAAGGTTACTTTCGTTCATTGACCCATTTAATTGTCATTCTCTATCCTCACTTGCAGGCATATGGCTTCATGTGCATGCGTATGGAAGATGAACAGCTTTAACTCTCTCAGGCAGAAACATTCAACAGAGAAGCCGACAAGAACCAAATCTTGCCGTGGATGTATCTGATTAAAATTAATAGGCAGGACCCATATACGATCGTAATCATCCTGTAAACCTCAGCAGAAGGCTGTAACCTTGCTGTAGGACCAGATAAAGGGAGTGTCGTGGTTTAACCCCAGTCGACAATGAAGCACCGCACAGCCGCTCGCTCACCCTCCCCTCCACCCCCGGTGGGATAGGGGATAGAACTGGAGGAAAAAAGTAAAGTCCGTGGGTTGAGATAAAGACAGTTTAATAGGACAGCAGAGGAATAGGAAAAAAAAAGAATATACAAAACAAGTGATGCACAATGCAATTGCTCACCACCCACTGACTGATGCCCAGCCCGTCCCTGACCAGCGATTGCTGCCCCCTGCCAACTCCCCCAGTTTATATACTGGGCATGACATCATATGGTATGGAATAGCCCTTTGGCCAGTTTGGGCCAGCTGTCCTGGCTGTGCCCCCTCCCAGCGTCTCGCTGGCAGGGCATGGGAAGCTGAAAAGTCCTTGACTAGTGTAAGAACTACTTAGCAACAACTAAAACATCAGTGTGTTATCAACATTTTTCTCATACTAAATCCAAAACATAGCACCATACCAGCTACTAGGAAGAAAATTAACTCTATCCCAGCTGAAACCAGGACAGTATCCACCCCTTATTCTATACCATCTACGTCATGCCCAGGTCCCACATTTTCCAATACATTCCAATTAATCACCACCACTTTTCCTGCCATTTGATATATACACACAGATATAATTCCCTTAGTCTATGGGCCATCCCTCCAAAATGTCCATTGAATTTATTTAGTCCATGACTTTGGGCTCCATCTGTCATAACAGTCCTTCAGGGCAGGAGAGGTGGTGTGTTGTGTTGGATTGTTGCATGCTGAAGCCAGTTCTGGTTCTATCACCGCTGCGCTTTGCTTGGTTTCATCAAAGTTCATTCTTCTTTCATCTGGGT
The DNA here is from genome assembly GCF_035582795.1 of Mycteria americana. Lineage (NCBI taxonomy): Eukaryota > Metazoa > Chordata > Aves > Ciconiiformes > Ciconiidae > Mycteria > Mycteria americana. Next base: position 123,897,508 of record NC_134365.1, read on the forward strand.
GATTCTTACTGTAATACCAATGTTGATATGGCATATAGCAACCATAGAAGTGATGACATACAGTATTATATAGCAATTAACATCATACAATTCAGTTCATTGGCTATTTTCACCCAAAATCAAATCCCCTTCCTGCTGCATCACCCACGAAGTACACACAGGTCCTTGAGCAAAAGCAATCCCACAAATGGGTTTACCTTTGCCTGAGGCAGGAATAACCCAGACTGTCTTCCCCATCATATTTTTTATGTGCACTACAGGGACTTTATCCCCTTCTACAGTACCTAAAAGTTTTGATTGGGCAGGGCCAGCTTGATTGGCAGATCCCCTAGTGTTGACTAACCAGGTGGCCTTTGCTAAATGTGTATCCCAATGTCTGAATGTCCCAGCACCCATTGCTCTCAGTGTAGTCTTTAACAGTCCATTGTACCGTTTGATTTTCCCGGAGGCTGGTGCCTGATAGGGGATGTGATGTACCCACTGAACGCCATGCTCTTTGGCCCAGGTGTCTATGAGGTTGTTTTGAAAATGAGTCCCCTCATCTGACTCAGTTCTCCCTGGGGTGCCATGTCAACATAGGACTTGCTTTTCAAGGCCCAGGATGGTGTTCCAGGTGGTGGCATGGGGCACAGTATACATTTCCAGCCATCCAGTGGCTGTTTCCACCACTGTAAGCACTTGGCACTTGCCTTGGTGGGTTTGTGGGAGTGTGATATAATCAATGTGCCAGGCCTCCCCATATCTATATTTCAGCCATTGTCCTCCATACCAGAGAGGCTTTAACTGCTTGGCTTGCTTGATTGCAGCTCATGTTTCACATTCATGGATAACCTGTGCAATAGTGTCCACGGTCAAGTCCACCCCTTGATCACGAGCCCGTCTATATGTTGCATCTCTTCCTTGATGGCCTGAGGTGTCATGGGCTATAAATAATTCACCCTTATGTTGCCAGTCCAGATCCACCTGAGCCACTTCAATCTTAGCAGCCTGACCCACTTGCTGGTTGTTATGATGTTCTTCAGTGGCCCAACTCATGGGTATGTGAGCATCTACGAGATGTACTTTTACAACCGCATTCTCTACCCAGGCGGCAATATCTTGCCCCAATGCAGCAGCCCAGATGGGTTTACCTCTGCACTGCCAGTTGCTCTGCTTCCATTGCTGCAACCACCCCCACAAGGCATTTGCCACCCTCCATGAGTCAGTACAGAGATAGAGCACCGGCCACTTTTCTTGTTCAGCAATACCCAAAGCCAGCTGGATGCCTTTCACCTCTGCAAACTGACTCGATTCACCTTCTCCTTCAGCAGTTTCTACAACTTGTCGTATAGGACTCCATACAGCAGCCTTCCACCTCTGATGCCTTCCCACAATATGACAGGACCCATCAGTGAACAGGACATAGTGCTTCTCATTTTCTGGCAGTTTATGATACAGTGGGGCCTCCTCAGCATGTGTCTCCTCCTCCTCTGGCAATATTCCAAAATCTTTGCCTTCTGTCCAGTCCATGATCACTTCCAAGATTCCTGGGCGACTGGATTTCCTATCCGAGCCTGTTGTGTGATCAGTGCAACCCACTTACTCCACGTAGCATCACTTGCATGATGTGTAGAGGGGACCCTCCCTTGGAACATCCAGCCCAGCACCGGTAGTCGGGGTGCCAGGAGGAGCTGTGCTTCAGTACCAACCACTTCTGAAGCAGCTCAAACCCCTTCATACACTGCCAATATCTCTTTCTCAGTTGGAGTATAGCGGGCCTCGGATCCTCTGTATGCCTGACTCCAAAAGGGTCGACCTCGAGTGTCCCCTGGTGCTTCCTGCCAGCGGCTCCAGGTAGGGCCATTCTCCCCGGCTGCACTGTAGAGCACATTTTTTACATCTTGCCCTGCCTGGACTGGCCCAAGGGCTACGGGCATGAACTATCTGCCGTTTAATTTGTTCAAAGGCTTGTCATTGCTCAGGGCCCCATTTGAAATCATTCTTCTTCTGGGTCACTTGATAGAGAGGGCTTACAACCAGACTGTAGTTTGGAATATGCATTCTCCAAAAACCCACAGTGCCTAAGAAAGCTTGTGTTTCCTTTTTGCTAGTTGGTGGGGACATAGCTGTTATTTTGCTGATCACGTCCATTGGGATCTGACGACGTCCATCTTGCCATTTCATTCCTAAAAACTGCATCTCCTGTGCAGGTCCCTTGACCTTACTTTGTTTTATGGCAAAACCAGCTTTCAGGAGGATTTGAGCTATTTTCTTCCCTTTCTCAAAAACCTCTTCTGCTGTGTTGCCCCACACGATGATGTCATCAACGTATTGCAGGTGTTCCAGGGCCTCACCCTGTTCCAGTGCTTTCTGGATCAGTCCATGGCAAATGTAGGGCTGTGTTTCCACCCCTGGAGCAGTCGACGCCCAAGTGTACTGGACGCCCCTCCAAGTGAAAGCAAACTGTGGCCTGCACTCCGCTGCCAAAGGGATTGAGTAAAACGCATTAGCGGTATCAGTTGTGGCATACCCTTGGCTGCCTTTGTCTCCAGTTTTGAAGTTCTAGCATGTCCGGCACAGCAGCACTCAGCGGCAGCGTGACTTCATTCAGGCCACGATAGTCTACTGTTAGTCTCCGCTCTCCATTAGACTTTCGCACTGGCCATATGGGACTGTTAAAGGGTGAGCGAGTCTTGCCGATCACTCCTTGGCTCTCCAGTCAACAAATCAGCCTATGGATGGGAATCAGGGAGTCTCGGTTGGTGCGATATTGCCGCCAGTGCACTGTTGTGGTGGTGATCAGCACCTGTTGTTCTTTGACCCTCAGCAACCCCACAACAGAAGGGTCCTCTGAGAGACCGGGCAAGGTGCACAGCTGTTTAATTTCCCCCATCTCCAAGGCAGCTATACCAAAAGCCCACCAGTACCCTTTTGGGTCCTTGAAATACCCTCTCCTGAGGTAGTCTATGCCAAGGATGCACAGAGCCTCTGGGCCAGTCACAGTGGGGTGCTTTTGCCACTCATTCCCAGTCAGGCTCACTTCAGCCTCCAATACAGTTCGCTGTTGGGATCCCCCTGTCACTCCAGAAATACAGATGGGTTCTGCCCCTGTATAGCTTGATGGCGTTAGGGTACACTGTGCATCGGTGTCCACTAAAGCCTTATACACTCCCATGGGTCTGATGTGCCAGGCCATCAAATCCACACAGTCCAGTAAACGCAGTTGTCCCTTTCCTCCACCTGGCTGGAGGCAGGGGCCCTCTAGTCCTGATCGTAGTATTTGTTACCCACTTGTACATACAAGTCAGGAGTGCCTTCATTAAAATCAGGAGTAAGATCAGCCCTTCTACTCTGTCTGGGGAACTGCTCACTGGAAACTGGAGCAGCAATTTTCCTGGAAGTACCCCCTTGTGTGATTGTTTTTCCTTGTAACTCACATACCTGTGCCTCTAGGGTCGAGGTAGGTTTTCCATCCCACTTCCTCATGTCCTCTCCATGGTCACGCAGGTAAAACCACAGGGTGGCCTGTGGTGTGTACCCTCTATATCCTCTCTCTTGAGCAGAGGAACGCTTACTCCTTATAGCTGAGATACTGGTTCATACAGGTGGAGAGCAGGACATATCCTCTTTGAATTATTGGAACTCGGGGGACAGTTTATCAGCTAGCGTGTCCAGCAGTTTCTCCACAGCTGAGACACATGCCCGTAGGGAGGAAGAGAGACTTTCTTCGTATTGCCGGAGTTGGCCAGCCAATTCATCCACCGTTGGTCCCTCTCCATCTTTCCAGGTCATTACTGCCAAGGAGTTGGCATACAATGCTGGTGCGCTCCGTACAAACTTCCATCACATGGGTCGTGTGCACTTGACTTCATCTGGATCTTTGGATAACTGCTTGTTGTCCAGGTCATCATAAATCAACTCCAGCACAGCTAATTCCCTCAGGTACTGGATACCTCCCTCCATGGTGTTCCACTTGCCTGGATGACATATAACATCTTCCTTGAAGGGATACCTTTCCTTCATGCCTGACAGGAGTCACCTCCAGAGGCTGAGGGCATGTGCCCCTTTTCCAATCACTTTGTCAATGCCCCCTTCCCTAGAAAGGGATCCCAGCTGCTTGGCTTCCTTACCCTTGAATTCCAGGCTACTGGCCCTGTTATCTCAGCATCAGAGCAGCCAGGTGACAACGTGCTCGCCTGGATGACAGCTGAAATCTTTTTGGATATCTCGCAGCTCACTCAGGGATAGGGATTGGGCAGTTACTATCTTGCTGATGAGTTCTGCCTCTTCCTCCTGCTCCCTCTTAGGAGAAGCTTCTTCATCCTTTACTAAATGAGCTGACTTTCGCTTCCAATATTTCTTCTTGTGTATGAGGGTGACTGATACTGGCACAGGTTGGTTCTGTGGTTCAGCTGCAGTGCCTGTCGCTGGGGTTGCAGTAAACTCAGTATTCTTAAATAGTTGTTTAACCCTACGCAAGAACTGACACACATTCAGGAGACATAGCAATAGGAACATGCTGGTTTGAACATCCCAAGCATATTCAAAATTCTCAAGAGCTATTGTAATTAGCCTGGAGGAGAAGGGGAAGATGGAGTCTCCCCCATAGGTTGGCTCTCCGAGGAGAAAAAGTAAAAAGTGTAATTACTAATACTTTCCAATAGATGGCTCCCAAAGTACAGAGGTGATGGCAGTGCTGAGTACAAATACCAGATTGATCTCACGACCAATAATTTTATCATACCATACGTCAGGGTTACATGGTACAGCAAAGCAATAACCTTAATCCACCTCCCAGAGGTGATAAACAGCACATAAATACTAATAAACAGTATAGCCAGCAAGTAAGGTGTTACATAACACAACTCTGAGAACAAATACAACAACATTGAGAGCAAATAAATCAACATTGTGACCAGTGACTACTAAACTAATATAATGAATGCTTATAACAGATTTGTTTTAACACACTCTGGTCAGATCTGTCATTATTTCAACCCTTTGAGCCCCATGCTGGGCGCCAAAAAGGACTGTCATGGTTTAACCCCAGTTGGCAAGGAAGCACCGCACAGCTGTTCACTCACCCTCCCCCCCCCGCCCCGGTGGGATGGGGGAGAGAATTGGAAAAAAAAGGTAAAACTCGTGGGTTGAGATAAAGACAGTTTAATAGGACAGCAGAGAAAGAGATAATAATAATAATGAAAGAATATACAAAACAAGCGATGCACAATACAGTTGCTCACCACCCACCGACTGATGCCCAGCCAGTTCCCAAGCAGCGGTCACGCCTCCCCCCCAGCCAAGTCCCCCCAGTTTCTATACTGAGTATGATGCCCTATGGTATGGAATAGCCCTTTGGCCAGTTTGGGCCAGCTGTCCTGACTGTGCCCTCTCCCAGCTTCTTGCTGGCAGGGCATGAGAAGCTGAAAAGTCCTTGACCAGTGTAAGCACTACTTAGCAACAACTAAAACATCAGTGTGTTATCAACATTTTTCTCATACTAAATCCAAAACACAGCACTATACCAGCTACTAGGAAGAAAATTAACTCTATCCCAGCTGAAACCAGGACAGGGAGGTATACAGAAAAGGTGAATAAAAGGAAAGCCTAGAGCAGCTGTTCCAAGTGGGACTACTATCAACCAATATGAGGTATTTATTTAACCAGAAGGGTGTCTAGTAGTTACCTGGGCCTGTTATTCGCTCAGGTTGCATCAACGGTTTGCTTACATACTTCAGCTCTGCCTGGTAATAGCCATGAAGAGCGTAGACTTAAAGAGGGCTGGCACAAAACCCATTCTTCTCACAGCATGGTGGGGAGGTGTAATCGGTAGTTGCAGGAGCAAGGGGATATGCCCACGTTGCTGCTGATTCCTGTTCTGCTCCTCTGTGCTGTTGGAGGAATGCATGTTTCAAGACTTTGCTTGCAAGCACTTCAGTCTCCTGTTACTTGGTGGTATGGGTTCTGTGTGCATAAACCCCATCTTGTTTATAGAGAAACATTGCCTGGCCAGGAGATGTGATACAGCCAGACAAGGTGAGTGAGGTTGTACAGTCTATTAAACCTTCAAACTCAAAATTAGGGGGTTGCAGAGCTTGCAGCCTAACAGACTGTCATATCTAATTAGCTATGCTGAAGAAAAGCAGTATTCAGATACTAAAATAATGCGATGAGCAGCCTGCATAATAGAGAAAGAGCATGGTGCACACAACTCTTACCTCAAAATTTCAAAAGAGTGAAATCTTTACTTAGTCAGGGCTTTTTTTGTTTGACTGCACAATGTGGACTGTCAGATCCAATGTCTTGCATAAGTTTAATATCTAGTCCAGGGATCTGAGGGAACAATGAAATTAAAGGGACTTTTCAGATTCTTTATAATCTACAGTTTGGTTTAAGATGCTCCCTCTGCTAGAACTCAGTTTCTCCTCTGGATTGTCATCTTTTCATCAACACATTCTCTTTTATTATACAACATGGCCTACAGTAACTAGGGATTTCATGTCATAAATTTTGGCTTGGGGGCTCATGATCCCTCTTTAGGCTCCAATTTACTGTATGTTTTACTGACTTGCCACAGAAGGAAGTTAGCTGATACGTTTAGCACAAAGGAAGTGTGCTGATAGAAGTCAGATCTTAGGCACCCGCACAAACATAATTCAAAAACTGCTTTAAAGTTTGTTCTCAAACATTTAGCTTTTAATTAACATCTAATCTTCCAAAGCACATTTGGATTTTTCAGGCTTTGAGATATTCTGGTTAAGTTTGAACCAAGTGCTAACAATACAGTGCTATGTTCTTGAGCTAGTAGATAGCTTGAAGCAAAAATTCATAGAGTTTTGAACTGTCCCCAGTTATCAGAGTGTGAAGTAAGTGCTAAATACTAATGGTAAAGTAAAAACACAACGTCTGATACATTTGTACATCCTGAACATGGGCAGGATGCTCTCCTTGATATGTTCGTAGGAAGCATCTGAACATGTGGAGTGCCAATCCAACTTGAAGATTTTGAGTGTGCGATTTGTGTGCTTAATTACTGCAATCGTGCAAGCAAATGAGGGACCATGATCAAACTGACATTTAAAAACCACAGAAAATGTCTTGGTAACCATTTTATTTGTGACTGATACTGAAATCAGCCATGATTTTGTTGGCAAAGGATGAGATTTGTCACAGCATCTAAAGGTTTGGTGTCTAGTCTAAGCTAATTGTCCTGAGTTTAAGATATATTTAAGAGAAAATGCATTTCCAGTGGGTTATTTATCCCTTCCCAGAATAGAAATGCGAAATAGGCAGAATTAATTACCTGATAGGTGTGCCTGTTTCTCTCCATTGGTAATTTATGGGTCCTAAACAGTGAATTTAGGTTAAGCATCAAACTTTTAGATTTATAAAATTAGGTAGAGTGAATGCTACAAGGCTCGCTGTGCGCATGGGCTAAGCTCTCTATCTGAGTTATGAATAATCCATCCCATGATCACTAAGTGGGAAATCAGCTGTGGATCAAGAGCAGTATGTTTAAGAAGGCCTGGTTGTGGGCTATATTAAGAAATGCAGTTTAGTCCACCTTAGTCCACCACAAAGAAAGAGCTTTGCTGCCCAGGGGGATTTCTTTTTTCTTTTTTTTTTTTTTTTTTTTTTTGTAAAGCATGAAAGACACATTATATTTTTAGGTTGAGAGGAATGGATTCCTCATTTCCGAGTTGAAAAGGACTTTGAGGCAAAGGAATTTGATTTGCTTACTTCAAGCAGTTACTGAGCTTTTCTGCCCTCTCTGTCCTGACGTTTTGGTGCCTGGCATGCTGTTTTATAGACAGTTGCATAACGAAGGTCGTTTCTCTGAGGCAAGGTACAAGAATGCATTACAATTGTAAATTCCTTTAATTGTCCTAAAGCAGGGCTCAGAGCTTAGGCAATGGAAAATCCTATTGTTCTACATCCCTGAGAGAGGTGTGAATAGAATAGAAATAAATGGATGTGTGGATTCTAAAGCCAAAGTGGAAAAAATGATTCCTAAAAAGTTTTATTCACTTGTGATACACAAATGATGGGGTAGAAGCCATGAACCAATGACCTGTGAGTTTACATACAGGTTTTACGTGCTGGACAGTTACCTTAAACATTTATCGTTTCTAGTGTGACTTTGCCCCCCAGGCTTTATAGAGGTATAGTTCAGGCCAGTATACAATTAGGAAAAGTTCCTATTATTAAAGCAATATATTTTTTCACTCTGTCAGGAAAGCTGTTTCTGTCCCACACATTTTCTGGAAGTTAAAAGATGCCCCTTTTTCTTCCCAAGTATCGGTACCTGTAATTCACTTTAACTTAAGCCTGTTTGAACTCAGTGGGGAGCCTGGGAAAGAAATGTCCATTTAAATAATCCCCATCAAGAGTTTTTTTAAATTAAAATTATTTAAATAGTTATTAACTGGTACAGATAATCCCTCTCATCTGAGAATTTACAAACTCTTACTTAAACATTAACAAACCCAGTCTGTAGCACTGAGAGGGAAGCGTTTTGTACTCATGTAGTGAGTGAGGAACACGGTGCCCTGGCTGGTTAATAGCAGAATTAGAAATATATGGAAAACATCTTCCTGACGATATGCCAGCTTATGGAAACATCCAGGCTTTAAACTAACTTTGATTTAGGTGAAAAGCCCCAAATATCTTCATCTTATTGTTGGGAAGTGATTTAATTTTTGTTTTATACTAAAATAAAGCAAACAAGCAATCCAGTTTGGAATGAAATGGTTTGAATGGCCCAGCATGACTTGTGCATAAGGGGTAATTTCATTTAGCTGTAAGTCCTATTTGTGTTTCAGAATGGAAAAGAAAAGGTATCTCAAGAGACAGATTCCTGGGTGGCACAAACTGCTGGAAGGTCCCCAGCTGTTGAAGGGGCTGTCCCACCTCCCTGCCCTGCTTGCGAACCATGCTGTCTGGTCCTGGCAGTGACCGTCCTGCAGCCCATGCACCTGGAAAGAAACCCTCTTTGTTCTTAATTTCCCAGGAACGTTTCCAGGTGGATAGGCTTGCTGTCCTCTCTGGTTGTGTAGGTGCACTGGAAAGCCGGCTCAGGAAAAGTGATGGGAAGGTGTCCTGGGAAGAAAGGGCAGAAGGACGCTGCCCACTTCAGTAACCACATCATCTTCTATTGCTGTAAGCTGCTTCTGAAACTATATGCTCCAAACATCCCCAAACTGGGCCACCGCCTTGCAATAGCTACTAGTCACTCTGCACATCTCCTGGTATCTGTATGGCTATCATGTTTACATGCACAAACTGGATGGCTGTGTGACTGCCAAGTTGTAAAATGGAACTGTAAGTCATCAGAAACTAATTTACATGCACGATTACATTATTTATGTGCAAAGAAGAGGACCTGCACCTCTTTTCATGTGCAAATAGACTATGTGGTCATGACTGTGCGCTCCACAAAGTAGCACAATAAATGCAAGATATGTACTGTCACTGCCCTCAATGCTCTGCAGCGCCAACCTGCTGGTCTTCTGTAAGCGCATACTTGCTTCTGGGGTTTAGGAAGGTGCTCACTCAGTGTAGGGAGGGACAAAGGAAGTAAAGCATGAGGAGACCGAGAGAGACTCCATGGGACAGCGATATGGGGTACCTTTCTCTGGGAACTTCATGTAAATCTCTGTGCTGCCACTCCTTGCTTACCTCTGCCCCATGGGGGTAAAACTCTGTTAGATGAAGCAGGCTGGCATAGTCTCTCCCAGTAAACATGTAGCTGTTTTTGCTATGACAGTGACTTCTTCTCAGGGGTGAGAACAAGGGTTGAAATGCAGAAAGTGAATAATAGAGAAGGACTGGGCAAGAGGACTTCTTGTTGCTACATTTACATCTAGGTATATGGAAAAAGCTTTTTTGCTGGTGTAAAAATGATAAAGAAGTATGTTTCCTAGCTAATGTTTTATTACACCTACAAACGTTCCTAGTATAAATCTGGCCTTGGGCTGTTATCTGTGTCTGTGTGTGTTTCTCGTCTTGTGCTTCTCTGTGGAGTTTCTGCCAGCATTCCCCAGCTGTTCAGTTTTCTGATATAAATCTAAAGAGTCTACAAATGAAATGTCTGCCAGATATCATGAGGACGTTTTCCACGTCTGGATGGACTTCTGCAAGCTCTTTCTCTTATCCATAAGTCACTAACTTTCCATTTAATATGATATGTGACCTGTTTAGTCTGTTTTTCCCTTACTTGCATTGTTGCACAGTAGGTAATGCAGGGAATGGTCTTTACCCATTGAGGTGTGGGTCTCTACCCGTTGAGGGTAGATCTCGGGGGCAGCAGCAAAGTCATGGATTTGCTAGGAGCATTTTTCCATAATAGGAGGACTCTACTCCTGCTACAAGGGGAAAGGTGTGGATATGCTGCCTTGATTCCACTTCCCCTATTTAGGATTTGTGTTGGAGAATTCCCTGGACTTTGGCATAGTATTTTTGATTGAAACAAGAGGAAATGAGATGAGGATCAAGCCTATAAATTTTAGAATAGGCAAATACAATGGAATTTCTTTAATGGAACAAGGTCGGTATACAGTGCCAAGAAATTGCTGCAGTTTCTCCTCATGATTTAACAAGCAGTTTGACTGATGGTACTGTAAATGAACAAATTTGTGTATTTAAATTTAAATTGCTGTGTAAAAAGTATGTTGCTTGTTGAAGGTATTAAAGTAAGGCAGGTTAGTAATATAGTACTTGCCAGAAGTGTCTTCTGTATTTCCAGCTGGATGTTTCTGAGCAGGAATACATCGCATCCCATCTAAAAAAGCACCACAGAAAGACACAGAAATATAGTCCTTTTTAATAAAGAAATGGTGCACTTCTACCTGTGCAGGTAGGGAGTGTGGAAAGAGCAAGTTATGCTGCCTTTGGTTTTGACATTTAACTGCCAAACGCTGATTATTTTGTGACTTGGTTTTCAGTCATTTATAGTTTTGCCAAACTTGAGCTGTTTGAGTTGAAATGTCCTACGTTACCTATTTGCTATAGTGAATTTTCTGAGAAACCTTTGAGCAATTTTAGGCCAGTGGTACTTGCAGGGTACCAACAGCTACTTCCTACCTTCAGAAGAGCTTGTGATGAAAGAGAAACAGTTTGGATATATTGGGAAGGGCAAATCCTGCTCCAGTTGCGGCGAGCAGGGGAAGCCTGCTGTGCTCACCCAGGACCCAAGATGGGCTCTTGGTGCCTATTGATGGATGCAGAATTAGGCTACAATGCCTAGAAACTTCTAGGAGTCTGTGTGACATTTCTCTGATTAACAAATGAGTATATTACTGGCAATGAAATGCAAATGAATGAAGCATTTTAGTCAAAAATCTAGAGACGGTATTTACCTGAGGAAATTCCCTGTAAGGGTAGGAGTTTTAGTTATTATTTTTTTGGTGCTGATTCAGACACATTCTGAAGGATGTGCTCCTACCCTAAGTATGGGGAGGGGGTGGCTTGCTTCTTTCCAGATTAATCATAATTTTTGTGAGAATGATAATACCAAATCTCCCCAGAAATTCTTGTAGAATCCATGAGGAAGCAGATAAAACCATCAACACGTTTCTCCCTTGCTGAATCCATTAGCAAAAATTTTGGTGACTTGAACAACGAGAGCTCCCCTAGCATCTTCATCAATACGAGAGGTCACCCTCGATCAGCTCATTAAACAAGGGGCTGCTGTGGGCTTTGTGCTGCAGCCAGGCAGTGAGGGAAATCCGCCTCTTGAATGGGTGTCTGTTCAGGTCAGGCGTGTTTTTCTGGCTGCAAATCTAGTCTAGTATCACAGAGCCCGGAATTGGCTTTCAGTGGGAAATGCTACCACAGAAAACAAAACACATTTCGCTTCTCGGAAGAAACAGTTGAACTCTGGAATGTAATGTGAGGTGAAATTAAGACCAAAAAATTTTGTATCACCTGAATTTTCTGTTTCAGTTTTGATTTCTTTTTGTATCCTATTTTTAGTGCGTTGGACTGAGAAAGTTGCTGAGTGCTTGTTCTGATTGGTGATGGTGTATTAATGTCCTGTTGACAAATTCGTATTTTAAGTAGTTCTTGAAAACTGGTAGTTGGATTCCCATGGGCGTTGGCCCCTAAATATATATTTAAGGGTGAGGTCGCAGTAACTCCGGGAGGGGACATTGGGAAACTGAAAGGGTCCAAGCTATTTTCCACTGGAAATCGAAAAGGTTTTAAGAGAAATAACTGAAAGTCATGATGCTAAACTTGATCTTAATGTAAGTCCAGCCCAAAAGAAGACGACAGCCGCTGTGGTGCTTGAACTGAATGGCCCATAATATGCACCCATCTTGGGGTGAGTTCGCTTTGAGGTTCAGCTTTTCATTAAACTCTGGGGTACCAAAACTCCTTGCTGCACAGATCATGAACCGGTGGCCTAAGGAAAATGAGGTGGGCCAGGTAAACCAGGATTGAAGGTGGTCAGAAATTTGTAATATACGGCAAATGGATATGAAACAGTCCCTGTAGTGTAAGACTACAATCCCCTCCAAATGCATAATCTGTTTCTCGTGAAAGACGTGTGGCCCAATATAGAAGTTTTAGGTCAACTGATTCAGTTAAAGATTAGCCTCAATATTCTGAAAGAGAAGACTGTAGTTACTTATGGACTTTAATTCCTTATAAAGGATTATACTGGGCACCACGCTACTGCTACAGTGTCAAATCTTTTTATGGGTTTGTTAAATTAACCTTTGTAATAGAAAGGCTTCTTATGTGCGTCCAGTCAAAAGAAGAGATCGTTTTGAGTTTGTAGCAACATAAAATGCCAATGATTGGGATCCTGATCTAAAATTCCTAGTTTTTTCTATTTCTTCTTAAATCATGTTCCTCTACTGTTTTGCAAATGAGTTGCAGAGATGTGTCCTGCTCTGATTTAACATTATGAGCAGGATACTTAAAATAGAAATCTCCATCAGAGGGGCAGAAGCAAGTGCAGGTAATGAGGGGGAAGGTACTGCAATTAAAGGTAAACTGATTATCATTTGTGAAATTATGTTTGGAAAAGTGACTTTAATGGATGTAATGTTAAATCTCACAGTCACATGTAGCGAGAGGAAAGGCTTCAGTTTTAGGTAATGGTATGTATGTTGATAGATGTTTTCAGGCCATGAGTGTGTATTTTAGGTTGTACCTCCCTCAGTATTCATGGCAGTACACATTCTTTATGCTCCCCTGTAAGTTTGTGCAATATTTACTGTCCTGATCTTGAAACTTATGATGAGCTGACTATTGTGAAACTCTGACAAGAACCCTTTACCCTGGAAATCTGGGTCAGAACAAGCCCATATAATAGAAATTGTTGTAATGGAGTTTCCACATGACGTTCTGTCACATTGAACTGCTTTGCGGGGCAGACAGGGAATAGAGACGGACACCAATGAGTACTTTAACCCGTGCACTACATGTGGGACCCAGTGAAAGAAATCCTATCCCAGTGGAAGTTAACGACAGGCCAACTTGGCCAGCTTTTGACCAGTGTGAGAAAGAGTTCCTAGCTGCATATAACGTGTGTGTGTGGTGGGGGTGTGTGTGTAATGCAAATAATTGGTGGTAAAGTCTAATATTTGAGTCCCTTACAAATTTCATAGGCCTGGGAGGTAACTGTTTCTCATTACACTTGAGGGATAGTGTGAAGGACTTTGTCTCTGTAGATGCCATTTAGTAAATATTGTCATGTTTGAAAGGTCTGATCTCTTCCTTGAACTTTTCCTTCAAACACTGGTTTGGATGGTGACATTGGTGTGAGGGACAAGCTTATTGACCTTGTCAGGGTGCCACGGATTTCTCTCTTCGAAATAGCTGTTCCTTTTGATAGATTGTCTTTGCTTTTGTTCTTAGGACTTGTGCCGTAAACAGGCAATGTGAATACACTGCTGTTTTCATACCCATGATATACGTAGCTTCCAAACAAGTTACTTCGTTCAAGTCCCGGACAAGATTTTAGAATGGAAAATTACTGGCCTGTTTAAAAAAAAGGCACTCGAGGAAACTATTATTTTGATACATTTGGTCAATTACATTTCCTAGGACATTTGCCATGAAAACGGTAGGATCAAATATTTCTAGAGATCTTTTGTGGCTCCTGCTTTCCTCCTGAGCTGGGGAATGCTCAGAGAAGAGTATTTGCTGTAGATTTGGGAGACCCCATGGCAGCATGAGATTAATGTTTATGGTGCAAAAGTTTGCTCTCTGTGGCATTGAAAGAGTGTGAACTGAGACTAGAGAAAAGAAGAAAATTTAAAGAGAATGCTAAGCGGGGATGGAAGGAGAACAAGAAATTATGGAGTCAGGAAGAAAGAGAAATCAGAAGAAGATAATCCACCATTCATTTTTAGAAGCGTGCAGACAATGTGATTTTTTTACAGCATTTCAACGTTCCACGTACAACCTATGCTAATGATAATCACAGGACTGGGATAGTTTACATGTGGAATATAAATGCTGCCTGCATATGCACCAGTATGGCAAAATGGTTGCCAAATCCCAACACTGCATGTAAATGGATCTTCCACCCTTCTGTTTTGGTTTTAATTAAATTACAGAAACATTTTCAACATATGAGATTGTTTTTTGACACCTTACTTAACATTTTTTTATTATTAAAAGTTTTAACTAAAAGCACTGGTAATTAAAATGAAGTAAGCAAGCAAAAAAAAAAAGGGGGGGGGGGGAGGAGAGATCCTGAAAAGTTTAAATGCCAGTCAGGGCTCTCTCCACCCTCCCCCCCCAGTCCTTATGCCTTAAAATAGGAATCATGCAGGACAAGATGGATGCAACTAAGTCTGAATCTGGAATTCTCATTGGAGTCCAGTTTGCTTACACCTAGAGTAACATGGAGTTTGGGGTTTAAATTAAGGTTTATTGACAAAGGTAATTTACTCAGGAATAAGGTGAGATATTTGAAGTTGGTGTTGTGGTTATTCTAGAACAGCTTTGCCTGAGGACATAATTATTGTGGCATGAACTTCTGAAGTGGATTAATCTAAATGAGAAAAAAACCTGCATGTTCCTAATCTGGAATAAGTATTTCCCTAGGAATTATTTTTACAGAGTTATTGTGGTCAGCCTCCCTGTCTAGACACACCTTTAGAGTTCTTACAATCATAAGAAAGTCCTTATGGTAAGAAAATGAAGCAGGTTTGTCTTTTCCTGTATGTCTCCTTTTGCTGTGTTTCTTGTCATGCCTCTTTTAGGGGGGAATGAACGAAAGCATAGGGCTTTGCCTTTGAGATCATGGCTATTGCTCTCCAAGAAGTTGTTGTTTTGGTGAGAGGGCAGAATTTTGGTATTGAAGCTGCAGTGATTGGTGGGCAGTCTGCTCCAGGGCTGTGGAATTACATTAGCTTTGGAGTATTAGATATTTTAACAGAGACGCCAGCATCCTAGGAAAATACTCTGAGAAGACACTTAGATAATGGCAGCAAGGCTTCTTAGCCCTGTTTGAAAATTTTCCTAGAGTGAATCAAAAGCGTGTGATCCTGTAATCCCACCATACTACTTGTGTAGCAGGAGGAGACTGCCGCTCCCACTCAGAATTTGGCTTTTGATAGTTATTGCAGTGTGCTGCTCTTATCACCAGCCTCTCAGTAGGTACCTGCTAATGCCTATTTGTCATCATTGTTGTCCTGGTTTCAGCTGGGATAGAGTTAATTTTCTTCCTAGTAGCTGGTATAATGCTGTGTTTTGGATTTTAGTATGAGAATAATATTGATAACACACTGACGTTTAGTGGAAATGAACTTCCATTGCCTCCCAGATGTGATTGTGAGGGGTTCAGTGAACTTTTCTTTCTTCTTTCAGGTTATAAGACCCTTTTGAAAGGAATTTCAGGGAAGTTCAGCAGTGGAGAACTTGTTGCAATTATGGGTCCTTCAGGAGCTGGGAAGTCAACGCTTATGAACATTCTGGCAGGATACAGGTCAGTAACAATGAAAATCCCAAGTAAGATAAGATCACCTAGCCTGATAGCTCCTTGGAGACAACAGCAGAAGAAATCTTACCCCAGTGTTTGTAGAAAACAGGGATTTCACAGATTTTGAATGAGATTCTTATTGCTTATATTTTTTCTGTTTGTCCTGTTCTGGTCACTTAGGATTTATCTGTTAGCAAGTCTGATCCAAAAATAGGAAGCAATTTAAAGTCCAAAACACAAAAAAAAGTCTCCTTTCCAGCTGTGTAACAAATCTGACTCAGTGTCTTATGTTTGTGATATTTTTTAAATCACATTTTGTAAACACTTGGAAAAAATGACCCTTTTTAGTCGCCACTTTCATAATGTTGATGTTTTCTTGACCAAACTGCAATTTGTGAAGTGACTGTGGTTCATCTTCCTGAATCCCCTGTTGTATGGCCAAATACAAAGTGTCTCTGTGTTGTTGTCATTACAACATAAGGAACAGGACAGAGAAACCTAAAAAAAAATCACTTGAATGGCTTGATATTTTTTCAGACATTCATATAATACAGCACACATTTTGTACTAACTTGGAGTAAAATTTTCAGCAACATTGCGTGAAGCCTCTTAGGAAAGAGAACGTAATCGTGAAGTATTAATTTCTATCCACTGAATCAGTTTTATTCCATAGTGGGCAATGATTACCTAAGACTTCCACATACTGAGACCTGTGGCAGCACAAGTGAAGGCAAAATGCACCCCTGGTGATTTTCTTGGTTCGTTTCAGAGAGACGGGAATGAAAGGAGAAATTCTCATCAATGGACAGCCTCGTGACCTGCGCTCTTTTCGCAAAGTCTCCTGCTACATCATGCAAGATGACATGCTCCTTCCTCATCTGACTGTCCAGGAAGCTATGATGGTGAGCTTTGTTCCTTGCTCTAATTTATTTGGGTGGGAAGAAATGGAAAAATCGCTGTGGATTGTGCATATGTTCTTACCCCTGGTAATGCCACGAGCTGTTATCTCTATTTGATCCTGCTCAATGAAAGTGCTTGGACTTAGATGATGCCTTGAATTCTGTTTCAGGCTCATCCTTCTAGGGGCTGTTTGAGCTTCTTTAGCTTTATCGTTTTCAGTTGGTGACCAGCCTTATGATTTGGAAGAAGATCTAAGGCTCTAGTCCTTAGACTTCCTAGAGAATGGAACCTGAAATTCTGCACAGAATGAGCCTTTGTAGGGACCATCTTTTTTCTTAGGTGGTGGATGAGTAACCTTGTCTCTCTCTTCTGCCCCATCTTCCATGTTCTGACTGCAGAGTGCTATTTTGACTTGAGCATGGTCTCTCTGCTACTTCTGCTCTTTTGTGCCTTTTCTTTAATAAAGGCATTGTATAAAATCTCTTCCAGTTCTTCACAGGAAAACAACAGTAACAGAATAATCCCAAGACTTACAGGCAACATAAATTCTTTTTCCTGTTTTTCATAGCATCAAGAAGTTCACTAATTGCCAGCTTGACCAATCAGTCTAGAAGTGCCTGTTGCTCAGTTTGAGAAACAAGCCAGTTTTTCTCAGAGGATGTTATCAAAAGAAGGCTGAGGTTGCTCATACTGTATGCCAGCATCAGTTCACAAATTTTAAGGCCAGAAGAAATCACTGTAGTTTTTGTGTGGCTAATTTTCTGCAAAGGCTCTTCTCTGTGAGGAAGTTTTTCTTCTCTTGTTTACTTGAGCGTTGTAGTCAGAATCCCATAGGACCACTTCTGTAGAATTGGGCCCAGATGATACTGGCTGTCTAAATTAATCAATCAAAGCTCTGACAAAAAGAATTACTTAACAGTTTAATTGCTTCTAATAAGGGTTAATCATAATGTTTAGTGGAGCTGCCTCTTAGGACTTAGCAGACGACATCTTTCACAAGATTATTTATTTCTGTACTCATTTGTTCACATCCTGGAGAATGGCAGAGTTTGGTTATCCTTATGATATGGCTGAAGCACAAGTAAACTGTGATTCTAGCATTGCCTGGGAAGTTAGTGGCTATGCAAAAAACATGACTCTCCCATCTTCCTCCCAAGCTCTTTGACTTGCAGAATGGCCTTTCTTTCTAATACGCTTTTTGTCAGATGCTTGAGTGATAGCGTAAGTCAGATTATACTCCGTTACCTACTGCACAGGCATATGTTATGCTTGTGATTTGAACATTATAGTTCAACTTCAACTTTCCTGACTGGGTTGAAAGAAGTTGTTTAAATGGTATGTTGGGATGTTGCGCCTGAGACATCCACTGTAACTGGTTGTTGTGCTTCAGACCAGTTCAAAATCAAATTCCATTGTATTGCATTCCAGGTATCTGCTCATCTGAAACTTCAAGAGAAAGATGAAGGCAGGAGAGAAATGGTATGTATACTGTCCATCAAACTGAGAATTTTGGGGGATGCCAAAGAGGTCCATGAAGTGAGCTCTGTAAAGCAGACATTTTTATCTAACGTTGAATTGCATTGGAGTTGTAATGATAGAATAAATCATAACCTCAAAGTTGACAGGTATCATTATGAGGGAATGTTTACTACAGTCTCTATGAAAGTTTCTTTCAGTATGAGACTGATTAGATAATTGTAAAAGATCTACTGAAATAAATTCACAGGTTTTGTAGGATTCCTTTTAATGTACCTTAGCACCTTAGATTCCCTTACATGCATGTTTGAGGCCTCAGGCATTTTGTGTGTGGCAAGATAAATCAGTCATGTCTGGCAATGGTGAGTGTAGGCCTTAATTTTTCCAGGGACTAATGAAAAACTCAGCAGTTCTTGTAACTGCTGCAGAAATTTCTGTGCTTGTGTTTGAAAAGCGTTAATCTTTATGGCTGTGCTGGTGGGCATATTGTTGCACTGGAGAAGTTAATGCAGTTGCAGCTAAGATACAGACTAATGTATTTTGAAGCTGTGTTGGGTGACTGAGGTTTGGACAAGTAGGAAACCAGGCTAAAACATGCACACATCTTTTCTAAAACACTGGGAATGAGTTGCAGAATTTACTCTTGCACATTTGCTGCACTGTCCTGCTTCTGCCTGTGGCCAACATACAACTTTCCTGAGTGGGAGGGAAGTCCTGGTGTGGTTTTGCCCACGGAGACCTATAACCCATCTGGACCTGCACTAGGAAGTGTGCTCCTCTCACCCATCTGATTGCCATGATTCCTCCCCGTCATTTGTTCTGACACAGGGCTGTCCTTTTAAAGAAAATACCTTGGAGGTGTGTGACCAGACAAAATGGCTTTTGACATGTTAACTTGTGCATGAGGCAGCTTTCTCAACTGAATTTGGTTACCTCAGTTATACTTTAAAGGGCTGGAAATGTGCCCTTTCTAAACATTTATTCTGCACTTAAAATGTCTGGGCTTCTGTATTCCTAAGGACACTCAGAGCTCAGGCATCCCAGTGCTTGGGTGGAGTTACCAGAGCATGCCAAAGCCTAGGAGAAGAACAGTTCGGTGCTGCACAGCATGTTTCAAAACCATATATGCCCATGGAGGATAACGTCTGGAGCTAAATATAAGCAAAAAGTCATGGCACTGGTGAAAGCAGAGATGGTTCAGGTTGTTGAGAGAGTCATGAAAAGTGAAATGGTAGCTCAGAAAGTGTTTGGAGGTGTTTTGGCTGGCCTCAAGCTATGTTTCAGTCCAGCATAAGACAGCACCAACAAGGAGACAGTCTGATCTCTCATACATTGCCTCCTCAAGGAGGAAGCCTTTGTTATGTGGGGGTTATGCTGAGGGCTAATGGGGCTCATGTGATAACATGGCCTCATGGCTAACATTGAGATTTACCTTCCAAGAAAGCTGGCTGCTCCTTCTACCTTTGTTAGGGACATGTACGTTACTCTGGACAAGTCTTCTAGTGGCTTAGCAACTCAGTTATCCCACCAATGAAAAGGGAGTTACTATTGGTATAGGAAGCTCCCAATGTTTTTGCTATACTTACTCCTGTAAAATTCAAGTTTTGGGCTTTCCATAATTTTTCAGTGTTCTTTTTCATAAATAGAAAGAAGGGTGAGATTTTCATTTTGGTGCATTTTGTGCTCCCAGAGCCATGCACTGAGGAGACCCTCCGTGGGCAAATTAGGAAATCATGCAGGTGACTGGAAGAAGCCACTGTGCAGGACTCAACTGAAACCAAGTTGTGCAAAAGGAGGGAGGAGATGAGGGTACACAGGAGTGGGAGTGGAGCATGGAAATGAGAAAGTTGTGGCCTGCTGTCTCAGGAACATGAGAGGCTTCCTGCTCTTCCCCATATGCCAGTTTAATTGATTTTTTTAATCTGATTTATTTTTTTGACTTGTTGGACTTAATCATTTCAGAGGAGTCTCTTATTCTAGTAAAAGATGCCTCTGATAGTAGCTGGCATGTGATTCCTAAGCAGAGCTTTATAAAGGAGAAGGTGAAACTGCTTCTGACCCACCTGGTGAAAAGTATACCCTTTGCCTGAAATGTGAAAACTATGGCAATTTCAAAGGTACAACGACCATTTTTGTGTCTGTCTTTTGTCTGTATTTGTTTCCACATTGGAACATTTGGCAATTCTTCAGTCTCAGAGAATCCTTGAAAATCAGAAGGAGCTCCAGAGAGGGAAACTTAAAGGAATCAACACATGTTTGGTAGCTTAAGATTGCTTTGATTCTCTCAAATACTGTGTTGTTTGTTTTTTTTTTAATAAGCTAAACACGGATTTTTTATTGGAACATACATTTGTTTAGAAACAGCTGTTAATTTTATTTGTACTTTGAAAGTCTTAATTCATTTACACTTTAGTAAGTTAGGCCAAGCAAGTTAATTCACTTGTTTGCACTGTCACTGTAATTACAAACAGCTCTTTGAGGAAAAACCTGTGCTGTACGCATTTATTCAACACATATTAGAAGGGCGGTCATATTCTGGTTAGTGTTACTGGCCTGTGCTGGACTAGATAATTCATTTTATTGTTGTAAATTATAAGGTAAATGTTTATCAAAAATAAACGTTATGAATTTATGCACTTGTGTTAGCAAGATTACAGATGCTCGTTTAAAAGAGGGACAAGTGAAAAATCCTCCAGTGAACTATAGTTTATGTTTCTAGTGGACCTAGCTTGTGCTGCCCATGTCCCACAGCATCCTTCCTAGAGACAAAGGGAGGGAGGTAGTTGGGCTCTTCTCTCTGAGAACGAGGGTTAGTGGGTGTCGTGGTTTAGCCCCAGCTGGCAACTAAGCCCCACACAGCCGCTCGCTCACTGCCCCCCGGTGGGATGGGGGAGAGAATCAGAAGAGTAAAAGTGAGAAAACTCGTGGGTTGACATAAAGACAGTTTAATAGGTAAAGCAAAAGCCGCGCACGCAAGCAAAGCAAAGCAAGGAATTCATTCACTCCTTCCCATGGGCAGGCAGGTGTTCAGCCATCTCCAGGAAAGCAGGGCTCCATCACGCGTAATGGTTACTTGGGAAGACAAACGCCATCACTCCGAACGTCCCCCACTTCCTTCTTCCCCAGGTTTATATACTGAGCATGACGTCATATGGTATGGAATAGCCCTTTGGGCAGTTTGGATCAGCTGTCCTGGCTGTGTCCCCTCCCAGCTTCTTCTGCACCTGGCAGAGCATGGGGAGCTGAAAAGTCCTTGACTAGTGCAGCAACAACTAAAACATCTCTGTATTACCAATGCTGTTTTCAGCACAGATCCAAAACATAGCTCCATACCAGCCACTATAAAGAAAATTAACTCTCTCTCAACTGAAACCAGGACAGTGGGTTTTGTTCTTTTTTCACCCCCTCTCACTGAGAGAGGTAGCTCCTGGAAATCAAAATCAGGACAAGTGAAGGGTCAGGCCCTGGTTGGTCTAACCAATTTTTACCATGTTAGCCACCCTTTCTGGAAAACTCCCTCCATCCAAGCAACTATTACTTTAAAAAATAACGGGTTCATTTTACTATACTTCAGTGAAGTATTAAATGTCTGGGCTTTCTTTCTACCTTTTAAGTGGTAGATTTTTTAATTGCATGAGCAATGTAACTTGGACTCATTTTTATGTCCATGTTTTTACTGATGCCAAAGAGCTGTTTTCCTTATATAGAGCTACCAGGCCAGATCTACGATCACTGAAACAGTAAAATTCATAGCAGCTGGGATTGCTCTCCTTTTGCTCCAAAGACCCTGGGACAAGCTGTGCCCTCCTGAGCCTGTGCCTTGAGGAAATCCCAAACATCTGAGAGTACGTGTGACAACTGAATTGGTTCTGAGGAGAACGAAAACACTTAAAATCAATGGCTGCACTTTAAAGACTAGACTGTGAAGAACAGATGAGATAAGAGCAGGTCATTGCTCTATAGAAACCACTGATTTTTGTTATATGGTTCTCCAGTCCCTTGTAAATACAGCCTAGAAGTTCTATTGAAAGAAGCTTCTTGGTTTCACTGTGTAATAACTCCTCACACGCTGCAAAGCTCTTCTGATATCGGTGCCATATCCAAGGGGTGCTATAAAAGAACTGATTTCCACTCCATTTTCACAGGCAAGGCATCCTTACTGAGACAGGTCATGTAGGACAAACAAGTAGAATTTGGGTCAAAATGGTAAATGGTAGACTGTTAAGCCCCACTGAACCTAATAAATGCTACATTAGATGGGAAAAGGCTTCAGTGTATGGATGGTGAAACAAAGTCATGAGCTAATTTACATTCTCCATGAAAATCAGTAAAGAGGCTTTTCTTTTGTGCTAAAAAATTTTAAGTGATGCATTGTTGTGTTTCGTCTAGGTAAAGGAAATATTGACAGCCCTTGGTTTGCTGACATGTGCCAATACGAGGACTGGGAGTCTTTCTGGAGGCCAGAGAAAGCGTCTTGCCATTGCTTTGGAGCTGGTGAACAATCCTCCTGTCATGTTTTTTGATGAACCAACCAGGTACTTCAAGGCCAAAAATTAAAGATAGACAAATACTGCTTTATGTAGTAGAGCAGTGCTGCAGAATGGTTAATTACCTTTAAGTCCTTGGAAAATGCTCATCTTGTGTTGCCTGTAAGGACTGAATAAGGCCACAAGAAATAACTTGATTTGGGTACTTAGTGCCTTGGGTCACTGCTGTAACTGCCGGACCATAGGACTATAAATAATTTTTAAGGGAGACACAAACTGAAACAGGAAGGAAGAGAGGGAGGAAAATATTTTCAGATTGTGGCATGAGTTTGGAGTTTTCTTTTTCAAGCAAAGATAGCTTGAATATAAGCATTTTAAAGTGTGACTTTTAATAATGAATGTAGCATATTTAGAATCAAATTTTGTGATCAGTCTAGGAGGAGGCTGGGAGAGCTATGAATATGTATCTATTCATTAAAGTTGGGAGCATTTAAATCTGCAGTCCTAAAATGTAGAAGTCCCTTAAGGCAGCTTTGAGAATACTCTATTTTTCATTCTCAGGCACGCTTCCAACTTAATTAAAAGACTGATGGAGAAATACAAGCATAAGGTTGGCATATGATAAAATTAAACTGCTACACAGAAAATTTATAAAAGGATAATAGTGAGAGACCAAAGTAGCAAATAGGTGTGCTAGTTTTGGGTAGTGCCTGTGGACCTGTGGATAACAAACTTCTTTCTTTTTATTCAGCGGCTTGGATAGTGCATCATGTTTTCAGGTTGTCTCTCTGATGAAGGCTTTAGCCCAGGGTGGCAGATCCATCATCTGCACAATTCACCAGCCCAGTGCTAAACTGTTCGAGTTGTTTGATCAGGTATTATTCTCAAACTCTTTCTCTTTATGTGTGGTTTAGGTAGGTTATACTTTCAAGGCTACACTCTTTAAGTAAAAACATGAATAATCCTAGTCTATGATTCCAAATCAAATAGAATTAAATAAATAAGAGCAAAATATACTTTTTGATTATGTTTTTTTCTTCTTCTCTGCCCGTTTTCATTATTTACATGTAATGTTTTTAAAGCATCTGGCTGATATGTTTGTGAAATCATGATTATTGCACTTGTGATTTTCATGCCTTCGCTCACCACTGCTCCTGGGCACAGGGCTGCCAGTAAAGTAAATTAGAGTAATTTAAGAGCAAGAGAGCTTCAGTGCCAATGTCTGTAATGTTGCTAGTACACATTCTCATCCTAGCTACACAGGTGTAAATTCAGAAGAGTTTATTCATATGAAATAATAATAATTGAAATTAAGTCAGTTGGAGATCCTTTCTCCAACCTAACAACAGGATGTGGACCATGCGCGTTTAGGTTAGGTTTAAATTTACTTTAATCTTGTTAGGAGAGCTAAGATAAAATCTAATACACCATAGGTGAACAAGCTCTTGCAGATTGCAGTCTGGCAAGGAGGTTTATTTAAAGTCAATAGTGTGGCTAAAAGTAAGAATTACCAAGCTATTTCCCATTGGTGTGCTGTTCCACCTCTCCTTCAATTCCTGCATTCACCAGTCTTGTCTCCCAGCCCAAAATATCCATAATGTATGGAAATTAGATGGCTCTGCTCTACAGTTTCTTGCCTGTTTTCAGCATGTGTCTAAGGCTGGAATTAGTCTGTTTCTGTGTTAATATGTTTTAAGTCCTGGAGGGAATGTTTGCAGAATTCAAACCTTAAGCATTTAATTTTCCATTAGTTGTAATTCCATGCAAAGGTAGTTCCAAGTGGTGATAAATCTTCCCAAGGTGGTCTTCCCACAGGGACAAGAAGAGGTCATTAGGTTCATGGATTGCTATCATACAGATAGCAGATTCAAATATTTTGATACTATTTCACATTCTTCTTTTTTTTTTTTCTTTTTCTTTTCTTTGCCTTGTTTTCCAGCTCTATGTTTTAAGTCAAGGTCAATGCATTTACCGTGGGAAGGTATTAAACCTAGTCCCTTACTTGAGAGATTTGGGTTTGAATTGCCCAACCTACCACAATCCAGCAGATTTTGGTAAGGACAATTTGAATAGTTTATTTAGTTTATTTTGTATTTGATTAGCACCTTCAGGGTAACGGGGACCATGGTGTGTTTCATACTTTTGTACATATATACATGTGTGCATGTGTACATATATGTACCAAAATTCAAAATAAAATTATTCAGATTTTTTTTAAGTAATTTGAGTGCCATCTAGTGGTAAAATTTAGTGAATATTTCTGCTGGAAGTCCAGGTCCAGGAAATGAAAGATAAAACATATTCTTTAGTGTTTCATAGTAATTAATCTCAGAGGCTTTTCAAAGTGGCTCCAGTGTTCTGGTTTTTTATCTTGAACATTACCACTGTACTATTGTACAGCTAATAGCATTGAGGGTTTTTTCATTGTTGTTTCTTAATTCCAAAGAAGCAGTAAGGACCACAAAAATAGACTTTGTAATTTTTTATGACCAAGATTATCCCATACTCACTGCCTTTCCTCTAAAATGGTTCATTTAACTTCTGCGATGAAGAGAACTCTCTGAAGATTTATAGAAAGATACATTCAAATTATGTGTGTATACATATGAATTTGCATGTGGCATTTTAGAGCCTGTTCTAGACAAAAATCCCATTTCTGTCAATGCTACAGAATCAAGGGGATTTAATCATAAGGCTTGTAACTAGTCAGTAGTGTAAACCAGTAACTTACCTGTTGTTTTTTGTAGTTATGGAAGTAGCATCTGGTGAATATGGAGACCAGAACAGCCGGCTGGTAAGGGCAGTACAGGAGAGGATATGTGACACAGACTACAAGAGAGATGTTGGTGGTGAGAATGAGTTGAATCCCTTCCTCTGGCACCGGCCTTCTGAAGAGGTATTTTGTGTATCACAACTAATGGGCATGAATTGAGGCTGGAGGGGGAGGAAAAGAATTTAAATCCTCGGTCAATGGAGGAGGTTTCTGGGCTCATTCAGCTGATAAGAGTGGGGTTTTGTGAACGAAAACTAAGCAAGATACTGCAAAGAAAGAAGTTTATTCTTTTATGTGTTTCCGCAGGATTCCTCCTCCACAGAAGGCTGCCACAGCTTCTCTGCCAGCTGCCTAACCCAGTTCTGTATCCTCTTCAAAAGAACTTTTCTCACCATCATGAGGGATTCGGTAAGACTGCCTTTATAATAACTTCTGTAGCCAAAAGGTCTATTCAGTTGGTTGTGATGTAGTGTAAATCTCCTTAAAGGTCCTGTCCAACAGCCCATGCATGAAGATCATCACAGAATTTCAAAGGAAAGAGACTGATCTTTCAGTCTTGCTATTAACTGTAGCATCTTCATTGTGAACAACAGTTTTCTTCACAGGAACTCAGAAGCATCTGGCCTAAAAACATAAATCGTAAATCCCCTCTCTGCTGGCAGGTCCCTTATAAAGCTATTTATCCTACTGAAAAGTGAGTGAGAAGTTGTACAGGTGTGTCACAAAATTAGTTTTTCCAGAAAATTCAGGGTGGCAGAGATAATAATCTCAGTGTGATGTAAGGTTAATACTGAAAGTCTTTATTTCTGAAACAGAAAATTGGTAAATAAAAATTTTCCTTCTCTGAAAAGGGAACATTTCTGTTTTCATACATTTAATATCAAGATGAAGTAAGTATCATAATGAAACTCCTTATTCCCAAGGAAAAAACCTGTATCTTTCACCTTTTTTCTTAAAAATAAACAACCCCCTTCAAAATCTGAAACCCTGCAGTTTTCATGTATGTTCATTAAATGTTTTGGGTGCCTAGTTTGCGTTAAAAAAATGCACTGAGACTTTTTTTTTAACTCAAGGAAGTTTTTATCTCTAAGTAGCCGAGTTGTTTGTAAATTTAAGACATAGGACTATTTACATTGTCTGACTGATGTTTTGAAATGTCCCCTAGATAGGATTGTCCCTTCATTAACAGGTATGAGTTAAGGGGATGAACTTCCTCAACTAGACCTTACATGCACACCTGTCCAAGGAACTCACCTGTGTACTGTATAATTGGTGCTGGTTGGCCAAGTGCTTTTCTCTGTGGCAAATTTGCAATTTGATAAATCTGAGGAGGGTTTGTCTGCTGCATTTTCTGTGTGTTGGAAGGTTTTCAGTGCTTCACATGAGGGGTGGAAAGAATGTATACATTAATATATATTCATGCATTAATGTGACATACCTGTCTTTAGAAAAGGGGAAAGCCAGACAATATATCAATACTGGTGGGCACATGGTGGATTCAGATAAGGTAGTTTGGAAACCAAAAGCAGTTGAGCCATGTGGATCTCAGCATGAGTAAGTAACCCTTGTGACAGCGTACGCTGAGCTTCACTGAGCTCCAGATGCTGCAGCTGCACTGCTTTTGCCCCACCCAGGCAGTTGTCTCTTTAGGACACTACTGTTTCCAGTCCACACAGAACTACAGGCCTGGAAGAAACCTACTAGACCATTTTGTCCAGGCCTCTGCTGTGAGATAACCACAGTATTCCTTCCCTTTCAGAAGGGGAAACACTATATTGAATGCCAGAGTAAAAGCAGTCAGCTGTTTTCCCCACTGCTCTGGTTGGAAAGATATGGCAGAATCATGCAATTCTAGTGGTTAGGAAGCATATTCTTATTTCCAGACCATATATATCATGCCCATTTGTTGTTTTGCCAGCACATTTCTTTGCCACAATTTGTTCTTCTCCCTTGCTGTTTTACGTTATAGTGTATTTGTCATTCAAGGATTAAGTTGTTGAATTTTGCCTTCCTGCAATCTGGAATGGTTTGCACATCTGGTCTAGTACCAAATATTTGATCAAAAATAAATTGACATGTTCATGTGGGAGGGCTCTTGTAATCCAAAGCATACATAGAGCTTCATATTCTCCGTGTTGCTCAACTAGCTGATCAGATTGTCTCTGGTACACTTGGAGAGTATATCTCAGAGCTGTGCGAGCGCTAACTGCGGATCATATGGTCCTCTCCTCGTCTCCACCAAGCGGAAACTGTAACTTATTTTCTGATGCATAGATTGAAGAACAGTGTTGTTTTTAAGATTTTTTTTTTCCTGCTCAAGTGTAAAGGCTTGCAGTTGTTTCAAATTTTATTGTTTCTTTTGTTCTTCCATACCTCTTGTAGGAATAGTGTATTGCAGAGAAGGCACAGAAGGCTAATTTATGCCTGATTAAGTTAGTTTGGTCTATACAAGCCTGAAATACCTTTTCCGTCTCTCTTCTGCTCTAGGAAATTTGTCTTTTAGTCAGAGAGAAAGTCTCCTGATGAATGAGGGCCAGTGGCTCCATGACATTGTCAGACAGTAAGATTTTAGGTTGCAGCATTTGCAGTTTCTGCCTGTGTTTATAGGAAGAAGTTTTCTGTACTGTAATAGCCATGTGTCTGATTGACACTGAGAAGCTCATGACAGTAAGTTTTCCTTAGTTGAAGCCCAGTTTGCCAGTAGGAAATTAACATTTCTAAATAAGCTCTTCTGGACATAAGTACTCCTTTTCTGCAATATGTATATCTGATTTCAGTCATATTGCCATTGTTTTTGAGCCCAGACTTTCTGATCAGAAATACTACTCTTTCCATGCTTGTAGGTCCTGACACACTTGCGTATCACCTCACACATTGGCATTGGACTGCTCATCGGCTTGCTCTACTTAGGCATTGGCAATGAAGCTAAGAAAGTCCTCAGCAACTCCGGCTTCCTCTTTTTTTCCATGTTGTTTCTTATGTTTGCTGCGCTTATGCCAACTGTCCTTACTTGTGAGTACTGGTCATACTGTTACATCAATGGACAAGGAGATTGCAGTAAGCTGGGAGGGTGTTGTAATGTATCTGTTTCATATAAGATAATGTTTGACTTGTGCTTCTACTCCTAAGACAGGTGTGGGGATAAATCTTGCACTCACTAAACTGCTCTGTAGAGGCAAACAGAGAGAGGTTTGTCCAGTGGCACTGCTCTCCCCAGTTTTGCCAGTGTTTCTCAACCTGGACAGTTCACAGTTACAGTCCTGGACTGGAATTTCCCCTTGTGCCAGTGCGTCTCAACCGTGTCATGAGCTTGTGGTTGGTCTTAGGGAGGATATAATAATTTCTCTAGGACTTCCAAGTCACAACTCCTGCATAAGACCAGCTTATTCATGTGGTGTCAGAAGCAAACTCCTGCAGTATGGACTGTTCCATGCTTCCTCTGGGAGCTGTTACTTTGGATTCCCTGTTGGACTGGAAGGAATAACCAGGTTCTTTAAGTTTTGACACGACTTTTAATTCAAAAAGCCTCTTTGAGGGAGTTTCAGATCATCTGAGTAGACTGGTACATAGTCTAAACAGTGAGCAACTCTCAGGGAGTTCTTACATTTCATTACAGATCATTGAAGCTATTGCTGGTCTATCAAAGGCCTCAGTTCTAGTCCCACTATGGGACTGCAGCAGTGCAGGATTAGATATGGATCTAATAAATAAAAACTATGTTATTATGTGCAACAATATTGCACACTGACAACCTAACTTAGTAATTTGTGTTCTCTGTAGTTCCTCTTGAGATGGGAGTATTTCTCAGAGAGCATCTGAACTACTGGTACAGCCTGAAAGCCTACTATCTCGCCAAAACCATGGCTGATGTTCCTTTTCAGGTATATGCTCTACTATTCAATAAAACAAGAACCATTTAAGTTCATGGCAAGTCCACTTGCCGATAAGATCAGTACTGGTATTTCATCCGTTTGAATAGTGGAGAAACTGTCCATATGTGTGTGCTGAAGCTTCAGGTCCAAATCAGAAGCACCCTAAGAGTAAACAGCAGGACTTCACAAAAGCTGAGACCTGACCAATACTTTTTAATGAACAGATTACCATCTTTGCTTTTTTGCAGAAGGGGAATTGAAAAGGGCTGTAAGTGAGTGGGATCTGTTTTCTAATGCCCAAGTAGTTAGATAGATATCACAGTCTGGGGCAGATGTATTTATTCTCTTCAGCCATGCCTGTCATGTAATGGAAAGGCTGAAAGCTGTGGATTAACTAGAACTCACCATGTTTTTATCTTATTCAGAGTAACAGTGAATGTTTGGCTTTAATGAACTGACTCCAAGTGTATCTCCTTGCAGATCATGTTTCCTGTGGCTTACTGCAGCATTGTGTACTGGATGACTTCACAGCCATCTGATGCACTCCGATTTGTCCTCTTCGCAGCCTTGGGAACCATGACATCCCTGGTGGCTCAGTCTCTGGGTCTTCTCATAGGTGCAGCCTCTACATCCCTCCAGGTATTGATGGTGTTTTGTGGTCTCACAGGAACCTTGCTGTCTCCTAACACTGACTGCTTACTGTGACTGCTGTTGTGTCCCCAAGACATTTGTTGAGAGATGACAGGCAAAAAGTTGTCTTGGTCTGATATAGCTACTTGATGCTTCCCACTAGCATCAGCTTAAACAGAATATACACGCACTGGATGTGAGACTCTGAAGGTCCTTCCCCATCTGAATGGGGCTGTGCCTGCCCCTGCTTGAGTGGGTTATCACTTGCTATTCATCCCAGGCTGAGCAGGTCCTAGAAACTGCAGGATTGATGCATTTCTGTGCATCTACAAAGTGGAGGTAGGCCATGAGGATCAGTAGCTCAACAGAGGGTTCTTCCATACACATACAAAAAGGTTGCAGGAGGCAAGGTAGGAAGAGGCTTGCCCAGAAACTAAACTTCTGTAGAGGGAGGGAGAGAAGCAGCTGTTGGTGTGACTATCACACTGGAAGCTGGCCGTGTAACTTCATTCTGCATCCTGGCAGGAGATGTGCTGAGGTGACCATTCCAGAGCAGAACTGTTTTGTGGTGCTTGTGATAACAGATGATACTGACATTAATATACATTGATGCTATCAAGATTTCCGCAGTAGAAGACTTAATTCCCTCTCTGTGCCACCCTGTGGAGACCAGCATAGCCCTGTTGTGTGATCCCTGTGCTTCTGCTCTCTCCGGAGATACCTATATGGCCCTTTGCCCTGGAGGGGATATAGAGAGGACAGGCTGGAGCTGGGTCAAGATCTGTCTTCCCCACCAAAGCCACCCAGCTGGAGATGTTCCTTATCCTCTTCACAAGCTATTAGCACTAGTTGAAGCTACTGTTCATGTGGGGTTAATGAGGAGGAAGGTCTGTGTGTCCTCAGTGGGGAGTGAGTGAGAAAGAATAATATTTAGAAAGAGGGGTCTCATACCCTGAGAAGCAAGGGAATCACAGTGCCCATCTTGCTCTGTAAACTTCTTGGTGGGTTCAAGTTCTTCAAAGGACAGATCCCAGCACAGCAGTGTTGTCAGCTAGTAGAGGGGTTTAGGAAGAGGAGAGGGACCCCTTTTCCTCCACTAACAGCATCTAACCTCCCCCTCACAAGAAATCTCATCCAAAAAAATGAGTAATTTCCTAGTGTTTGGGATGGTGATAATTCTGGGGAGTAGTATTATGAGGAGGACTTGAATGGCATCGCTCCCCACTGCCTAAAGAGTAAGTTTCCACTGCCTGTTTGGGTTTGGCACAGAACAGAGGATTTGCCATAAGGAAAGAGTGCTCTTTTAAAGGCTGGTTTCCTCACTGGAAGTCAGGACATCAGATGAAAGAGCAAGTTAATTTTTATTTTTTTCTCTGGCTGTCTGACCAGAGACTGTCTCTTCCTTCTTTTCACAGGTAGCCACTTTTGTGGGCCCAGTTACTGCCATCCCGGTGCTTCTGTTCTCTGGGTTTTTTGTCAGTTTTGATACCATCCCAACATACCTCCAGTGGATGTCCTACATTTCCTATGTCAGGTACTGCTAGGGAGGCCATTAACCTCCCATCTGGAAATGCTGTTTGTTTGCCCATGCTTGTTCAGTTGGTTATTTTGGGTGCCAAAGAGCCTATGTTCACAGCACATTCTTTTAGATTATAAACGTACATATGATGTACACCACGTTATCTGACGGCATTTTATGTTGTATATGATGTGAAATAAATAGGAACATTCAGTACAGATTATCGGCCACAAGTCCGTGTCAGTCCCCTTGAATTCAGTGGGATTACACAGCATGCAGATCTTCCTGGATTTTGCAATAGTGGATTTCTGAAATAATAGGGACAGTATGCCCAACTGAGAAATTGATGCCAGCACCTCATTTTGGAAGAAAATGTTGTATAAATGACTGCTGTATCCTAGGTAGACTTGTTGCATAAAGACCTGTTTTTAAGTTTTGCAGTAGCACTGCCACAAGAGGCATGGGATTTGTGTCATCTCTAATCTAAACTAGTGTTTTAAGACCCACAGACACCTTATATCCTATCTATGTCTGTCACTCTCACTGTCTGAGACAGCTATCTTAAGATGGGATGATTGCCATCAGGAAACCTCTGGAGGCTAGCATGGAGGGATAGTTTAGACTAGACACTTAAATGTTTATAGCTGAAATTAAGTCAAGTGAATTTTCCCATCCCCCTTTTCCCCACCCTGCCCAAGCTGCACTATTGCTGAGGAAATCCAAGCTAAAATATCCTCTCATTTGGCAAGTGAGGTCTTACACAGAGACCTATCAAAGATTAAGAGACCACACCCCCTGAGTTAGTAGCTAGAATTCAAGATGAGGCCGTAAGCTGTTGTCTAGCCCACGTAGGGTCTCCTGAAGGTGGAGGGTGCTATTGTACACATGGGATCCATGATGGTGTATCTGCTCACAAAGTCAAATCCTAATTGCACCCGGTGCCAGGGGAGACATGGAAACTGTGCGTTGTCAGTGAAACTATAGCACATGGAAGGAAAGAGATGTTCTAGATTTATGCCAGTTTTAATATATTTCTGACTTCAAATCATAACTGTATCCCCGTTGCTTAGTTTCAAAAAATGTAATTAATGATGTCACTTTTAAAAGGGGAATTTCTGCATATGAAATTAGTCTGCTTTGTACTTCAACATTTTTCTTTGGAGAAATTGCACTATACACTAACTGGAAGCAGTTAAAGGCAAAGCTTCTGTCTTTGTTCAATCTATGTAAAATGCCAGTGACATGTCATTTGCTTGATTGTAACAAGGATAGAACTTGCCCCGAGACACATGTGTCAGAACGATATTGAACCCCTCGGTGTTTCCAGCTGAGCTCTCATAGGGATTGTATTGCTGGTGGAGTACTTCTAAACAGATCATCAGGACTTTTCCATGTAATCCATCCTTCTTCTTTCCAGATATGGGTTTGAAGGAGTTATTCTCTCCATCTATGGACTGGATCGAGAAGATCTGCATTGTGACAAAGATGATACTTGCCATTTTCAAAAATCAGAGGCCATTCTGAGAGAACTGGATGTAGAAAATGCCAAACTTTACCTGGACTTCATTGTTCTTGGAATTTTCTTCTTCTCTCTGCGCCTGATTGCCTATTTTGTTCTCAGATACAAAATCCGAGCAGAGAGGTAAAGAAAAAACAGCTAAAATGATGCAGTAAGAAGATCTTTAGACATGCTGTAGAGGGCACTTGACATTGTCTCACTGTGGCAGGCCAGTCTCCAGTGCCCAGCTAGATGCTGTTATGACCTAGCCCATAGAGAACCACAATGGGATAGTGGACATATAGTGTTAAGCCAATCAGTCCAGCTGGGTTGGGTCATGTTTTCATTACACTTTCTAGCTTTAACTAGGAAGAAGAAATAGAAGGGAATTTTACACCAGAGAATATCAATACTGAGGCAATGTAACTGTAATAAAAAACCTGGCTGCAGGAACTTTCCTTATGAAAAACAGTTTCGTGATAAGGTAATACTAGTCCTGGTAGCCAGAATAGTATAATGTCATCTATAGGTGACAAGGTAATGAGATGCAAAATGAGGAATGCAAAGAAAATAGGATTCTCTCATCTTTTTAAATTCAGAGTTTCATCTTTGCAGTT
Organism: Mycteria americana; assembly: GCF_035582795.1. NCBI lineage: Eukaryota > Metazoa > Chordata > Aves > Ciconiiformes > Ciconiidae > Mycteria > Mycteria americana. Next base: position 123,931,199 of record NC_134365.1, read on the forward strand.
TTCTATGTATTATTTTGCAATTCTTTTCCACAGAATTACCCCTTCTGGCCAAAAGTCTGTAAATGTATTAATTAATAAGGTAAAGAGATCTTTTTAATATGGATACTTTTTTAAAACAAACCTTAAGTGATTGAAGTCATTATTTTTGTTTCTCTCTAAATTTAGAATTCTGGTGCTTTACTTGCTGAGCTGGTCTCATATCTGAAAATTGTAATGATAGAAGGAAAAAGCAGATTCTGAGTCTGCACTCAACCTGTGGTCCATATTTAGAATCAACAATAGATAGCACAGGCAGTCAGACATGTTCAAGCTGTTGCTGATTGATTGAAAAAATGTTCTTTTGCAGTGTCTTTCAAATCCTCAATATTTGTGATATTTAAAATACTAACTCTGCTCATTATCTGTTTGATCTACCTCCTGCAAATGAAAAAATCAAAGCACTCCAAGGCTCATTTTTTCTTAAATTGTGAAAGCAGAATCTATCCCTAAAGCCTGAGCAGTTGTTAAAGCCTGATGGAGCGCAAGAGCTATCCACAGCTCAGACCTTGGGGTATTGTGTTAAAACACTTGTGACTGCCTAATATGGCAGTGTTCATTATATCTGCAACACACTATGTGTAGGACTCTCCTCAAAATATGCAAATGACCTTGTAATACTGCAGGTCTAATTATGCAAAGCAGTTTTGTTCTCATCCCGAAGTCCTCATGCGTGACATGGGAGTTAATAGCAAATTGATCTAAACACCAATGAAACCATTAAAAGAAGCATGCATTTGTTTTTAATATCTCACCTTTGTAAACTTGGCAGGGGGAATTCTGGTTCCAAGTTGATGTGAATTTTGTCACTGATTGTCATGGGTTTGGATTTTCAACCCAAAATGAAATTGTGGGGCCCATACTCGTGTTGGACACCTTGGTGAACTTCTGTGCAAATTCCACTACCTTCTGCCATTACTGTGTGTTTACCTTAGTGTTGCAGACCTTCGAGTCAGACCTATGAATTCTATAAATGCATTATTCCTATCAAGATGCTGAAGTCTTGTAGATTGGAAGCAGCTAGATGTCAGCAAACCATTCAGGAGCTCAGCAGCTCATGACAGTAGAGTAGATGAAGAGAGACCTTGCGCACCTGCTGGTCACCAGCAGTCTCAATTCACAGACTTTTTGAGGACTCCATGGCTATGTCTATACTAGTAAACGGAATAGTGCCAGGGCCAGCTCTGTTAGTCCTCAGACAACTGGGGCTAATAGGAATGGTCCCTGTACTGTACTAACTTCTAAACAGAGCCCAAACATTGTCTGGAAAAGCTCTGGCTGTGCTGGGCTGCAGGTCTGCCATTTAGCACTGAAGAGAACTGTTTCCCAGTTTTCCTGGCCCAGGCCCAGGCTCTGTTTAATTTACCAATACAGACATAGACCATGTGTATCTGTTAAACTCAGGATGCTTGAGTTAAGACTGTGTTCTGGAATATTTTAAGTCAAGTCACATGTTTTAGGAAGGTTAGCTGAACTTTCCCTGAAAATAAGATTGACCTGTGAAAGCAAGGTCAATCTTTACTGTAGAAGAAAAAAAAAAATCCTTACACAACCTCTTTGCCTAGTTTTGTTGCTGTTTTTTCACAAAATGTCCTGGAGCCAGTAGAGCTTTTATACAGCTCTGCAGCTTCTCCAGGCATAATCACAAGCATGTATGGGCCTATATGGCTGTCAGATATGAGAAATTAAGAATTTTGGCTATTCTAAATAATACTCATAACTGTGAACAGATTTTAAATAAGTCACAAGCTGAAATCCCTTGGCACAACGTGCCTTGATTATTTCAAGACTCTCAAAATATTTGTGAATATTACAGGCAGTTCAAATGCTTTTTGCAAGCAGACAAAAGACTACCTTTGCCAAATTACTCTTGTTGCACACTGCTGGTCCAGCTGTAGGCTAGCTGAGTATGAAAGTGTGTGACATCCATGGCATTAAATACCTTCAGGGTTCATGTTTTGTGTTTACCAACACCATTTACCAAATACCACATTGAAAATCATTTGCAATTTACCAAATGAAGTAACTTTGCTGACATTTCAACACTGTTAACTTACGTGATGACAATGCTGTCTTCTCCCATCTAGACCAGTTTAGCAGTATGAGTTCCTTGGATACTGTCTTGTTATCTGTGCCTATTCCTCTGTTCGTAGACATGGCCTCCTGTACTGTAACTTTGTATTGTATTGCGGTAGCCAAAAGTCTTGTCCTCCACGGGTGTTCCTAAGAAAATGCATGCTCTGGAATATTTTTTGTCACTCCTTTTTTTGTCAGATATGCTTTTTCCCAGCCATCTGCTGGCAGCATTTAGCTGAAAGTTACTATTCTAAGGAACACTTTCAGATTGTAGTATCCCAGTAAAGAAATAAATTAATTCTGTTGAAACTCAGTGCTACACATAAATGAGAGAATCATTCTTTCCCTCCTTAGCTCTAAAATTAACTAATGATATCTTTTGCCACTGCTGTGCGACAGAAGTATTTAAAGTCCATCCCAATTATGTTTTCATATACTGCAAAGATTTTTAACATAGTCTCAACTTAGCTTTTTTCTATTTATGTGGAAATAAATTCTAACAGGCTGGTATAAAATGCATTCCCAGCTTAATGGACTGAGCATGCATGTGCTGTAGTGTTAAGCAAGCACATTGTGAAGCTCTGGAGGCCTCATGCAGAAGAATAATGAGGCCAGCAAGATTCTAAAGACTTCAGATCCTCAGTTTATATAGCCATATATAAATAGCCGTAAACTGCTTGAAATCAGTGCCATTATTACAGTCACAATCTGGCTAAAAGTTGGTAAGAGGCTAAAGGTTTTTTAAAGATCTCTTGAAGAATGAATGTATGATTTCTGTTGGGATTGCAGGAAGACTTTAGTGTTCTGTTGGCCTCCTTGTTTTATTTGGACTTGTTTTGTGCATGTTGCTTTGGTTACTGTGTGCATCAGTTAAGACTTTATGTGCTTCAAACATTTTTTGTTGTTTTTCTTTGCGGAAACTTCCATATAATCTGAATCCATATAATCTGAAAAACCCTGAAAATTTTTAAAAATAACTTAAAACATTATTATTTATAATTAAATAAAAGATTTGGAAAGCAGTTTCTACTCACATAAGAAATTGAGAAAATTTCATCTTTATGGATCAAAGTGAGTAATAGAAGAATACCTGGTGCTGAAATCCTGTCCACTGCTTAATATTTGGAGCCCAAGGTATCTTTTGTTCATTGAAGGAGAGGAATATACATACACATAATAGGGAGAGCTGGTTATGTAAGTGGGAGATAATGAACACTTGAGTCCGAGTACTGGATGTATCTGATGACTGGCATTTCGATCTACTCTTTGGTGTCAAAGTCTATGTTGTCAACAGAAATGAGTGTTTCGTTAAACATCTGTTTCTAGAAAGCAGTGTGGTACATACTGACCTGTACCACCCCAGTGATCCTCACAGAGGAGGTCCTATCTGTCCTATTTACACAACATTGGGTGGGTGGTTTTGACTCTAATGGGATCCTTTGAAGCCCTGTTCCAACAAAGGGCTTAAATATCTTAATAACTTCTCACATCTGCATGCCTCAGGTGGAACAACTAATGTCTTTAAAATAAAGTCCAGGCTTAAGTGCTTTGCTGGGTGATGGCTGTATTGCACAGGAAGACTGAGGTGTTGGCTGTCTAAACAGACGCAGAGACTATACTGAAAAATCCGTTTGCTTTGGGTTATTCTGTAGGAGGTTACAGCTTTACAGTGATCTTGAATTAATCTCTTCAAATCATAAAACACTTTTTTTGAGGAGAAGAGAATGAAAATCAAGCATGGAGATGAATGCATATTTCTCTGTGTATTTACTGTTGCTTTGCATAATTGCTTTTGTTACCTGGATAGTTTTGGTAAGGAAAAATGAACTTTCTATGTTTTTTCTTTCTGTACTAGAAATGCCAATCCAGGACTGCTTTACATTTGAACAATGTCAGCATTTATTTTTACTTTCCAAACTAAGCAGGAAGGGATCTTAATTATTTTTCAGTGTTAACTTTTATTGGAATATGATTTTATTATTTTGTCTTCTGCTCTGTGATGATCATGTTCTGCAATGATAACAAAGGGCAGAGGGAGAGACTTGAGGTGCAATGATGATGTTTGCAAACAGAGCTCCTCAGAAAACGTGTGTGAGGAGGGTGCAAATGGCATGCATACCTCTTTCTGCAGCCTGATGCACCTTCTTCCACGTTGCCTTTGCTCACTGAGCTTCAGGTCCAGTCTCATTTGATGGCTGTGTGGGACAGAGGGTCACGCATGTTTGTCCTGCATAATGCAGGAGAGCCCCCCAGCACTGCAGGGCTGGTTATCAGCTCCTTCACTGGGGCCAAGTTAGTTCTGTGTGGAGTTTTTGATACCTGTGGGATCTGCTCTGATGCTCCTTAATCTTAGTGCAGCAGAAGCTGGCTTGGAGTCTTCTTCACAGGGGTTGAGCACAACATTTTCTGTCCCAGTCTGGCACTGGCTCTGCTCTGGTGTATCCTCATTCATGGAGGATTTTGAAGTGCATCAGCTGTCTTGGGTTGAGTGGGATGTAAGCACAAGCTCAAATGCTTTCCCAAACAGAACACTTCTCTTGACCTGTGTTTGTTTTGGGCCAAGCTTTGTGAGGTAGTATGAACACGGTTGAAAAGGACATCAGCTGCAGGAGTAGCAGCAAGGCAGAGCTTCCTTCTGAATGCATGGGTAGGGCTCAGGGTACAGGTGGCCAGCCGCAGCAGTGGCCTACTTGTTAGGAGCCAGGTGTGGAGTAAGAGGAAATTACATGCATGCTGCTTTTAACTATGGATGCAGTGATTTGGCCAGTGAAATTCAATTCTTTTTCATTTTCATCAACTGGATATTGGTTTTGGACATGGTTTATCTCACAGAAGCACAGCTGTCTAAAAACAAGAGGCTCAGTCTAAGTTAATCATCTACTTTTCTCTGTAATAAAAGGAAGGAAACAGCCATCTCCAGGACAAATGGACCCAAGGTACTTCCCTGGTTCCCTGAGGTAGGTATTTTTCCTAGTGACTTGAATTCTGGCCCATACGGTGAGTCTTATTATAGCAGTTGCCACATTTGTAGTCACGCCTGTTCCCAGGGGGCTTCAGGGCAACGTCAGCTGGAGCACGACTGGATCCTCGTTTTGCCAATGTGGTTCCAGTTTTTGCAACAGCCCTGAAGTGGATAAATTGAAATGTTAGCATTGTAATTCAGCTTCCTGGACTTAGTGAGCTGTAGTTTATGCATTTCTTCTGGTTTCCCAAGCTCCTTCTCTAGTTAATGGGGACTAGACAGGCAGCTACAGAAACAATTCTTCACACTGAACGTAGCATCTCCTTTGTGATCTTTCCTAGGCCTGTGTTTTGGGTACTGGCAGAAGATTTGGAATTAGGTAACGTGACAAAAAAGTATGGTTTACCCTCAGAAAGGTACGTAACTTGCACTGAGGATTGAGGGAGCCAAGGAAGGTACCTTAGGTAGTCTGCCTACCTGCTCTGAACACATAACGTTAGAGGAGACGAGCCCCTGTGCATTGAAACTTTAGAGCTTAAAACTTTGGCACTTAGACCTTTGGAGCTCAGACCTTTGGAGCTGAAAGTTCAAGCAATTCCTTGCTAAAATGGAAACTTGTTAAAACTGGTCTTGCATTGTGGGTACCATAGCACACTTAAGAAGTAGGTGTGGTGTTTTAAGTTATCTTGTTTCTGTAGCCCTACTGTAAGTTGGAAAAGGTCTGGGCTTTGCCCTGAGTATCAGGATTGTTGTTCCCTTTAACATTCACACAAGGCAGCAAAGATCCCTGCCAAAAGCAAGACTATTAGAAAACATTGAGGTTGGTTTTGGCAGTAGCTAGCCTTAGGCTCCTCCAGAGCAGGTTGACTGTGATAGATAATCGGTCTGTATTTCTGCAGAGGGGATCTCAGTGGTAGCTGCAGAGATACTGTCCCACATGTTGTTCTTTTTTCTTTGAGAAAATGATCTTCTTGTGTATATCCATTTTCCTACCAGAACAGCCCGCTGGGGTGCAATTGCTCAGGAATTTCTTTCCTTTAGTTCTGTATGGAAAGCCATTCATAAAGTATGATAATAACAAAAGGCATTTTGAAAAGCCATTGGGAACTAGAAGTAGGCAGAAAATGACACCGTGTCATGTCCTCTGTAGCAGTTTGTGACAGGCTGATCATTGCTGTGCCCGTGACACCCGTCCTATTAATCCTGCCGCACAGCACTAGTGCGTGCATAAATTAAGTGCCGAGTGTCACTGAAATTAATCATGAGCTCTGCTGTTCGTGGACAGGGGCAGTAGCATTTTCAGGGATCAACTTCTACTGTCCTGTTCTCAAATACCTGTTTTCATAATATATAGATTGTTGTAATGTATCCCACTGAGTGGCTTTTATAACCCTGGATATCATCCTGCATATTACGTGTCCAAAAGTTGCAGGTTGAGCCTGCAAGTATGACGAGTTTCCTTTTAATTCTGTGCATATGTTAGCGTATTTCTGTTTCTGTACACATTTCACGTAGAGTTTGTGAAGGAGTAATGGTACTGTAGAGCATGAAATCTAACTTCTGTGTTGTTATTATTTTGAAATCTTACAACGAACCATAACTTTATGCAGTTGTCAACTGTAGAACCTTCCTTTAAGAGATTTAGATTTCTGTTGAGAACCATTGCCAGCACTGTAAAACAAAGGGTGACCAGTCAAAATACATATCCTTTGGCAGAAGAAATCCCTATGGCTCAGCCTGCCAGCCTGCATTCTCTGCATTGTTTATGCCTTCAAGATTCATCAAGATTTTGTCGACCCATTTTCTTTCTGGGGGCCTCCATGCAGCTCAGCCCATGCTTACCAGTTGCTTGTGTGCTTATGGCTAGATATTCGTGGTTGCTGTCCACATGGGGTGTAAAAATTAGCTGCTTGGGAACAGTGAGAGGTAGCTAGAGGTGGAGGGATGACTTTTAGACTTCTTTGAGCTACTGAATACCTAATGTGCTGGATCTATGGGTGTGCTTTACTCTTTCAAGAAGAAAAAAATCTAAAATGTCTTTTTAAGCAGATTTCAAGGGAACATGGAAGTCTTTACTTTTAAGGTTGACGGGGTTTTTTACTTCAGTGGCATCTGTGATGTCTTTTTTTCTGACTCCACTGTAGCTTATTTTAGTAGCCCATTTAGGGTAATCATTCTACAAACTCCTTTCTATTCCAAAAACCAGCTTTCCTGGCCTCAATGATAATTGTACTAACCTTTACAAATGTGAATTAGTTGTTAAGCAATTTAAAAAAATATGGAAAAAATGCTCTTAAATTACCATAAAAATAAATGATATTTAAGGAAAAGATTACACTGATATATCTAAAAAGAAGACAGACAAGTCCTGCAGTGTAGCCACGCCTTTACCTGTGTCAGTAAAGATTTGTGAAATACCTTATCTGAGTCAGTTGACCTTATTGTGAGATACTGCCCTTGAATCTGTTACTGAATTATTTAACATTTGTTCTTTTGTTTTTAAAGCAAGAGTCAATGCAAGGTATCATTTTAAATCAGCGTGCTAAAGTGTGCATATTCTGTATATCTAATATGTCATTGTTGTCTCTTGTTTCTGTAATGCATTTGCATTACTATGAATCAATTTTATTATGCTTCTCTAGAGACTATTGCTGCCTGCACGCTGTGATATATTTGCACTGTTGTAGATATATATATATACATATATATAATTATATTATATAAACCATGTCTTTTTCAGGTTGCTTGTTACCTTTGTAGTTTACGCTTACTGGTACAGTGGACCTGAGTAAAAGTGTGGGATGTGGGGCATTCTGATGATATATTACAATAATAGAGAAATCTTTGTATATTTCTGTATACTTAATACCCGTAAGAAGAGATTTGTATGATGTGCATTATTTTCCAAACTAGGGCTTTGTTTTCTGAGAATAGAGAACATTTATGATAATGTAACCAAAAAAAAAATCAAATAAAGTGTTATTATTTTCAGACAGATGCCTTTGTCCCTGTTCTCTCTCAAAGGGAAGTGGCAGGTGTGTTGGTAGTGATACATTTTCACTGCCTACTCCTAGGTTCTGGCAGCCAGCAAGGACATCGAATTGCCTGTTTCAGATGTACATTGTGGTGGTTTCAGGTAATTCCCAATCCAGGTAGGTTACAGAAATATCCAGTAAAAATTCTTAAAAACGTAAGCGCAGTCACATTGGCTCAGAGCAAAGGTCTGTATTGACCAGTACCTGACAGTGAACCACAGCACCGCACAGGGAAGAGTGCAAGAACAAGGGGTGCTTCCCTGACAAACCCTACACAATTCGAGGACTTCCTGAGCCAGTGGGATTATCTTTGTATTTTCTTGCCTCTGATGGATTTTTCTTCCACAGACTTGTCTGCTGTTCATCTTGACCATGCTACCTGCAAGTGTCAGCAGATGTTCCCCATGCTCTTGCATTACAGGAGGCAGTAAAGGATCATTCCCTCTTTACCTTCTGCTTGGCACTCTGGAATGTATAGATTTCCTCCTCCCTTGTTCCCAGCCGAAGATAAACCATGTTTTATTCTGCCAGTCACACCTGTCCATTCCCCATTTTACAAAGCACTGTTCTCCCTTGTTCAGCCACAACACTCATGCTATGTTCCTCTGCAGCCTTCTGTGCATTTCTGTCATCACAAAAGGTCTCTTCAGCTAGTTTAAAAAGCCAGTATTTTTCCTCTCATGTTTCTCCTAAAGATCCACATTGTCCAAGAAATGACATGCTTACTGTTTCTGCCATTCTGAAGAGTGTCCCAAAATACATTCCATGAGGCACTGGGACTGCTGCTTCCTATTGCACTGGCAGGGAAACTCTTGGGCAGAAAACTTGACCTGTGTAAGGCTCCAAGAACAGCCCAGTATCAGAAGAAGCGTTTCAATGTAGGTATCCCTTACTTTAACATATACTTTGTTTGGCTGAGTGGCTTTTCATGCTATTAAGCTATCTGTTTGCATATTGGACTTAAGGTCAAGCCTAGACAACATCGCTGTCCTTGTGCCACCCCTCCTGACCGCCACAGCAACAAAATCACCTGCATTGGTCACCACAGTTCAAGGATAACAGCCATAACTTTTACAAGTTAGTTAAGTGTCCAGTCCTAGATAACGTGAGCAGTGATGCTTAAAGGATAAAGAACCGTAAGGACACAATAGGATTACATTTTCAAAACTAATGGCAAGACAATTTTCTAACGATAACAGAGATAATACTTTATGTTATGTTTTATGGACCTGCAAATAATACTAGATTGAAGGAATTATGGTCCCAAAAACTAGATGCCTCCCCACACCAACTGTCCATAGAGCAGGAAGGCAAGAGGAGGAACAGGAGTCCTTCGGAGCCTGAGTGGCAACGTAAATTACTTTAAGTGTTTTATATCACAGTTAATGCTATCAAATAAGCCAACCATAAACTTCTCATTAGCAACACTGCAAAAATTAATATACCTCACATGCAATTACCATCCACTGTGTACTCCAAATGGATTCATAAAATAAAGAGCGTTTGAAAATAAAGGAGACTTTATGTTGTATTTTCTAATAGCTATCCATTTAAAACCTGCTTCATAATGCAGGTTGAAAGGCGTTGGAAGCCAGGGAAGCTGCTGTGGGAAGAACAATCGCCTCTTTCAGCATGGGAGGATACCAGGGTCTGTGCAGTGCCCGGGTGAGCCATGAGCAGCCGTGGTGCTGCCAGTCGCTAGCACTGACGTCTTATCTTGGGACAGCCTGAATAAAGGGCTTGGCGGGGAAGCGTCTGTTGCAAGCTTTGTTTACGGCAGAAAAGCTGTCAAGGGCTGGATTGGCACTAATTGCATCAATTTCTTTTTTTATTGTATTTTAAATTTCATAGCCTCGTTTCGTTTTATTTTTTTCTGTGCCTCAAAGATTTTTTCAAGATCTGTGAATTTTTTATGCAATGTTAACTTTGTGCAATGGCATTGCTGGGCACCTGGCATTCTGGTTTTGTGCCTGTGCCCACACACGCACAGGAAGGCTGAGAAGGAAGTCAATACTTCATCTCCTCCACAGATGCAAAATATTGTCAAAACATGAAGCTGATCCCGTGAAGCTGATCCATTGTCAGCCTCTGACTGCGAAAACACCCCTTGGAGCTGCACTGTTTCCACCCACTTCTTTCTAGCACATAGTCATTCTCTTGTCCCGTTGCCAGTTCATCTCCTCTGCTGGGCAGGTTGAATAAAGCTCCACCTGTTCCTAGGACCTTCTCGCTCATCCCCACCAGCATCTGTAGAGTCAAATATTAAGTAGATTTCATGGCTTTATCAAGAGTCTTGCAGGTGCTTTTTGTCTTTCTCCTGTGTAAGAATCAGAAAGTAGCCCTAAAGTAATTAGAGAAAAAACAAAAGCTACTGTAAAGCTTTTGATTTTACTCCTTCTGTTTGTTGAAACCCATATCCTAAGTCTTGGTGAAGCATCCCTTGGATGGGGCGTAATGCCAAGTCTGAAAAAGGGTAAGAAGCAGGAGAAATCCTACTTTGTGGCAGGAGGGAGCATGTGTCCTGGCTGGCTTTTACTTACCAAATTTGCCTATCATGAAGTTTCCTGGAAACACCACTGGCCAAAATCATCAAACTGATGATACCTGCCTTCAAACAACCGTCAGTCCACTCCTGTGTTTAGTCAGACCCAACTAACTTTCACGGGCTTTGAACCCTGGGAATTTCCTAGAGTTTCTGCAACAGGTTCAGCAATGAAGGTGCTTGGCCCAGCTGTAGTGAAAGGCTTTGATTCAAGACTCCCAGAGTTTCATTTCAGTTGTGGTATTTCAGTATTAAATCCTTCAAAGCTTCAGTTTTCCAAAGCAACCTTTTGTTATGCTCGGGGACGGAAGTGCATGTTGAAGGAAGCCTGGGAGACCTAACTCGGAGACAAATGGGAGCAAGACCCTGAAAGAGGCTGTCTTTGTCTAGCGTCTTCTCTGAGGGGAATTTCTGGGTACCACAATGGGTATACAAAGGGTGCTCACAAAGCACGAGAACTTATTATAGCCAGATGAATAGATACACTAGTCTCCAGCAGAAAAGTACTTTGTTTTCTTACCCTGCTCACCTCTGATAGGCACACAGAAATTTTACCATTCACTAGCAGGGGGAGTAGCACCAAATGACTGGAAACACTTGAACAAAAAAGAGCATTCACTTCAATAGCATGTGTGAGTGCTAGTAGTTAGTTCTAGCACTTGAATGTATTACGCATTGCAGCACACATTTTAGAGCAAAGTCGATCCGTTTGGCCAGTGTCTTCTAGTACTGAGCACACGTGTGTAGTCCCATCCTCCCATTGTGCACCCAGTGGAGTGTACTGGGACAGGGGCCATGCATGCTGTCTTAGGGAGTCGGGCAGCTCACTGGTTTGCATACTGACACTGGCAGCTTTCAGATGCTTTAGAAGAAGGTTCAGATGGGGAAAAAGAAGCCTACAGAGTAATAATGGACTGTTCTGCCCAAAGAGGACTTTTGTTTCTGGCAGAGAGCTGCTTGGGGAACTCACCTGAGAGCTTCTGAAACTCTCGCCTGAACTTTGCTCATAAGGAAGGTTTTGCAACCCGCACCTCAGAGCAGTGAGTCCCCCTTTTTGGACTCAGCCTGGCAGCGAGGGCAACCTCCTGGAAACTGAATCTGGGTCTTGAGATCATCATTCTGCCTGGTTTTAACGCAGGGAATCAGATTTGGTTCTTGTGTTTTACCTTCTGCTTTCCAAGCTGTTTAATGGCATCATGGCCAAGTTTTCAAGCTTTAGTAAAACCAGTAGCTTGTTAGAGACTTGTGGCAGAACCGTGCGATTTAGCTGCTCTCAACAGAGGAAGATTTCAGTTTCTGTATTCTTTTTCGCTTTGTTTTCGCACCTTGTCTGAAACCTTCCTTTTGAACGGGAGCTTTGCCAGAGGAGATGTGTGATACTAGCTGTAGCAGGAAGCATACCCTTTCCAGACACATTTGGGAATGGGATCTGAAGTAAGTGGGCACATTAAAATACACATTTTTGGAGGTGTTTTCAGTTATATCTCTTTTTCACATTGCTATAGGTTTGTTCTTTGTTGCTAGCACCCATCTGCTCTGAGCTCCTTGTCTGTCCTAGTTTTCTCCCGTTAATTCTCCATGTCAGCCAAATACAGCTTTCCTGCATTGCTTCAAAATGAATGATTTCTGAGACCTTTTCCCTGGCTACAATTGCTTTTAAAAAAAAGCAGAATGTCCTCACTCACTGAAGAACCACACAGGCAATCAGTCTGCAATGTCAAACATTTTCTATTCAGCCTTTAGTAGAAGCTGAAGCATTGGTTGCACACAGCTGTCATGATTACAGACAGTTTAGGACTACCAGGCGTTCGTGATTTTAAACGTCATTCACTATCCACGTAATAGCCTAATCAGCACAAATGCTTTGTGTCACAGAGAATTGATTCCTGTTATGGTACCACCTTTGCTGACGAAAATCATGTAGCTGACCTACTTTTTTTTTTCCCCAGAAAAATATTCAGAACTTTGTTTACTTATTCAGCACTCGCTGTACAGCGATGTGGGTGTGCAAGCAGAGTTGCAGAGATACAAAGGGTAAGTCTTCATTTGGGCTTCTCATATTTGCTTGTTAAAACCGATTCACATTTGTGACAGTCCTGCATTTTGTTAGAAGAGAAGCCTCGTTATATGCTTATCCTGCACCTCTCCCTAGACAACCCTTTTGGTCACTGACGGACGGAGGGCTAGATGAACATCTGAAATGACCCAGTGTGGCCACCCATCAGTCTCAAGGTGTTGTGGGTGCACTCGATTGTCTTTCCATTATACACATTAATTGGGTAAAGTAACCAGCCTGAAACAGTAAAAACAGTTTTAAAGTTTCTGTTTTAATTTCTCTTCCTACTGCTGCATAGAGCTACATACAAGCAAAAAGAACAACAAAAAAAAAAAGATGAAGAAGGGACAGAAAAGGACAGACTTTACACAAGCCAATAATGTGAAGCTATTTCAATCACGTTAGCTAGTGAAGCTTGTCGATGTATTGATGCAAAATACATGAACGAACTGCGCATATCTACTTGTGTTTATCTGCTGGCCAGAGTGTGAGCTCCAAAAGGCAATCAATTGCCAGCAGCCAGGACGCCTCTGTGCCCATGCAGTGATTTCTCTTTCTTGGGCCTCTGCCACCAGGTCGGCTAGGAAAGCTAGCATCAAGTCAGAAATCTGTGCCAGGGCAGTGGTGTTCCCCATCGTTCTCTCTCTCCTGTCCCTTGAGTGGCTCTCTCCAGCATCCAGAGGCACTGATGGGAAAACCCAAGGAAGGAGAGCAGATACGTACAGCTGCTTGTCTAGACACCCCTTGGAGCTGGGCAGGAAGGTCTTTCTGGGCAGTTCAGTTCGCCCTACTGGGGACATCTGAACTAGCCAGATGATTTCCAGCCCAGAGGTGTCTTTTTCTCTCTGAGGGCTGTGAACAGGGCCCGTGGTGACTGACTCAGGTGTGGGGAGCCCGCAGCGTGACCCTGAAGGTGAGGAGAGGAAGGTCCCTCCTTCTGTAGCCACATCTCTGCAGGTCCTGCACACTCCTCTTTGGTGTGCAGTCCTCTTTTGAGATCTCACTTTGCTCTACCTTGGCTCTGCCTGCCATCTTCAAATCCTCAGTGGCTGTGGCTTTTATTCGGTTTTTGCCAGCTTGTTCTCTCACCAAAAATGTTAATTTTAAGAATTCTAGGCAGTTTTTTCAAGTGCATTTGGGTGAGTGTGGATAACAGTCTACATAGAGAGACCTCGAATATTTACTTAATGTAAATTCCCAGAATAGCCAATGTCCCTTAGGACTTACTGATGATGACAGATCCTTAGGTCATAGTTCTCTGTGCTATGAGCAACTAACTCTGATTTATAACCTCAAGTGACCAGAGCAACGGCATAACCCAGTGCCTTGGCTTAGCATGCTGTTGGGAATGGTTTGCTGGTCAGCACACAGCAGTTAATGGTTTTTGCAGGGTACGCCATGCCCAGGGACAGCAAGTGAGCAAGTTCAGCCCTTCATGCTTCATCCCTTTGGGGTTAGACTGCCGTCAGCGTGGCTTTCCTGCACCATCACAGCTGTTCTTCTCTGTGCCAACATGCAGACCATTCAACAGAGGGGCTCAAGCAGTTCCCAGGAGTTTCAGCTGCTGTGCCTTGCCAGCAGCTGAGTTTCCCAATCAGGTTTTGCAGCAGAGGACACCACAGTACCCACCACCCCCCTTACTAACACACTTCAGTTCATAATTTTTCTTGCAAAGCCAAATACAGCCCTGGTACGCTGTGGCGGGGGAAGCTCAGCAGGACCACAGACCTGCGCCTGCCTCACTGGCACAGCCCCAACGGGGAGATCTGGGAGGGTGAGGCGAGTAGTAAGCACTTATCCATCCGAGCCTGTCCCTCTGAAACACCCGCATGCCCCTTACGCTCCGCGTTGTGCACGTCGGCACGTGCCTCTGCAGAAGGAAAAGCCTTTTGGTGAGTTTGTGCGGCTCAGTGAGAGCTCTGCCCTGGAAGAGCGCTGACTCTGGCAGCCTAATTTCAGTCCCTGCAGATGATTTCCCACAGCAGTAATTAGGGTTACCCTTTGTAATGGCTGCATTTTCATTCTTTCTCCCAACGAGACTCCTGTGAAGGCCCCGTTACCTGGTGAATGCACCTAGTTGTTGCACCAGATTTTGCAGTGCTATTTTGCAGTGCAGTATTATCATCATTACACTGTGCTTAGGCCTTCCAAATTCACCTGGGCCACAGCGCCAAACCTTCCTTAGCAAAGACCTTCAAAGACCTTCAGTAGACTTGTCAATTTATTGCTCATATTACAACCAATATCCTACCAATATCCAAATCATATTGTTGAGCCTTTTGTAAGTGCGAGATAATGCAGGTTTATGAATGACTAATTTTTACCCGCTCGGATGAACTTACTCATCACAAAAGTGTACTTGGAGAAATCTCTAAGGCGGCATGTGTGGAGACCATTTCCTCTCTCCTTGCAGCACAACCCTGCACAACGGTTCTTTCCCGTGAAGCCCTGAGCACGGCTTGCTGCCGTGGCAGCCTTGCCTTACCCACTTGGTTCCCCACCGTGCCCTTAGAGGCTCTCTCCTGTGCTCTCACTCAGCGGAGGCAGGGAAGCATTCGGGCTGTGGTGCCTGGCATTGAAGACACCCAGGAGGAAGCAGTCGCCCTCACCTGAGGACCAGGAGCTCCTCCCGTGTCCGGTGAGACACAGCAGGCTCTATTTCAGGTATAGGTCAGGGTCAGGGGGACCTGCTTTCTCCCTTCTAGCGTTGCAGAGACTTTTCCTGAGCATGGCCCATATTGCCCGGCGATTCAGCCGCGTGTTGCATCAGCAGCCGGGGCCCACGTTGGGTTAGGTAGGGTACCAGGTGGGCACCGCCTTCCCGAGCTGCTCTGTGCCCCGCTGGTAGTGGCACCGAGGGACCGGCAGCACCAGAGACACGGAGATGCAGGGAGCAGGAGGCGTCTGAGCAGACCAGCTCGGCGGTCGGCTAACAAAGGTACCCTTCCCTACGTCTTGAGGGGGAAAAAAAAAGCCCAAACCCACAGCTGTAGCTGTAGCTATATAAAGGGAAACACTGAATATTTTCAGTATTCAGAAGGGAAAGTGGCCCCGGTGAAGCCACGTATCAGCTAACAAAGGCAAGCAGTCACTTGCAAGTGTGAAGTGTCACTAACACAAAAAGCTGAGTGCCATGTTCCTTTCGGAAGTGTTAGTGACTACTCTCTCATCGGCGGGTCGCTAAGATGCCAAATTTCCTGGGAAACAGAGAAATACACAGCTTCAAAATAAAGGTAGCAGAGAATTGTGTCTTGGTTCTTTTATTACAGTGAAAACCTGCACGGTACTAACCTACTGAAAGAATAAAAGCTGCAAGTAACTTTTCATCAGAAAGCAGTCAATCCAAGATGAAAATTAGAAGTCATAGCTGTTACAAGCTATAAAGTCGGAGTTGGGACCTCCGGCTGTTGTTTCCTGTTGGAGTAGGTCCAAAGATCGCAAGGGTCTCGATGGAAGTTTCTCCTTTAACAAGCTGGGGAGGGAAAGAGAAGAAGCAGATTAAGGAACATGTTTTCTCCCCGAACTCTACAAGATGCTAGGAAGTGTTTTGCCTAGATGCAGGACACCAAAAAGGCATTTTTTTAGCAATTGCTTCCCCCCCCGCCCCTCCCACCCCATACATGTGTTTCCTAACTATGGTTCAGATCAGTAAAAATAAATTATGGTGAATTGTTTCCAGTACAAAATACACTGCGGGGTGGGTTGGAATTGGCTGAGGCTATTGGTTATCTACGTTAGATATGCTGAAAGGCCAATCCTAATTAAAAAAACGGAAGTAGGGGATCAGAAATTTCTGTAAGTTTCATTCCATATTTCTAAAGCAAAGCCTTTTATCTCTTGTGATGGGGTAGGTGTGAGTTCAGTAGCTGCACCTCTACCATCGCATCAGCTGAGGGCTGGAGCTCACACCTGAGCCCCGGCTACCTGTGCAGCCACGTTGCTCACAGGTCCTGGCTCGGCTGCATCGGCACCACCCACCCCTCTGTGCAAGAAGCCGGTCTTTTTAGGGTTTAGCCGCCTCTTCCCCACTCACACCCCGGGTGAGAAAGCTCTGCACCCGCACCGGGAAGGGGAGGAGACCCCGTCCTGCTCGCTCCCTCGAGCGTGGCCTCCCGCCATGCCGGGCTGGCACAGCACACCAAGCACGGACCCTCCCAGGAGCCGTGGTGCGTCCACGGGGACGCGGGGACGATGTCTCGTGCAGGACGTTACCTTCCTCCACCACGCGCTGGTAGAAGCACCAGGGGACACCAGCGGGATATGCCCTGAAGCAGCACCCCTTCCTTTTGCACTCCTTAGCCGTGATGCCAGGAAAGCCGCAGTTTATCCTGGCGTGAGGTTCGTTGGGACATACTTTCCTAACTGCGTAAAGCAAAAACGAAGGGAGGAAGGAGGCCACGTTACTTCATGCTCTGTCTACCCGGCAGCACAATTCGCAAAGAAAAAGCAGGCCACAAAGGTGAGGTCAGTGAGCAGACATGACAGCCACGGTGACCTTCTCCATACCAATTTCAGGCAGCAGGTTCACCCAAATCCTTACCATGCCTGTCAGGCAAAACTAACTACTGAGGAATTGCTGTTGTGCCCCAGGGGCCAGAGGGGGCAAAATTCACCCCTAGAAGTGTCTGGTAGGCAGCGACCCAACTTTACCTTTCCTAGATGCAGCAACGGGGTGAGAAGCCCTGTGTCTCCCGTAATGGTACGGCAGGCGCTGGCCTTGGGCCAGGTATATTCATGACCTGACCCAACGCTAACCCCAGAGCAGCCTGGCTAATGCACGGAGAGGAAAACCCAGCCTCCTCTGCATGCCGACTTGAGTTATGGAAAGGACGTAGGTCATTTAGGAAGAAATCACAGCTCATCCGGGCAACTTAAAGTAAAATCATAGGTAACGAGGTTATACCACCCAGCCTGAATAATTCAGTTTTCCTGTCCTGAAACAGTTCTCCTCAGAAAAGCAATTCTATGAAAATGACACTGTAAGGTGCTGCCGTTCGTTTTTCAAGATTTTCATGAAATGCAAACAGTGTTCAAAAGCAAAATTATTTTTTTTTCCTCTGACAATTCTGAGCCCTCTTGACCAATCTTGATTCATATCAAGTTCTTTTATTGGGTAGCGTTGCCTTTGCACCCTCGCTTCCTTTCATTTCACCTGTGCAGCTGCTGAGATGACCCTGAAGTTCTCCTAAGAAGGAGTCACGCAGTCAGCCCAGCAAACGTAGCTTGCATTCAGCACTTATGGAAAAAATACAGCCAGTCCTTGAAGGACTGGGAGAGCAGTT
The DNA here is from genome assembly GCF_035582795.1 of Mycteria americana. Classification (NCBI taxonomy): domain Eukaryota; kingdom Metazoa; phylum Chordata; class Aves; order Ciconiiformes; family Ciconiidae; genus Mycteria; species Mycteria americana. The sequence continues at coordinate 123,949,188 of NC_134365.1, forward strand.
CTTACCCTCTCTGAGAAAACAAAGGCAAAAAATGGAAGCAGGACTTCAGAAGCTTTAGAAGGAAGAATCTAATGGAGAAAAGGATTTCCCCGGGGATATTTTGGTGATTCCATTGAATGAAGACAGGGAGCAAAAATGGGAGATGAAAAAAGCACCGCCAAGTGGAATTATGCTGGGAAACAGGCAGGAGAGGAAGGAAGTAGCGATTATCAAAACAGGCTGGAGAAAAGAGAAAAAACCCTAGAAGTTACAGGATGCCTGTGGTCTTTTGTACAGGTGTCAAACAACTACAGAGGGGCTTATCTACTCAGGACTTTGACATGCAATGCTAAAGTCCTCCTCAGCCACATAGAAAACCCATTTAAATAAGTGCCGAGGATCCCTTGCTCTACTGATGAACAAGACCACAAATGGCAGTGAAATCTTTCTAAATAATCAGCACGGGTTATTTGATAACTAGAAGCCTGAAGGAAGAGGAAATATATTGTGTGAAGAGGATGAGACAAAAGACCGATGGGTAAGCAAGGTTTGACTTTGCATTTTACTACCAGTGGTCTTCTAATAGGGGTTTGCGCCCACTTCATTGGCCTAAGAAGAAAAGCAGAGCTGCTCCCCGGTTGTACACATTTCTGCACAATCAAACACAAGGTAAATCAGTGTTTCTGGCAGAGATATTACCTTTCCGTGCTTTAGGAGCAAAGCACCAGGGAGCGCCGGGGACTGAATTGTTGAAGCAGCAGCCAGCTTTCCTGCACTCCGCTGCTGAGATTCCCGGGTAGCCGCAGTTCCTCCGCTCCCTGGGGGCCAGTTTACACTGGCATCTCGCTGTTCAGGAGAGAAGTAGCAAGTTACTGGGTGTCAGTTTGCACACTCGTTAGCACAGGTGTATTTATCAGATGTCCACTGGGAACAATGATCTTTCCCTAGACTCTGTCCATCTTTGCAAGTGCACCTTTTCTGTCACTTGCTAAGACCAGAACTTGTGCGATTTAAAAGCTGCTTTTAAACTCCCACCAATTTCAGTAAGGGTTGTACTCCACCCTTTGAGAATCTGTGGTCTCACTTGCAGCCAAGCCAGCCCAGCACAGTGGGGTCTCTGGACTTCAAATAGACCACATCAATTGGTAAAAACCCATAACTTCAAATGTCATGCTATTAAATGTTTGTTGCTTTGCCCATCCCACGTGAAGAAAGAAAGACTTAAGGGTCCAGTGGATATTCAAACAGGTGTAAAAAACCAAAATCTTTGCATTATCGTCAGGTGACTGTAAAAACACAGGATTACGTGCAAATAGTTGCAGCTCGACTTTTAACATTTTAAGTCTACTGCACAGTCATCTGCAACCAAGAAATTCTGGAGGTGTCCCTAGGTATCTGCTTGCTTTCCAATTCTTAAGTTGTCTAAATGATTTGTCTTTCATTGAGGAGGCAGATAGACTTCTTTGAAATTGTATTCATGTGGCAAAGTAGCATAAAATACATGTCAGAAGACTATTTAGACAAAGCCAGCTCCTGTTCCTGTCCTGGTCCTGTTCTGGCGAGCTCCTGGACATGTCTGTCCCTCCACCTTTGTAGCAGGTTCCTGGTTATACCACCAAAACAAGAGCTCGCCTGCAGCCTTTTTTGTTTTGCCATAGCTTCCTTTGAAAAAATTAAAAAGTAGACTCCAACTTTGGTAATAGTACCAGAGCAAGACATTCGCTGTCTGATACGTGGTCTGGCTGCAGTCACAGTCAGTAGGATCAGGCCCACGTACGTACCTGCGAAGGCAACAGCAGGGGAATGTACTTACATGGTAACCTCTGTCCCTCTGCCAAGGTGCTGAGGGCCACAACGAGGACGACGGAGAGCACACAGATCGCTTTGAGATCCATTGCTCTTGGAAGGTGGGTGGAGGAGAAGTGCCGCTCTCCCTTGGAGTAGCTTGTTTTATACGCTCCTCGTGTTTGCCCAGCGAGGTCTGATAACATTGTTCCATCCGATGCTTCACCCAGAGGTTGGGTTTTCTTTTGTTTAATTAGGAAATGTTGCCGTGCATATTTTGATATCCCTGAGATAAATTTCTAGGCTCCCTTGATCTATTGATCACGTATCTATTACGTACCTATAGGTACATATCTATTACGTGATCCCATAATCTATTCATTGGATGCTGCTGGGTGCCTCTGGCAGCCCCAGCGGATTTCATTGCCATTAAGAGTATTTCAGACTTCTGGGCAGCTTTAAATGTTTGCCACTACTGAAAAATACATACATATATTTCCTATCCAAGTGTATCTTTTCTGCCTGAATTTTTCCCTGGCCTTAAGGTTTTGGTTATGCTTACTCTGAAACGGGTAAGGCAGGAGGGCCGGAGGTGTGACACCTCTGAGCTTCAGGAGACCGCAGGGCGAACCGTGCTGGGGAACCGAGACCCGCTGCTACCGACCTGGAGAAATACCTAAACAGAGAACGTGGAAGGTGTGACCGTGAAATACCGAGCCCAGCTGAGGCCGCTGTTTGTGTCCACACGTGAGGCAATTCACACCAGTTTGGAATAGGAAAAGAAGGTAAGATCAGAGGGAAAAAGCAACAAAAAACCAAGAGAGGCAACAGCATAAAGGGACTCGAGAGAGGAAAGGAGTTTATGTACGATCTCAGCCTGGCCCACAGGCACTGTGCTCGTCCAGGGGTCGAGCCCCGAGCACCCCAGCCGATATTTTGGACTCGAGGTCCTGCACAAGGAGGAAGGTCAGGATCCTGGGGCAGACCCCCTCCCAGCCTGCGGGTCCTGCCCCGGTGGGGGCTGCAGTGGGGGCTGCCCCGTCCCCTCTGCCCGGTCCCCAGAGCAGCGTATTGCTTCGCAACCCGCTCAACACCACAGGCACGTGATTCGCCAAAAATAAACTTCTGAAGCACCACATTTGACCTATTGATTTCCCGATTGCTTTTCTCCTGGTTTCAAAGGTGCCCTCTAACACAGCTTTTGGGCTGTGTCAGGACAACGGGCCTTGGGACTTGGGCTGCCCGGTCAGGCTTTGATCTCCCTTTTGGACTTTCTTCTACCATTTACTGTAATATTTCTTAACTTCTAGCTACTTCCCAATGCTTGAACGCAAGCAGAGCAGTGCCAGGGAGTGGGAGACAAGCAGCAGGATGGTGGGACCAGCTCCGCACCCTCCCAAAGGAGGCACCCGCAGAGCGGGCAGGGACGGCCGCGGCCCCCGTGGTGCTCTGCAGCGTCCCTTTCCCCATGGGAAAACCGCCAGGGAATGCTTCCTGTTCCTCACCAGAAAAGGGATTCAACGCATTTTTTTGATCTTTGACAGAATTGAGCCTTCATGCCTTTGATTTTAATATATGAGTTTGGTTTGTGCCTCTTTCCTTGGCAAAGTTCAAAGTGAGAACTTTTAACTTCCACGGTTGTGTTTTGAAGGTTAACTTATTTGTTGAAAAGTATTCCGAACCCTGTAGGAAGGATTTTGGTCCACAAGGAAAAAAATAATAGAGTTCATTTTCCTGCTGTTTAACTTTTTTAATACTTTATTTATGCCCATCCTTATTTAATACATTGAAGGTGCTTCTCATTGAAAGTCATGATTTGTAAACCAAACATTTGTGTATCCTTCATTTCACAAGATACCAAGCTGCAGGCAGAAGAGGACTGTGTTCCAGCACTCAGCAGCTCGTATCACGCCTTTTACCTCCATTACTGGGAGAAAACATCAGATTTAAAACTTCAAAATCCAGTTTTCTCCCTATGTGCAACATCGACAGTGCTCCCAAATGTCCATCGTGATGCCTGGTCCAGCGAAGTCATTAGCAATTTTTCCATCAGCTTTCTTCTGGCGGTGCAGGGGGTGAGATTGGCTGAAACACTGCCCGTGCACGAAAGGAAAGCGGTCAGCCCCGGGGGGACCACGCTGCTTTCAGACCTCCATAACAGTTCTCAGTAGATTATCGGCCCATCGCATCAGTCAGGTGAAACTGCCGATAACATTCATCCCTCCTGCCTCTTACTGGACATTAATTAAGTCCTTATCTGTCAGCTGTCACCTCTTGGGCCCGATCCCAACTGCGTGCACAAAGGCAAATCTACCACCGAGTTTTTGCTGCGGAAAGAGCGTTTGATTGGCATCTTAAAACAAACACACCGACAGAAATAAGCTTTTTGCTTTCTGCCAGGGGATTACTTAAGCATCTTTAATATGTTTATATAGCAAAGCCTTGAAAATTATCTGGGGTTTTCCTGTAAACGCGTTTCCTTCCCTGAGGCCGGCACCTAGCTAGACTTTTTGGTAACTCGGCGTAGGGTGCTCGGGCTCAGCAAGCGCCCATGGCCAGAAGGGGCTTGGAGGGCTCCTCCCTCCTCCCCAGCCGCCGTGTCCTCCCTCACCACCCTCCTCCGGTGCCACGGGGCTTTTAGCTGAATTGTGGTGCTCTCACTTCCTTCCCAGCAAGGAAATGAGAAATCACCATGGCTGGCACGGACCTGCTTGCTGTGGGTGAATAACAGGCTGCAACTTTGTATTCTGATATTGCAGAACTTTCAAAGGATGTGCGTATTTTTCTTCTTTTCCTTTTCACTTAAAAACAACGAACCAGCAACCAACAACACAAATTAGTTTTTCATCCTAAAGGGAGTTTTTTGTCCTAAAGGGAATTTCCTTTTGGGGTAACTGTTAGTATGAGTGCTGACCTGAGAAATCTGTCATTGGGCCAACACCACTGCATGTGAGCCCAACAAAATAAATCCCAAGTTTTGAGTGCTCCCTAAAATAAATCATCATAAAAGAGAAAAAAATCAGAGACAAAAGAGGCGGGGAGTCTTCAGCAATTTTGCTCCTTCCAGCTGTGCAAGGGGCGTTCAGCAGCTGGAGAGACTCAGGGCAGGGATAGTCTGACAACACCGCTTAGGTGAACCTCACTACATGCCACTCATTCACTGCAATACCGGTTTTTATTAGAGTGTTTCTAGAAACCATAGCAATGAGCAATACTCTCCTCCCTTATCGTTAGGCTTACTGCTTGCCTTGCTCCAACGGCCACCGGTGCCCTGCTCTATCTCCCTCGCTCCATCCCATTTGCAGGTACACAAGGGTTCAGGTGGGGAACAGGCAGCACAGGTGCCTGCTCTCCACCACAGGACGGCCTGTAGGACCACAACGTTTAAAGGGTGTATTTTCCAGGGTGTACTTTCCCTGGGGCCCATAAGACTGTGCCGTGGGTCTGCTCTACCCTGATGAGTTATATGGGTGATTTGCGTACGGAGGTTTTGGCATTCAACTGCTGGGCGCAGAGGGGCATATCTCAGCGTGGGATCCCTGTGATGACCCTATTGAGGCAGAGAGCAGGGCTAGGAGCTGATATGACTCTGCCCGCGACAGCCCCGTGGGCTCTGGACAAGACTCTGCGAAGGCCGGCGGCACCCCTGAGCGACTGCCGGCACCTGGCCCTGTCCTGGTGCAAAGAGGGCGGCAGGGACACCAGCGAGGGCAGGGACAGCAAGGGGCTGGGGCTCCCAGGGGTCCCCGTCCCTCCTGGGAATTGCACACAGGGAGCTGCGGTCCTGGCCGCGGGCTTTGTGCTATGCCGGCACTCCGGGCTCGTCCTCTCCCCGTGCTGGGAGGTCCCAGCCGCCGGCTCGCACGGCAGGCGTGTGACGGGGACCTGGGGTTTATTTTTGCCTGAAGGAGGTGAGGCGATCCCCCCGCGCAGCTCGTGGCAGCGGTGCCCAGGGGAACGGGTGAGACGGTGAGCGGGCAAACCTCGCGCAGAGCAGGCACCGACGCAAAGCGCCTACGTGCGCGCGTACCCAGGGCACCCGCACAGAGGGCAGCTGCCGCGTCTGCGGGCAGGGTCTGGGCTCCCGACGCGGGGACGTTCATCTCGGCGTGCATCTCCGGATGAGATGCTGTGGAATTAGGGACGTGGGTCTCTTCCAGCTACCGTCCTGCGGACCCTTGCGTTTTCAATAGGCGCATTCCCACATGCCACTTGTCCTTGCAAGGCATGGCACAGCGATGAGCTTCCTTGCTGCTCCTGTTAAAACCTAGAGAAAATTAAATAAAGATAAATAAAGTAGGGGGCTGGATTTGGAGCTGTAGGTTTCTGCATGCAGCAAGGATCCTGGGCTAACAGCAGAAATCATTCCAGTCCTCCCCAGTCCCTGGTGTAAATTATAGTTCCCTGGGGTTGAAAAACTTGTAATGGAAACTTTAAGCAATGTTGCGGTCAATTCCTAATGTTCCTTCCTGTTCTGAGACCGTACTCATTTATTTCTGTGCCAAACACATCTGAGAAAGGGACTTCCAAGAGGTCAGCAAGGTTGTTGGGATTGGGCAGGAGCATGCATTTGAACAGAAGCAAGAATACCAGGAAGAGGTTCCCAGTAAGATTTGCAGCTCGACGCCCCTAACAAGCATCACCGTCTCAGATTTGCATTGGGCTTCCCTAGCAGAGGTTATTCTCTAGCCCGCACAGGAAATTCCCGTGTTTTTGAAGCTTAACGATCGATATTTTGAGTGTGTGTGGGAGGTGTCTAACCATGTCATTTTTAGATATAGGTCTGTTGTAAAACATGCTCAAAAATTTTGTTTCCCACAAAGCAGGCAGGAGCTGTGCTGCAGCTTGGAGGTGTCCGGGCAGAGCAGTCCGACCTGTGCTGCTCACCTGGGTCACCCTTCTCGGGCATGGCTTTCCCTTTTTCTTTCAGGGTGGCCCCCATTTCAGAAGCAATCAGCCAAGCAATGCTTCACAGGGAAGCTTAAAAATACCACATCTGGGAAAACACAGCCAGACCTAACTATAGTGCATGAGACTCTAAAGCTTGAACCTGTGCACGTTGTTAAACACAGGCTGACATACGGGACAGGTGAGATGTTTGGAAAAAATTTAAACACTCATTTATATATGTAAGCCCCTGGAGTCCAGCCAAAGGTTTTGCAATGCTCCAGTTGCATGGCTGCTGCCTGGCTTAATTTTTTTGCAAGCCACGCTACAGAGAAACCTGTTGCATAAACATCAGCCATCAGAGCAGGGGCAGATATGTGTCACTAGGGAAAACAGGGGAGGCACTGAGTCAGGAGAAACTGCATATAGAGAGGAACTCTGCGACCCTCACGTACACCTCGGGTCGGATGTAGGTTTCTGCAGCAGGCAGCGTCCCACCGCACTTCTTGTCTCCCCAAGCTGCTAAACTCACTAACTCTGTGGGATTAAAATCTGAACAGGTCTGGAGAAGGAACTACAGAAAGAGAAAGAATCCTTGAGCTGCAAAGGAAAAAAAAAAAGAAGAAGAAAGTAGTAGGGTTAAGAGGTACCGTACAGTCTCCGACAACCTGTTGTGTAAGGTGTGTTGATCCATGCGTTGGGAGCAGTGGCAAACCCCTGGCATTTCTGGTGTAAATGAGGGAGAGGGCCATTAGCATCCTACATATTTTAACTAGATGAGTTAGCACACAAAAGCCCCCAATTCAGAATGTTATCTGCCTATCTATCAAATCACGCTGTGGGTTCAAAAAATAGAGAAAACCCTACATCTTAATTCTGGGAATGGACAGTTCAAAGTAACCATTGATAAACCACTTTGATAAACATACCTACCTGAGATATACTAACGCAGGTGTCAAAAACCAACTTTAAGCTGGTGCGTACAGACTCCTCCAGGGGAATTTTGTAAAAGAATATGTCATTTCTACAAACCAGAGGCAGTGCCGGAGGAGGGCTTTTGTCACATTTCTGTGGCCAACATCCTTGCCCAAAGTAAAATGAAAAAAAGAATTACCTGAAGTTAATCAAATGTATAACTCAGAGCTGAGTCAGACCTAAAAGCGTGAATTTCAACATCCAATACATTGCAAAAAGTTTTGGTTGCAACTGCAAAGCTCAGTGCCAATTTAGAAATACAGATCCGAGCCTATTCTTTTTCCTAATGCTTCTGGGTTCTCCTGGCAGCACATGATACCTGCATTGCCAGCATTCAGCTTTTTTTAGTGAGCACCAAAGCAACACCAGAAAACGCTTATCATTCCTGAGATGAGGTGGGGACCAGCCTGCGGAGAAAAGGGCACGCTGGCTGTAACCAGCAAGGCAGGGAAAGATGTAGTCTTAATCCCTTTTCTAGACCCCATCAGTCTTTGCAGTGACCCAGAGAGGGGAAGAAACTCTTGAATTTGGCCTGAGAAACGCAGATCTGGTTCAAGGCATGGCCATTGAAAGGCCTCTTTATGATAGCGGTTGCGATGTATTCCAGTTTACCATGCCCCAAGGAAGACAAAAGCCCAAATCCTGATCTATTACCTTCTAAAAAGGGAAATATATAAACCAGGGAAACTTATTAACTGGAACTTAAAGGAGGAGTAAAATGGGTGAAATGCTCGCAAACAGCAGGGTGCTATTTAAAGACACAATATGAAAGACTCAGGGTAAATATTTACCACCAAACAAAAAAAATAAGAAAAGGATGTCCGCAGGCACACATATAGACCCAGAATAAGTAAACGGCAGAGTAAAGGAAGCTACTAGAAGAAAAAAGACTTTTTTTCAAAGCTAAATAAAGAAAACAGAGAAAAAAAAACCTGACTGCAGGAAAGTAAAATCATACAGAGGTAAACAAATAACTTCTTTTAAGACAGGTCAGCTATCACCAGGGAGAGGAGAGGATTTTTGTTGTTCAACATACTCATAAATGATCAGGAAAGGTTGGTGAATAATGAGGCGATTAATATGCTGATGATTCAGAATATTTTTCATATTTTTCAAAAGTGCAGGTAGCTGAACAGTTGCAGAAATGTCTTACAAGACTGAGTGACTGGGTGATAAATGGCAAATGAAAGGCGGAGTGGGTAAGTGCAAAGTAAAGTTCATGGAGGAAGAGTAACCTAATTATATAAACACAAAGATGGGCTGCAAATTAGCTGCTGTCACTCAGAGAGCTTTGCATCACTGTGGATATGCCAAATGAATATTCAAAGTGTCAAAAAGGCAAATTGAGTTAGAGCGGTTATTAGGAGAGGGACTGAGTACAAAGTGACAAACATCATTTTGACACTGCCACGATCCCTGCTGCTCCCATGCCTGCATCGCTTTGTGATGTTCTGGTTGCCCTAAGCTAAGAAGGAGAAAGTGTAATTAGAAGAGATGCTGAGAAAAGCCCTCTGGCTCATGCGAGCAATGGGCTATGAAAAAAAATTTTGAAGAGCGTAGGGATCTTAGAAACTAAGGTGTCATAGGAGAGATGGGGAAGTTTTCTCCTGGATAAATAACAGGGTAACAGGCAGAGGGTGGGAGCCAGTGGACGGTTTTCACTGCAGGGAGAGATCATGAGGAGGCTCCTGCAGAGAGCTACGCTGGGACCTTTGCAGCTTAACAAACTCATAAACCATCTGGAAGAGGAGGTGAGAGGGTAAAATTTGTTGACAACACAGTATTTCTGTGGTGGCAAAGATATGAGCCAATTGCTCAGATGGGTTGTGCAAACTTGAATGACTGCAGAACAAGATGGCAGGTGATGCTTAATGTCCGTAAATATGAAGTGATGCACACCTGGGAAAGGAGCAATCCTACCTTTTCAAATAAAATTATGGGCCCTGAGCCGATTATGATCACCTGGGTACGTGCAAGTGCAATGTAAGTATGACATGAGCATATGGAGGATAACAGAGAGTTTTATGAAAACACCAGCTCAGTGCTTAGCAACTGTGAGAAAAGCAAATGGCAGGTTAACAGTTATTAGGGAAGGGATAGAGAATCACACAGATTCACACTGTTATGCCATCTTATAAACCCACAGTACGTCCACTTTTTTCATGCCATGTTTTCAATCTCCAGGCTGTAGAAGGTCCCATGACAGGGACGGTGGTGTGGGACAGCATCCACACCAGGAATGACCACGTACACTAGGTCTCTCCAGGCTGGGAGGTCTACACAGGTCACAGGAGGCAGAGCTCATTGTCTCGTCTAATATAAAAGTCTGAGCGGCAGGTTAGAATCCCGTGAAGGAAGACGGTTCTTCACCGAGCACGTGGGTACGATGCAGTTCAGCTGTGGAGCTCCCTTCTGCAGGACATTGTGGATGCTGAAACTTCACACTGGTCTGAAAACCAATTGGATTAACTAATTGAGGAAAAATTGTTTGGGGCTATTAAATCCCCAAACTGTATGTCTATGAGGAAATGTCTAACCTGCAAATCACTGGAGGCTGGAAGAGTAATCTGGGAAAGTATCACTGCCCATATGACTACTCTTGCTGCTCTTGAAGACAGGACACTGGCTGGCTGGACTTTAGCTAATGTTACTCATCGTTTCTCAGAATACAACAACCAGAAGACATTCAATGAAATGATGAGGCAGGGGCTGTAAATGAGAAAAATACAGTGTATGACTGTATTCTCTGTACTCCTTCTTGAAGTTTTCCTGTAAGCAACTGTGACTGGCCACGCATGGCGTGGGAAACGGGGCTGGGGATAGATTTAGCCCGGCTTAGTCTGGCCCATCCTATGATTTTATCATTGCATCTTTTGATTTTCATCATTTTTAGGAGCATCTTTTCAAACTCTCCCAAATTGATGAGTTTAATCATCTGGTGAAAGTTTTGAGCTCAAAATCAAGAAAATCTAGTTTGTTTTTAATTCTGAATCTGGTAAAAATGTCCCAGTTTGGAGAATGGAAAATGCTGTGATGGGTGGAGTTTCACGGATGCTTCTGGAACTCACCAAACCCCAAAGCAAACCCACCCGCCGCAGATCGGTTGCAACTACTGGAAGAAAGACCCAACTCGAGCACCGCCTGTGAAGGGGGGAAGGTTTCTGGGGTGGTTCCCTCCCACAGTGACTGGCAGGAGGGACGCTTGCAGGCGCAGGGAAACGCAGTGCCCACGGTGCGGCCAGCGAGGGGTACGAGCAGGACAACACCTCCTACCTGCGCCCCAGACGGGGCACGGGGAGGCACCGAGACCGGTCAGCAGCTCCAAACAGGGATGTGCTGAGGGCAATGGCGTGGAGCAGCTGATAAATGTTGCCTGTATTGTATTACTTTAGCATAATTCATTCATTAATGTCAGAGCAGGTGGTAAAATAAAGAGCATGCAGGGGTTAGTAGCCATTAATCCCGTAAGCTAAAGGTCACTGTTCCCCCTTTAGTTTTCTTGCAGCTTCTTAGAGCAGATTGCGAACCATGGTTTTCACCTTACGTGTCAAGGACTGAATATTATTTGGGACACATGAGAGAAAAAAAAAAATCCGGAGTTCTCATTTGCTACGATTGGGAACAGTGGGTGATCAAAACTTTGAAAACCAGTCAAGGCAGGCAAAGGGCTGTAAGGTTATTTCTGGCACCAACAGCTAAAGAGAGAAATACAAATGAGAAATTCTTGAAATAGGAGAAGCAGGAAACCTAGGAAATAATAAGCGAGCCTAAGACATCATGTGGGAGGAAAAGGTCATTTCAGGGTTTTGCCCTAGCCGTTGCAAAAGCGGGTGGCAAAAAGATACTGCCTAAACTGCTGTCTCCAAATAACGGTGAGGACTGGAGAAGGCTCGGAGGGAGGTAGAGTGTGGCAGGGTCTGTAAAAAAATTAGAGGGCAGAAAGTGACCTGGAGTGGCTCAGCTGAGCTGCCAGCAAAAATTACCTCCTGCGGTGGCGGAGTCGAGCCAAGAGCACTGCTGCTTTTAGCAAGTTTCAGTTATTGCTCTCTTCACTGATGACAGTGAGTGGAGGAAATACTGGCCAGGAAGTGTTTCTTCTGTACCAATTAAACGTGGCTAAAAATAGAGGGAGAAATATTAAGCTCTAACATTAGCAAGAGTATATGAGGATTAATGGGAGAACTACTTCGGGGGAAAACTGTCTCTCTATATGGTTAAATTCTTCAAAGGAGTTAACAAAGTAAGGAAAGAAAAAAGTAGAAAGTAGAAAGAAAAAAGTAGAAATTTCAAAAGAAAAAAGAAGGCTAGCTATAAAATTCCTTCGAAACCTTCCTTTTAAGGATTTTAAAGAGAGTGAGCATATGAAGTGAACTGTAAAGCTTTGGCAAGAACCAGAAAAGGAAAAAAAGTATTTTCCTCCTCTTGAGACTATAAAATCTTATTAAGAACATTTTTCTTTACCGTGTTTTTTTATAATAGGTTACTGCCAGCGAGAGCATCGCAGAAACCACAAAGGTCTTTAGCTCAGGCCTAGACGAGCATGTTGGTGGGCTCCAACCGGGATGAAGGATGCCACGGCAGATGAAATGGCACCTGAGGCTGCCCTTGCTGCGTCCTGCTTACCCCGTGTAACCCGACAGAAGACGACGCAACACACTGGGCTGTAGCTGAGGTGCCAGAACTAGATCAGATGCACCCAGCAGGATCGAAACATTGCTCGTTAGAGTTGGCTGGGATTTTTTTTCCACATACAGTCTTCTCAGGATGAGTAGATTGAAACGGAAACTTGATGCCTGCGAGGATTGCATTGGCAAAACACTGCCATGACGGTTCTCCCCGATCCGAAGGTGTTTTGGGATGTGACAGACAGCAAGCAAGAGAGCTCTCTGTCAGCTCAACAAAAAGCCATTTGCAACAGTTCCTGGAAGGGAAAATCCATCCGGGCTTTTAAAAAAACCAAAACATCACAGTCGGTTCACGAATTCCCTGAGTCAGGAATACCCAGCAGCTGGGAGCGCCCTAGAAATGAACGCTTGCCCTCTTGCTGTGACCGTGGGGGCTGGTGTCTAGGGCCGAAGGCAGCTCAGCTTTGCTCTCTCGCGCTTGTCGAGGAGGCGGCACCCGCTCAATCTTTTCCCCTTTCATGTAAGGCCCGATCTCAGATCTGTGAGGCAAAGTGAGAGCTAAAGCCAGAAAAATCCTTTAATAGTGAGAACGTATGGCCTTTTAGGTGCCAATAGGAAAGCAATCAAATTTTTATGATAAAAGATATTGTTCACATTTTCTGTATATGTCAGACAGACAATACAGTAGCCTAGGAGGGCTCTCACATTGGATCACTGGATTAAATCTCTCATTTGTAGCATAATAAAGTAAATTGTCAAACACATTTCTGTCCACAGTAGCAAAACAGCAATTGATTCATGCCCATAAATACAGGGAGGAAAATGTTAATATTGCAGTAAATCAAGCAGCTTCCCTCTCTATCATATTTTGCTTTTCAGAAGTGAGACCTGAATTCTCAATGTCTCTCTGCTAATGGAAAAAATTCTAAAACCTAATTAAAAAGTCTCTATTCAATGGGCTGTGGAGAATTTATAGCAGTAAAACTGTCTGTGTCAGACAAATATGCTATTGATAGTCCTGTGGGAACTAATGATGAAGGGACTACAAGCAAGAACAGAGAGAGACAAAGGAAACAGGCAGTACGCCGGGCGCCGTTTCAGACAGCTGGATGCTGGTGTGCGGGGAGGCCGAGGAAGGGAGAGGGCTGGGGGTGTGCTGGTGTCAGCGCTAACAAATGCTGCCCCGGAGAGGTTTCGAGGGCAGAATCGGAGACGTCCTGTGGGCTTTTACCTTCTCTCAAGGAAGGGGCTGCATCTGTGGTTTTGCTTAGCCAAAAGGGCAGCAAACCATCCCACCAGGCATCACTGCCAGGTAACCTCACAGATCCCTCCTGAAGGGTGAAGGCAAATACTGAACCACAGCACCACACCGTCCTGGACACTCTGTCACCTCCAGCGACACTTGCCCACCCTGGCAGTCACCAACAGGCAGCTGCTTCCTGACAGCCTGCCTCAGCCCCAGCTCTGCAGGAGGCTTCTGGGGAGCTCGGGGGCTGCTGCTCCCCTGGGGCTACCCCACACCATAGGGATGCTGGGGGTGACCTGCACCCTGGGCTGGAGGAGGACAACGCTGCTGGGACCGGCTGTGCGCACAGCCCCGGCCGTCCCCGGCTCTGTTTCCCCTTGGTCCCCTGGGTATCACGTGCGGTATCTGCGTTACAGCCCTCTGCTGCACCTTGTTCATAGATGAAGGCACATTAACCGCACCCAGGCTGGAGAAGAAGTGCCGGTGAGATTCAGTGACCTGTTGTAAGAGCCATCGAGGCTTCTGGATGGCCTTTTTCAGCAACAACGCCTGCAAAAGCACATGTGCGCAGAGGGCAGGCTTTGCCATTGATGAACTTCACGCAAACCTGGCGGACTTCAGGCTGAGTCCGTGGCATTTCTCATTTCACCAGCTGGAGACCGAAGACTGCTTTTTTCCCCCGGTGAAACCAGTCTTCCCAAAGCAGGAACAGGCTCTTGCCCAGCCCTTACAGGCACGTTCATGCCAGGCAGGCAGTGAAAAGCAGGCCAGCCCTCTCACCAGTGAGAACTGCCCCACTGAAAACACTTCCCGGGTGGCAAATGCCCCCCTCCCACTCCCCTAGAGACCCCCTGTGCCGCATCCTGAGCTGGTTACCAGTGCAGAGCGCAGGTGCACAGCACTTCGCGGCCGAGGCCGTTGCAATGGCAGCACCCGTTGCTGACGGGAGGGCCAGCAAGGTTTAATTACATATAAACTGGACGATGAGCTGCTGGTTGCTGGAACCCACTGTCACTTTGTTCTACAAACGCTGTTTCTGGGTTTTAGTCTCAGGCTGGCTGGACTTTGTTTGGAGAGGTTCAAAACCTCCTTATTCATCTCCTCGATAACAAAGGAGAGCTTTAGAAAGGTGGAGAACATGAGGCCCCTATAAGAAAGGGCCTGATTTCTGAACAACAAGCAGGAGCCCTTCCCTTCCTGCCAAATGTCCCTCTCATTAGGCAATAGGATCAGCCAGTTTCACCTAATGCGCATTTAATTGTTTGCATTACAGAGGGCCACCTGCAAGGGGAGAAACCGAGAGAGGAGATATATGTGACTCGGAACGAAGCCTCAGAAGTCGGGAGCCCTGGCCAGGTGCCCTCACGTGAAGGTTTCGGTGTTGGGGTTTTTTCCCTCGTTCTCTCCTCTAGCCTGGACTGGAGGTAAATCCCTGGCTCAGTCCCTTTGCCCCTTTAAAATACTTTTACTTAGTAAAATTACATTAGCAGTAAGAAAAAGTTCTGCCAATAATTTAGTTCAAATTATTTGTTGCCACCTATACAGCCCCTGACGTTTGTGTTGGGATCTATTCAGAATAACTATTATTTAGTAAATGCTTTGTTTACCATTCCTAAGTGTAGCTTTATACAAACTTTGATTAGATCATTCCCTGCCCAGTTATGGGAGCCAACACACTGGTCAGAAATTTTCAGTCAGAGATTTTCTTCCCATGCTGTAACGAAACTTGGCCATTGTAACCGCATGATGTGACAAAATGATTGCTCCTTTAAGGGCTAATTTGGTGAATTTTTTGGTATTACATTAGACTCATAGATTTTTAATGTTCAAAACAAACGATCCCTATTGTTGGCCCTTGGGAAACGCAGACCTGCAGATGGTGCGAAGTAGTGACCCTGATGAGATGCCCTCAGCTAAAACGCTCCTGAAAAAATAGCTTTCAAATAGACTTCCAGTGGGAGATGCCATCAGGACAGGGAGGTCTGCAGAGGGTAACCTTGGCAATGAGGCTTGCTCCTGTTCTGAAAGGGCCTGTCTGGCCATGGAGGGAGCCGGGAAGGTGCGCTTCGCTGGCTTTAATGGCCCCAGGGTCAGGGCTTCAGCTCGGCACCAATGTTTGGTTCCCATTCACATTAGGTGGGTCATCCTGGTGCCAACAGGACTTTCTGCTACTGGCCTGACTTCATTCACTTCACCTTTTAACAAAAAGAAAGAAAACAAGTTTATGTGTGTTCTTGAAGAGACCAATTCTGTGCTGTGGTTGTAGCGAAATGGGTGGATGAGGACAGGATGAGGACAAATGGCTTTATATGATCCATCTGTCATCTTTATGTTCCTCTGTGATATAGAAATGTGAGTCATCTATCTGGAGCACTGATGGGGAGAAAATAAACCCTTAAATATTGTTTATTTCTCTCTCTCTTTCCTTTGTTTTCTTTCTTTCTCTTCCTAGTTGGTTAAATCAAAGTGCCTCTGGGCATATAGACCTCTACAAAGCAGATGTGCTTTAAATCCTGTGCTTTGTTACACTAACATTTGGGCCATCCCTGTCTTGAACTCATTACTCTCCCATGACACAGCTAGAAAGTGGACGAGATTTAGGAGAAGGAAATAATTTTCTCCGAGTGTCCTTTTACCTTTATAGACATTTTAAAATAAAAAATATACATGCGACAGTGAATACTTGCTTTAAGGGCTTCAGGTTCCTGGTTGCACTACAGGTTACCCTTCTGACTACACGTCACCTGAAGCTCAGTGTGGGCCAGCAATGGCTTCATAGGGCTTGATGTGACTGCACCTTGCCACGGGGGAAAACAGCCCAGCCCAGGCTTATGCTAATGTTGCTGGCTTGTTCCTGCTTGGGCCGGTGGCTTTTAATCCGATGCACCCTGGACTAGTGTCCAGGGAAATGTGACAGCAGCCCCAGACTTAGATGGCCAGTCACCCTTCCTCCTGCCTTCACAAACCAGGAGGCAGCAGGGCTGTCTCGAGCCCCTCTGTTCACGCTGGGTCAGTCCTTGCTCCTGAAGAAACAAGGTCACACATGCTGGATCAGCCCTCCGCCCCGAGCTTCGGGTGCCAGCCTCCCCCCACCCCCCCCAAGGTCTTGCCTAGCCCAGTTTGCTCCAAGGACATAGGCAGCAAGCCCCCTCTGCAAAAAAGGAGCAGGAGGGAAGCAGATTTCAGCAGGTCCTTTAGCCCACCACCTTCCTATGCACTTAAACTTAGCAGATGTCCTTCCTCTCTGGTCCTCCATACAAAGCCTCCTGGGCCTAAACGTTAGCGAAGCTGTTCTTCAAACCCTCTTCCACAGGCTCTAGGGTAGGGTTAATTATCCGGAGTTGAAATCATAGGAGCAAACTCCCTCTGAAATGCAAGATCCTTGCAGGAGATGGAGGGAGACGGGGGTCACAGTGTCCGTATTCCATGGGTTTAACCCTGCAGCCTGCCCTTGTACCAACACCTTGCTGCCTGCCAGAGAGCACAGCCAGGACCACAGGCTGCCCACCCCCGGGGCTATCACCAGATCCACTTGCTCCTTGTGCTGCCTGAGCCTTTTTCCCCCCATTCCCACCAAAACACAAGTGTTCATGGGTCAAGCGGCAGCAGTTCAGCTTTAGCTGAGGCACGGGAAGGGCTGAAGCTGCACCAGCCATGGCTGGACCCTCCCTGCCTGTCCCTGCCTGTCCCTGCCCGTCCCTGCCTGCAGCCCCGGAGCTGGGGCCGTCCCTGGCCGGGGGGAGCTGCTGCAGCTCCGGGGAGACGCTGCTGCCCGGCCAGCCCTCAGGGCTGCACAGCAAGGGCTGGTAATTGCAAACCCCGTATTTCCCTCCTGCTTTTTCTTCTTCAGCAATCTTGAGACAGGAAATATGAAGGGATTAATTACCAGGGATAGGGGTCTCTATTTTCTGCCTTTTAAACTGAGCACGTTTTAACCTAGGCAGCGCTGATCTTCCAAAGCGCTGTGCCCTGCTTTATGAGTGGCCTTTGCACTCCCTCTTCTGGCATACGGACCGGCTGTGCAGGGGGAGGAAGAGGAGGGACGGTGGTGGTGGTCCCCTGCAGAAAGGCTGCTAGCTGCTTGCAGGTGCTGGCAATGGGGGACCCTGCCCGCCCTGAGCCCCTCTCGGCCCCGCTGCTGCCAACTCGGCTCTCCCCAGCCGTGCTCACCCGCCTGGAGGGGCTTCGGCTCCTCTCTGCAAGGGCGACCACTTGCCTCTCTTTTGACAGGAGCCTCCTGCCCCAGCTGCCTTGGGGTAGACCCCGGTGGGAGGGTCTCCTTAAGCAGAAACCCCACTCTGTGGGTTGCGCTGCGGAAATGACCCTGCTGGTGCTTGCTTGTGGGTTTGGGCATGCCAGAGTCCCTGCGAGCTCTGCATCAGGGCTGGATTTGGTTGTCTGCACCCCTAGTGCTGGCTGCACCACCCCATGGCGTCCACGACACTCCTGGGTGCTGGTCGGTATCACACGGGACCTGGGGGGCTTGCTATAGGGCACCCAACACCCAGGTGTGAGCGACCCAGTCCAGCCCTCAGCCTCTCTTCCCTGTCATGGTTGCTGCGCCCGGGTGACCTAGTGCTGCTTGTTCAAACGGTTCCTGTAATCCGGGCACCAGAGGTCCCGAGGGGTCATCCTCCTGTATCCCCTTCCCCTCCCTCCCTCCACCACCAGCTGAGCACACCCGTGCCTGAGCCGCCCCACAGCGCTCCAGCTCGCTGCAAGAGAAAGAAATCGATTGTTTCTGGTTAGTTCGTGTACTTAATGGCCTCAAGATAGAATTGTTTCCTTTGGCTCAGGCCAGTACGTGGCTAACCCCGAGCTCCTCCTAGCACTTGTTCTTGCTCCCCGGCTGTGCTCGCTTGGAGGAGGAGACCTCTGCTATCAGCAGGCAGTGGCGCTGGCCTCCCCGGTATTCCCAAGTGCCTCCTCCCACGCTGCAGCCCTGGTAGATCAGGCACCGAGGCTGCACCACAGCACAGGCTGTCTCCTTGGCAGGACCTGCAGGTTGCAAGTCACAGGGCCCCGGCACCAGCAGAGGGAAGGGGAAGGAGCAGCCTCTCCTTGGCCTCCCGTTCATGTTAGGGCCATACCTGCCCTTGCTGCTGCGCACGTTGGCAGGTAGCTAGCCGTATATCTATATCATAGGATCATAGAATCATTTGGGTCGAAAAGACCCTTAAGATCATCGAGTCCAACTGTAAACCTCACACTGCCAAGTCCACCCTTAAACCATGTCCCTATACCGCATACCGCTTTCCTTCAACCCATGGCATTGTGCTATCAACCAGAGAGCAACAGAGCCGCAGGTGGTGTGATGTTTAGTTGGCCCTGGGATCCATTCTGCAAGGTCCAGCACGAGTCTTAAAGTGCAGATGCACCGGTGCTGAGCCCTCAGCATAGCGCAGGTCCGGGAGAAAGCCATGGACAGAAAGGCCCGTCATTAAAAACTGAGGAGAACCGGCAGTGCTTCTGGTGGATACTGACGGCCTGGAGACAGGTCTGAAGCACCAGGGCACACCTGGGGTGGTTGGCCAAAGCAACACATCTGTTGTAAGCGTCGTGATGACTCTGTGACGCCTACAAACCCACGGTTTTCCCTTGCTTTTGGGTGCACATCACATTAGTTACAGTCTATCTAAAGCAAAGGATAAGGTAAACAACATGTATATATATCTATTTGCCAAGCATATGCATACACATATATACATACATTTATATAAAAACGTATGAAAGCATAGAGATACATAAATATCTTTTCCTGACTAATCAGTGCAGCCACTCCAGGGTTGCATTTGATATTTGATCTGCCTGGTCAAATATCAAAAATAGCTGTGAACCCAGGGGTGTATTGCCTCCCACTATAAACAGGCCCAACACAGGTCAATGTTCTAAGCAAAGGGCTACTTAGTGAAGTAGGCTATGGTCCTGGCCTGCCATCAGAAGTGGAATATGCTAATCTTCACAGTTTAATGGTTTCTCTCTCATCACATTAGTCCCTAGCACCTATCTGCGCGTACGGCCATAAGGTTGCTGTGCAGACTGGTATGCCTCTAAACGTCGCCCCGAGGATTCTCCAAGCCTCTGTTTCCCTATGGAAACAGACTGCTGACAGTGATGGCAAGTTGTCAACATCAGGTATTAAAAGCTGGTTAGGTGTAACCATGAAGCAGGGTATGACTTGGCTGTAATATGAAAGCGACGCCACCGAAACGGCGGGCAATGTGTCAGGGACGGTCCACGTGAAAAGCAAAGGGGGCTCATGCAAAAAGTCTCAGCTCCAGCGCGGCAGCGACGATGGGCTTGGTCGGTGGGGTGCCTGCCTTCAGCCCCCTCCGAGGCAAAGCCTTTTCCCCTCCATCTGCTGGAAATGCTCTGCTACAGCCACCTCGCTGAGGATGCCCCCGGGACCAGAGGTCGAGCCAGAAGGTCTGAGTCATGACAGCCTGTCGCACCCTGCCTGGGCACGAACACGCCCAGCAGGAATCCTTTTTTCATATTTTGTAGAGTACTGCCCATAAACGTCGTACTGTAAACACCTGAGAGACTCTCTGACTGACCCTGTGGCCCTTACACATCTCCTTTGCCAGGGGAGCTAAAGGCGCCTGCGTAAGGAACATTTCTGAGCTTTGTACAGCAGGGATTATACAGGATGACGCCGTACAAACTTATTTAAATAAATCTTCCTTACATTATTAACACTAGATTAACTAAACATTTAGAAAATCTCCTTTACTTCTGAATACTGGCTTAGTTTTTGAGTTCATTTAACTCGGAGAATGAAAATTGATTAGATCTTTTGTAATGTAAGCCTTCAGGGATGTTCTCAACGCCACTTTATTTTTTCCTGATGTCACATACACAACAGAGTGAGAGGCACCCATACACAGTTTGAAAGCAGCTACATAGCTTCACTCCCTGATTCTCTGCTAGTAGAATGGGGCTGCTGCCTTTGAGCTGCTGAATGGTTTAAATACAAAATTAAATCTGCTTTTCACCAACTCAAGAAAGAAAAAAAAAAAAGCTGCAGTAATTCCTGACCAGATTCAGAAAAATGTTAGTTTTGAGCTGCTTAAAAAGCAGCGCTGCTGGGAAAGCAGATCTGCATGGGACTGTGCTACCATGGCTAAGAGAAACACAAATCATTGGTGCCCCAGTCTCTCCCCCCCACCTCCTTCTGACAGGAACGACACTGAAAATGTCTTCATTTGCTGTGTCCACCATAGCTTTCATCATCCTGTACTGAATTATGTTTTACCTCTGCACATAGCTTTACACCTATGCGCATAACATTCACTTAATGTTTAGCATTTCTTGATAATGAAGCAAGTTCCCTATGAAAAATGTTATTTAGCAGCACAGGCTAATTTCAGAAGGCTTGATTTTACAGCCGGTACAACTGCTGGATGCTGAGGGACAAACTCCTGCGCTTACTCTCTGGGGTGCTGCTGAGCCCCACAGCCAGCGGGGTGGTGAGGAGCCAGAACGACGGCTTCTGCGTGGCTGTCCTCCGTCTGCAGACTTCAGGCGGGATGGGTGTCCGCAGAAAAAAGTCACTTTTGAGGCTTTTGTTTTATGTTGGTTGTGTTTGTCCAAATATTCCGATTTACATTTGCCTGAGGAGGAGCTTTTTGGCTGTTTTATTTTTTTTAGTCACTCTTGATTAACATGTTGTTAGCGCATCTGGTGTGCCATCAACAGGCAGGCGGCTGATCCTGGGCAAAGGCTGGCAACGATACCCGGTTCAGTGTCAGGCCTGTGTGGTAGGGAGGCTCGACCACCAAACCGGTCATTCTCACCGGCGCTAGCCCAGCTTTCGTTTGTCACTGGGTGTGTGTCCTGCCAGTTGCTAAATAAGTTACCTTCAACACGGTGAATCACCAAGTCAATGCTTTTATGTGTGTGCACAGCGATATCTTTTATTTACTTCTTAAATTATGCAGGTGATGGGGAGCCTTCAAATAATGCTCTGTCCAGGGACAAAATGAACAGGGGCTGCAAGTGCTGGGGAAAAAAGCAAGAAATGGGGTTTCTTCTTTAGTGAGGCACATAAGCACAGAACCAAACGCAAATGGATTTGCAGAGGGGCTTGTTATTACCCCTCCTTTCTTTTAACAGTGTCTGGTAGATATGTACTCCCAGGTAAATGGAGGAGGAGCAGTCATCAGCCCCTCCTTTCCCAGCTCTTACTGCCTTGTCGGATAGCATACACAGGTTGTCTGTAGCACTTGGGAGAACTGGTCAGGTGGAGCTGCACTCCTCTCCTTCATGCTGCAAAAACATCAACAGCAAAACGGTCGGGAAGAAGTCAAGTTCCCGCGTATCTCTGTGGTTTCTGTTGCTTCCCAGGAACTTCAACAGGGCATAAAGAAAGGCCTGTAAAATATTACGCTCATTGCAGTTGCAGATGCTATCCATAAGGAGTGATAAAGGGTCAGTCAGCATCGCAGAGCTGGTGACATGGGTGCGGCAAAAGGGGTGACACAGCTGCCTGCCACCCAGCGTAGGTGGAGGGGTTACGCTGGGCAGGCGCGAGCCGGGTGCAGGCAACCCTGGGGTGCGGGCAGCCCTTGGGTGCGGGCAGCCCTGGGGTGCAGGCAGCCCTTGGGTGCGGGCAGCCCTTGGGTGCAGGCAGCCCTGGGGTGTGGGCATCCCTTGGGTGTGGGCATCCCTTGGGTGCAGGCAGCCCTGGGGTGCGGGCATCCCTTGGGTGTGGGCATCCCTTGGGTGCGGGCAGCCCTGGGGTGTGGGCATCCCTTGGGTGTGGGCATCCCTTGGGTGCAGGCAGCCCTGGGGTGCGGGCATCCCTTGGGTGTGGGCATCCCTTGGGTGCGGGCAGCCCTGGGGTGCGGGCATCCCTTGGGTGTGGGCATCCCTTGGGTGCGGGCAGCCCTGGGGTGCGGGCATCCCTTGGGTGTGGGCAGCCCTGGGGTGTGGGCATCCCTTGGGTGCGGGCATCCCTTGGGTGTGGGCATCCCTTGGGTGCGGGCAGCCCTGGGGTGCAGGCAGCCCTTGGGTGCGGGCAGCCCTTGGGTGCAGGCAGCCCTGGGGTGTGGGCATCCCTTGGGTGCAGGCAGCCCTGGGGTGCGGGCATCCCTTGGGTGTGGGCATCCCTTGGGTGCGGGCAGCCCTGGGGTGCGGGCATCCCTTGGGTGTGGGCAGCCCTGGGGTGTGGGCATCCCTTGGGTGCGGGCATCCCTTGGGTGTGGGCATCCCTTGGGTGCAGGCAGCCCTGGGGTGCGGGCATCCCTTGGGTGTGGGCATCCCTTGGGTGCGGGCAGCCCTGGGGTGCGGGCATCCCTTGGGTGTGGGCAGCCCTGGGGTGTGGGCATCCCTTGGGTGCGGGCATCCCTTGGGTGCGGGCAGCCCTGGGGTGTGGGCATCCCTTGGGTGCGGGCATCCCTTGGGTGTGGGCATCCCTTGGGTGCAGGCAGCCCTGGGGTGCGGGCATCCCTTGGGTGTGGGCAGCCCTGGGGTGTGGGCATCCCTTGGGTGCGGGCATCCCTTGGGTGCAGGCAGCCCTGGGGTGCGGGCATCCCTTGGGTGTGGGCATCCCTTGGGTGCGGGCAGCCCTGGGGTGCGGGCATCCCTTGGGTGTGGGCAGCCCTGGGGTGTGGGCATCCCTTGGGTGCGGGCATCCCTTGGGTGCGGGCAGCCCTGGGGTGTGGGCATCCCTTGGGTGCGGGCATCCCTTGGGTGTGGGCAGCCCTTGGGTGTGGGCAGCCCTGGGGTGCGGGCAGCCCTTGGGTGTGGGCAGCCCTTGGGTGTGGGCAGCCCTGGGGTGCGGGCAGCCCTCGCTGGGCTGCAGGAGCCGTTCCTGGGGCGAAGCCTGCGGTGCGGGCTGGGGGCTGTCCCCAAGCTCCAGGTGGGTGCTGGCCTTTCCCTGGGATGGCCCCGGGTCTGTCCCTGCTCTGCCACAGTCTTCACACTTCAGTGTGTGTGATTTGTGCGGTTCTAGCGAGTGACGAATCCCCCGTGACACGTAGATCTCCGTAAGGACGGGTCTCACAGTGACGTCCCTGTGGTCTCAGGAAGGGATGCTGGCAGCGCTTAGAGGGCTGCCGGGAACAGCAGTTGCTGCTCTCCCCTCCGGCTCACCCATGTCTCAGGCAGGGATGAGCAGCTTCCAGTCCCACGGGAATCAGCGGTCAGCATTTGCTTACTGTCCTACTGCAACGGGAAGGGGAATTAATTCATCATCTGGAGCAACATTGCTGAGTCTCCAGTCCCAGTCTGTTAGTGACCAGAGGGTGATCTGCACAGCAGCTGCCAAAAAAAAAAAAGGAAAAAAAATCTTTGTAAATATGAACGCGTGCCCATGTGTATAGGTGGGTGAATAGAAAAAGGGAACTAGCATAAATAAAGGAGCATTTCTACTTGTAAACAAAAGAATCATCCTGGCTGCATGGTGCAGGATGGTCCCTAGCTTTCTTTAAAATGACTCTGTGGCCCTCAGATTCAGAAAGGTGGGAAATGCTGATCCCAGTGTAGCACACAGGCAGTATGTCTGGCATTACACAACAGGCAGGGCTGCCAGCGAAAAAGACCTTGCATTTGGCA
The DNA here is from genome assembly GCF_035582795.1 of Mycteria americana. Lineage (NCBI taxonomy): Eukaryota > Metazoa > Chordata > Aves > Ciconiiformes > Ciconiidae > Mycteria > Mycteria americana. The sequence goes on from NC_134365.1 coordinate 123,973,242, forward strand.
GTGCGTAAACTGGGATGCTCCCAGTTTGCTCTGCCTGCTGCTGGCAGGAGGGCAACGGCTCTGGGTCCCTCCGACGGAGGCAGGGGCTCCACCACGGGGTCCTCCCAGCCGCCCGAGGCAGTGAGATGTGCTCCCTCCGCAGCCGCTGACCTGGGCTTGATTTTATCTGTGGAGTCCAGTCTCCACCAAACACAGCCTTTGGGGGTGCTCCAGTCTCCACCAAACACAGCCTTTGGGGGTGCTCCAGTCTCCACCAAACACAGCCTTTGGGGGTGCTCCAGTCTCCACCAAACACAGCCTTTGGGCTGAGGGTGGCTGTGAACTGGGGGGAGCGGCAAGGTCCCGGAGGCATGCTGGAAATGACCCACAACCATAAAGCTCTTTTACTTTTCCAAGGCTTTTTTTTGGTTTTGTTGGTTTGCTGGCTTATGTTTATTTTCAAGCCTATCTATCTGCTTTTTTGAGGTTCACCAGACAAGGCAAACACCCCGGAGGCTCAGTTCCCCGAGGCTGAAGGCTGAGGTGGCCAACGGGGCTGCGGTTGCCCTAGGAAGGAGGGGTGCTTGGTGCCCAGGCATCACGGCCACCGCGGGGGCTGCGTGTGGCCCTCCTCCCTGGAGCAGGGGACCGGGCTCTGCTGTGCGTGGTGCCTGCGCGGGGACGGTAGCAAAAGCAAGAGGATGCTCGAGGACAGACAGGGGCTGTCACGGGGGCACAGGGGCAGCGTGACAAGAGGCTTCGCCCCAGAGGGGTGAGGAGTTGAGGAGGAGGAGAGGCTGCTACCTTTGGAAGGGAATGAAGGCTTGAAGCTATCCATCCCATGCCTTGGGGATACCTGTGGGGTTTTGCCTGGTTTTTGCAAGCAGGCAGCACGTCTGCCCTCCTCCTGCCTGGCTTCCCAGTCCCCTAATGGCTCCTGAGCCTGTTGGACATTTTAAAGAATCTGAGAGAGAAACTGGAGGAGAAACTATTGAAACAGTCATACCAACTTCTGGCAAGTTTTGTGGAGATTTGCAGCTGGGAGGAAGAAAGAGATCTGAACGACTGTTCCCACTGAAGGAAAAGCGGGGAGGTTTCAGGCTTTGGGTTGGCATCAGCAGATCAGCCGCTGGGCTGACCGGCTGGCTGGTGCTTGTGCTGCCTCCTGCCCAGCCAAATGCCATGGGCAGGGGGCATGAGGAGCAGCCAGGGGAGGGAAGATGGGTATCTGGGCATACAGAGGGCTGGAGAAAGCAAAGGGCTTGTGAGGCAAGAAAGAGGTCTTGAGAGGTGGAGAGGATCTAGGGGTATTGCAGAGGAGGCACTATAAAAAGCAGGGATTATTGTGGTGTGGGTGGCCGTGGGGACACAGAGCCACGGAGGGGCAGGGACGCAGAGCCTGGCCGCAGCCTCCTGCTGACACGACACTTCTCCGTAGGGAGAAGCAGGAGGAGGAGGTGAAGGAAACCTTGAATAGGTGACCATCTTTCCCTACACTCTCGCTGCAACCACAGTGCGATGAAGTAATTTGTTTCCAGAGAAGCTTAGCTTCCGTTTTCCTACCAGGTTTAAGGGTTTCTTAAAATTAAGCTATCTAATGGGTATCTGCACATGGCTGTAAGTGTCTAGCACTGGGTACCTGTACAGAAATATTTGTATGTGACAGTTATATTTTTGCCCTGAGGTCTGTAAGCTGTGATAGCATCCTAGTCCTAGTAAAAGTGCTAGCAAAAAGGAAGATTGCTAAATCCTTAAATAAACTTTTTTCTTTCTGCCATTGGTGAGCGACACAAAATAATTTGTAGGGAGAATGTTCTTTTTCACTGTTATTGTCCAATTATAGCTTCATTCTCAGGTGGGAATAGTCTAGCCAGGTAGTTGGAGATGTGGATAATATACTGCTCAACAGATCTCTCTGGATCAAAACCAGCTCTGCAGTGACATCTTACTGCTATTCCACTGCAATTCTTTAATGTATCAAATATATCAAATATATCACTTTTAAATACATGAAAGCATAAGAAAGCCTGAGGCTGTGATGCCCAGGGCATCCCGTAGCGTGCGGAGCCAGCAGCACTAGCACACAGCACAGCCACGCAGGTTGGGGAAGCGGGGCCAGCACCCACCAGAGGAGACCTGGGGAGGCCGGCGGATGCTCTGACCACGCTCCCGGGTGCCTGAGTCCCCTCCTCTGCTGCGGGAGCCCCGTCTCCCCATAACCTCTCCTCAAGTAGCCACGAGTGCGATGGGGACCATACCTGTGTTTGCATTACCCCATTGTGGTGGCTGAGGCATGAACTGTTCACTATTTATTTATTTTTTCTAAACAGAGGGTGTAGGCAAAATTTTGATATATGCTGCCATCTGCTGTGGGCTTAATATTATCATGAGCATTTCAAATTTGTTTCTGATAGAGATAATGCTGCTGAGGGCAAGGGTGCCCAAATAAATCGTACATGGCAGTCACACTGGTTGTATAAAAAGGACCTGAACCTCCCTTCCACTTGACCCTCTATGCAAAACGTACTTCAAAAAGTGGGAAATCTGTAGGATGGAATTACGATTTACTGGTGATTTTCTTTTTAAGTGCCAATTATTTCCCCTAAGTGCTTTATGCTGTGGTGCTTCAAGGCAGTATTGTTCTTTACTCTTCCCTTCTCATTTTTTACTCCCTCACTGCCCTCCCTCTCTCAGCTGAAAGCTTCAGGGGGACCATATTTATTTCAGGACCACACCTCAGAGAAGAAGGCCTCATTCCCACTATTGCCATTGGGAGCCACTTCAATTTAATTCAGCAAGAATTAAGCAAATCCTTTCTCGGGAAAGCCACAGGCGGTCACCAAGCCACCAGAGCTCCACCAGCCTGCCCTGCACCAGGCTCAGCAGGGGACAGTCCTTAAAAAATGGGTGCACAGGGTAGCATCCCACTTGCTGCAGCTACTTTCCATTTATTTAGTCCTCTGCTAAAGGACTAAATAAATGGAAATTATTTAGCGTGCTGGCAGCCTCAGAGCAGAGGTGCCCGAGGCGAGGCCAGGCTCCTCGCTCAGCTGCCGGTCATGTGCCTGAATTTACCTTGCGTAAACGCACTCCAGCATTAGGAGTTGGGGCATCATTAATTTTTTCCTCTTGCCCATTGCCTTTTACATTCGTATTGCTCAGACTGGCAGCTACCAAAGCGCTCTTCAGCAAAATGAATCCGTTATGCAGTCAGTTTTCTTTTAATCAGGAAAAATTGGTCTGGCCGTTTTGTGCCATCCACAAGGATGCATTTTTACCTCTCCCCTGCCAAATCTTGCAGCAAACTGTTCAAAATCCTACCCATCTTACCGGTGTCGATGCTGGGGACACAACCTGCTGTCCTCTACTGGGGCAGGAGCCCCACCAGCAAGAAAACATCTAACAAAAGCAACAAAACAAACTCGGAAGCCTCTGCTCATGGAAAATACATAAAAACAGAGATTAAAGGCAATGATCAAGTGTGCTCTTTCAGTTCAGATAAGAAACACTTCTTTGTACCTACCCTAAAGTTAAACAGCCGATGTAAGCTCACTTCTTACTGTGCTTTATGTAATCTCAGGCTCCTGCTGCCCACACGTGTGATACTGCTTCTCGCGGGCTATTTGTTGAAGAAAAGAAGTTTGATCTGCACATCTTAAAATGGTACTGTGCTCACACGGATACTGGAAAGTGTGTACTTTTCAGGGATCAAACTAGGTTTGTCACCAAAACCAGCAAGATTTACAGTGCAGCACTTGGAATACAAGATCTCAACCTGCTTTGTTTGGATGTTGAAGACAGCAAAAAAATTGGACAAGCCAAATCTATTTTTTTTATGTTTAATGTACAGTTCTTGAATTTGCATTTACAGACTTATATGAATCTTGCCAGTGAGACAGCCGCTACGAGCAGAGCTGTGCGGCATCCCCGCCTCTGCGCAGTGATTGCTTCCTGGTGCAGGATGTGTTAGCGCGTAAACCCATGTCACCTCTCACAACACACGTTTGCTTTCTCACACACCAAATTAAGCATTTGTTTTTAGGCTTATCTCTATATCTTTACAGAAATTCCCTTTTTATGTGTACATTTCAAGTGAAAAAAATGAATATCGGATTGGCCAAAGGAGAGTTTATCCGTGTGATGTTTTCCGGAGTGTCTGGGAAAACTGTGTATTGAATAAAAGTCACATCTGGTTCATCCAAACTTATCAACTTTGTCTCAGGCTCCAGAATTAAATATCATGATGACAGGAATAGATGATGAATGGTAAAGGAATTTTTCTTCACATCCTGAACATTTCTTGTGAAGTTATACATTGGATTTATTTTCAGAGTCTATTACATGTTGATGCAAGTTTGCTCCACAGGCCGTGCATACAAGTAGGTTGTGTTTCTAAGGGATACTATGGCTGTAAGGTAATCCTATGTTAAAGCAACCATTTTAACCAGTGACCTGAGTTGACAAGCTAGAAGCTGCTTCATCAGCCTCTTTAATAATGTAGCAGATACACATTCCTCTAGTATAAAGATCTTAAATACTCCCAAGGTGTTTACCACAAAACTCCTAATCGGGAGTAGTTAAACCAGAGCTGCCTTCAGCCCCACCTGGTTTGGCAGGCCTTTGTACATGCACATGCGGTGTAGCTAATTATTTTCATTGAAGAGAGAGAAGAAAATCCAAGGGAAAGGAAAGGCTCGGTAACTTGTCATATCACCTCTTTGAAAAGTTACTTTGCTGTCTGCCAGTTCATTCCAGCTGTAATACTGACTACCAGTAGAGACGAGCCCATCGATCCTACCTCTCTTTGAATAAAACGCAATGCTCATCTCTGTACAAAACCCTTCCCACAGCAAACGTCCTAAAACCCCATATATCTTCACCTGGGTTAACACAAAGAAATATGCTAATATTGTGATTATATTTCTTTTTAAACCGCTGGCGTGCATGTTAATGGCATAAGCTGGGGGAGGAAAATCCAGCGTTATAGAGTGACTCTTGTATTCTGCCTATACCTAAGCCACCACAGCAAGGGGCATCACAGAAATCAGAGGAAAGACCTGCAGCTCAGTCAGCCCAGGCTAGGTCTACCCATAAGCGACTGTCATTGATCTGGGGGTCAATGTGGCTTCTTGTTGGGAAGAGTTCACTAGCTTTCTACATTTTACATTGGATTTCTTTTTAGTATAAAGGCAGACCACAATGGATACTTATCGTACAGTCTTTTTATGGAAATAAAGGAGTTTAAAGGGAATTTTCAGGGGTGTTTTCAGAAATATGGAACAACTCCGTGAGCTCAGGGAGCAGTGCCCTCACCTCCAGACTGCTGATAATACTAAAACACGAGCCATGTTGGGGCTGTGAAAATGTTATGATAACAAACAGTGAACATCAAAACTCTGGTTCTATCAAGTTGAAATTTCCCATTTCATTTCAGGTTTTGTGTCAGCTTTGCAATAATGCTTCCCTCTTCTTATTAACAACATGCCATTTCTGGAAGTGCTGTTTCCATTGCACTGCAGTTTCTTTAGCCAGGGTGAAACGTATTGATGCAGTGTCCTCTGAGATCAAAGTCTGCATCCACAGAACAATGTGGAGGATGACAGTTCATGCAGGTTTGCTGTTCTGTCTCGATTTTGACCCGACAGGTTGCAGTGAGAATGCAGTTCCGATTCCAGCGGCGCTTTCTTGCAGCAGTGGTGGATGACAGTGGTGATGCAGGTACTGATTTAGAAGCATACAGACAGCATCCAAAACCACATCTCAAGCAGATCGGCAGCACTTGATCGGGTGATAAGGTCAATTTTGGCTGATATTGAAAAGCTCTGACAATATTATCCGTTATTCGGCCTAGCTGGTCCCTGGCAATCAATTCTAAAATTGACAACTTTCATCCCAGGATTTTTACAAAGAGCAAGTGCAAAACAACCAGGCGTTTTCCAACCTAACAACACGAGGCTGTTATACTAAAATGGCTCGTAAAACAGGAAAGCGCAGCAGCACTTCAGATATTTTGTCCCCTGCCTGGCTGGCATCAGTTTATCTGCACCACTGATGTCACTCATAGGTACAAAGAGTGCAGGATCTATATTGTCCTGCCTGCAGAGAAAGGGAGGGAAAACGGGGAAGGCAAGTGAGCATGAATGCCTTGCTGACCTGTACTACATGATGTGAGCTTGGGAGTATTCGATGGCTATTGCAATGCATGGTGCATCATAGATAGAGCAATGATTTTGGCTCTCTAGCCTATTGAAAGGCAGTAAAGCAGCTCCTCTTCCCTTCAAGACTGTTCAGTAATCTCAGAATTTTTCAGTGAAGTTACAACCTGTGTGTTGCTCATTTCAGAGCTATTTACCGCAAGAAAACACCTAAGAATTTGATTTTTAGGGACTTTGTTCACAGCCACATGACAAAAGATTTGAATCCAGAGATGTTTTCTAAAAAGAGTTGAACATACTTGCCAAACGCTTACCAAAATTGCCAGCTGCTTGCTTCCTGCTTGCTTTGTGGCTTCAGAGAAAGCTGCTACTGCCTGTGCAACAGAGCATGGACCTTATATATGAATACTTTCAGGAAAAAAGTCTTTTTGTGGTCTGGTTCTTGGAAAGTAAGTACTAAAATAATAGCTAGCAACCTGATCTGAAGTTGCTTTAGTCTTTTACTCATGATGCCTGCAAAACTTTATTGTGATAGCATCCTGGGTTATCAGTCTTAGCACTTTTTCTGTATGTGAAATTTGTAGCTGACAGGAAATACACATGCCCGTCATCCAGCATCCAACTGCCTCTTCCATCCAAAAGAGGCTGAATGTGCAACAGTTTTCATTAAGTACAGTTACCAGTACCGAAAAGAAATGGTAAAAAGTAGTCTGTGAAGGTGCAAAGCTCAGATCAAGCGTCCAGAAGAGTGTGGTGGGTCCTTCTGTGGGGCTGGAGTGTGATGTGGGCTTCCAGAAGCCCAGCGCACCGCCACTCTCCTCAGGTCTGCAGTTCTTCTCTCTGGGGAGCAAAACCAATTATGCATCTATTCAAAAGCTCGCGTTGCTGCCTATTGAACTCTGAAAGGGAATGGCTTTTTTTTTTCCCCGATGTACTAGGGTCACCAAAGGAACCGGAGGGCTGCTGGAGCCAGTTCTGCCAGCTGAAGTTCTTCAGAAAAACGCACCACCTCAACAAAAGAGGTCCAGTTCCCATTGCGTGCAGTGTGAACCTGAACAAATGCCATCAGCTTCTCGCACCGTTTTAGTTCACTGGTTCTCAGCCTTGCATGAGCTGAGACAGGAACATAAGGCTCATAAAGAAATATGGTTACGGGGGATGGAGGAATATATTAGTAATAGTGGTAGATACTGCATGCATGGGACACATGCATACAGGGAGCTAAGTAGGCTTTGAAGGGGTTTAGTTTGTTTCCTCTTAGTTGTTCCATTGCTGGTTTCTTTTTTTTTCTTATTTTGCTGGGGTGGGAACCTTTCGTGTCTATTCAGATGTAATAGTTGACGCATAATATTTCTCAGACAGTAATGTATGTAGGTCACCGGTACTGCCCGTAGTGCTATAAACTTTTTGCTTCCTCCCTAGTGGGAAAGCTGTTCAAAATGGAGGCAGCAGAAGTTCTGTTCACAATGTTGGAGAAACATCTTGCTAAATGACATCAACTGATTTTCACCAGTTAGTGGAAAGCAATAAAAAACTTTTCCTTGCACTCACAGGAGACAGCCTTTAGCAAAACATTTGTATCCTCCTGAAAATCTGAGAGACAGAAGTGCTTTATTCAGTTTTCAAAACTGGAAATGGAAGATCAGAACACACAAATGCCTCCTCTTTGATCATGCCTTGCATTAGATAGCTGGCCCTACAGGTGAGCTGCTACAAAGCTAATTTCCAGAAAGGAAGCTTTTAAGGGCATGCTGATGGCCAAACTCCTTATCTTGCAATTTTGCATCTCTTAGATCAAAATGCATCTCTTTCCTAACTCTTTGCTAAGACGTAGCTACGAGAGTTAATTTTGCTTGACGAAAGCACGGAAACTTCTGGAGAGACCAAATGAACCCCAGTCCACGATGAGCAATAGCAGGTAAGAGCAGATCAGGACCGTCAGGCCACAATACAGATCTGCCAGGTGCAAGCCATTCCCTTGGTCCCATTTGCAAAGGCACACTAGTTCTACTTTCTTTTGGTTTGTTTCAGAGGCCATTAAAAAGTGTCCAGGTTTCTATGCTGCAGTTGAAAATCCTTTCTAAGAGGATAAATTGAGGAATTAATGTTTACATCTGAAGGATGTCCCTGGGAAAAATTATAACATGTTAGCATTTAGCTAAACAAAGATTTAGCTGTACTTTTTTCCCCTTGATCACTTCTGTATAATGGAGATCTGTGCTTTCATTGGATATGAACTCTTCATCTGAAATGCCTGAGCTTCTGTATCTGCAAGTGAATCACAATGATGTATATATTTGGGGGAAGAAAAAAAAGTAATATTAGAGTCTTAAAGATTTAGAAATTTTATCCTGCCTTCTTTAGCTTTGTTGAGTGACAGACAGGAATGTGATAGCATAAATCTTCATGTGTAATATAGGTTGTGAAAACAGCGTGTGTCATACAGTATACGGGGGGGGGGGCTGAACTGAAACTGCACACATAACCTTATTTCGAGCATTTCTTTGTCTGGGAATGCTTGATATTGGCACTTTGGTTTGAGGAGGAAGTCTCATATATTTCACAAACGAGATGGGGGCAGGAGTGGTTTCATCATGTGCCGTCAGGGTGGCACAGGCAGCTGTCGGGGCCGGGGGCTGTATTGCCGGTGCTGCAATAGCATCATTGCTATTTATTCATTCCTTCATTCACTCCAGCAAACTGGGTGCTGGAATAGCAGCACTGGCACCACTGTCTGTGAGGGCCTGGCTAGAGCAGGATGGGACGTACGCTTTGGTGCTTAGGGTGGCTTTGCCGTGAAGCTAAGAAAATGTCAATTAAGAGCCTGTGCGTAGCTGTCTACCTGTGACCTATGTGTCTAGGCTCCTACCAGGGCAGTGGAGGACGGTTCACTTGCCTTGCACGTGCACTATCTAGGGCCACTTGAGGTGTCTTAGTGCACTTTGCCTGACCTCCAGCACTTGTCCAGAAGGCCTCAGATCTCCCATAGATCCTCTGTCATATCTACCTGAGCCGTCACAGGGTATCTGAGACATCCCCATGGGGATGGTGGATACAACCTGGGGCTAGCTGCAGATCCTTGCCCTTCTGCAGGGACACTTGGGAGCCAGGCAGGACAGCCTGGGGTCTCTAAAATGGCTCTAGATCCCTCAGCTTAGGCAACAGATCCCTGCTGGGAGCCCACCTGAAGCACAATGACTCTCCCTGCTCAGCTGACTGAACCCAGCATCTCTCTGGCAGCGCTGGAGGGGTGCTGACAGCAGAGGACCTGGTCTCCGGAGAGTGGGCCACCCTCGGGGCAGGTGACGGTGGCTGCGGCGTCCCCCCACTTCCTTGCCTCTGCTCTCCTCTCCTTCCAGCCAACACCGTCTCCCACCCCCCACAATTTCTTTGGCCCACTCAGCTTCCACTCCCCAGGCTTTTTTGTAGCAGCCTCACGGCTTCAGGTGAAGTCCCTAGCATCTCTTCCCTTGCCCCCCATCTCCTTACTCGGCCCTTTCACACCTCCCTCCTCTGCCTCCAGCCCCCCTCCCCGGTCACTTCCACGCTCCTCTCCCCTCTCTCCACCCCTGCCCCGGTGCTCCCCGCATCTCACTAAGACCCCTGCACCCTGCTCTGCTCACTCTGTGTGGGGACCTGCCCCGATCCCCAAACACGCCCTCGGGTCGTACGTGTCCATACGACGCAACTCAGCTATGACAAATATGAGCTAAACCCTGCGTGGCACAGGCGGAGCAAAGCGACACCCGGAGATGGAGAGAGAGGGCAGAACCAGACCTCCATCTGTTCGTGTATCCAGGCCAGGAAGGAGGTGGTTCGGCTGTAGACGCCTGGCTTGTTCTTTTCTGCACAGCCCACTCCGAAGCTGGTGGTCCCCACCAACTTCCAGATACTCATATCTTCGCACGCTAAAGGGCCCCCGCTATCTCCCTGGAGGACAAAGAATTAAAACAAACATCAGTGCCCCAGGAAAGGAGGGGAACGTCTGTTTGGGGGGGTAGGGGGAGAGGCATAGTCCAGTAATTCAAAGTCTTCTGCTTCTGCTCTGTTCTGGGTCCTGGGAAAAGCATATGTTATAGCAGAAGTTGGACACTTCTTAGAGACGTGTATTAGATCATATTTTTCTTTCCCCAGGTAGCAGTACGGTACAACAGAAGCAACATTGAAGCCTGCTGTTGAACAACATTTAGGTGCTGGGGACTGTGCCTGTCCTGCAGGCAGGGCATCACTAAAATGCAGTCTCCGTGCCATGGTCTTGGTCTCTCACAGCTGCTTCTCTCAAAAAGTTCCCAGCTAGTGAGCTGAGCTGAGCCCAGGGTTGCAACAACAAGCTTGTACCCCACCTCCTTCCCTGCCTGCTCCCGCACGCAGGCTTGCACACTGCTTTTCTGACCCTGCCCAGGCATTTTGCTAAGCAGATTCAACTCGGTGGACTCACATCTAAGTACTGAAAACTCTCAATGTATTTTACTGGGGGGGTTTCCTGCCCTGTGAGCATCAGAGCCAGCACAACAACAGAAAAGAAGGAATTTGGAACAAACCTCTCCCTTGGGCGAGTAGGGCTCATTTTGCCACTTGGAGACGTACACTGAGCGTGCTGCCTTTGGGCAGCTCTCCCAGGCACAGTGACGTGCTGGTGCCGGGTACCTTGCTGGGGGTGTTGTGCGAACAGGCACTTAAATGTTAAGATCTGTGCACCTAAAGCCTTTGCTTACGCACCTAAAGCCATGCGTAATTGGGACTGAGCAAATCTGGAAACGTGAAGTTCCTCCCCAGCCCTTGCTCTTCATCCATGACTAGCTAGGTGAGTCCACATTAGTGTGTATGGGGACGAGACCTGGCACAAGGTGGGCACCGTCACGACTCTGACAGTGATTTTGAATCATCACCACCCTGTATTGTGAAGGAACCTCTGATCCATCAGTGCTATGAACCCCTCTCCCCCAGAGTCATTACCAGTCCTCTGAGTTACTCACATACCTCTCCCTTTCTTCCTTCCCCTGCCTCGCTCTACTCTTTCCAAAATCATATGCTTCTGCTTCTCTATTGATATATGCTTTGGCTGCTTTTCACCACGGGGTTTCTACACCTTGTAGGTCTCCAGCGCTGCCCACGGTGCAGTGCAGTGCAATTGAGTGCAGTGCAGAGGCCACAGCCAGGGCAAAGAAAGGATGGCACCATGCTGTAGCACATGCAAGAAATTAAAAATATCTTAAGTAAATTTGGCTTCAGAAGTAGCAGATATGGTCCACAGAAGAAATATAAGAAGGGAATTGTAGCATATGAATGCGTGCACAGTCAGTGATCAATACTCCTGGTAAACAGAGTAAACAGCACAAAACCAAATGTTTGCCCAAGAAAAGCCGGGGAGTGCCTTCTGATAACTTATCACTCATGTTTGTCCATTGCTGCTGTTAATGAGCACAGTTGCAGTTTGGAAACTTCCATACCTGGCAGGTGTCTACCCCTCCCTTTAGGAAACCGGCACAAAGCATTGAAGGAGTTATGATCCCACCGTAGATATCCCTGTGATTGCAAATTGCATTAGAAATCAGAGGAACACCTGCATAATTCATGGTGTCAGATGTATCACCTGTTAATAAAACAAAAAAAAACAAAGAAAAAAGCTCTCTGTCCTTGAAACTAGTCTCTAATTATAAACAGGAAATGTTTTAGTATATGAAGAATTGACAAGCAAGGGTGAAAGAAATACGGTTAAAATGACAACATATAAGGAAGGCAACTAGGAGTCTCATCACTTACAGAATCCAGTAACTAGTGACTCTATAGAGCTGTGGATTATCACAGTATATAACATAAAGCTGTACATTATATGTTTCTACTTCAAACTAGACAATCGATGACAGTAATGAATTTAAAAGCTAGTTGGACACTGTCTTCAATACTAGCGCCAAAATTTGTTTTGAATTTATCGCCTGTTCTGTTAGTCAACAAATCATCTGCAAACATATGATTTATTTTATAAATATTTATTTTATTTTATTCAGAGTTTGAAGGGATCATTTCTACAAATGGGAGTATTTGCGCTTTTAGAGTGCAAGGTAAACCTTGCTTTCATTTTTTTCCCACCTTTCACTATTATCTGTAGGTCAGGTAACATACTGTTGTTGTTCTCCAAACACGTTAAATGAGACGAATGAAGAATGATAAAAAACAATGACCTGAGAATTCAAGCATTTTCACATGAAAGTGATTCAGTATATATTATTGATTAACATGACCTGTGAGTCATGGTAAAAAAAAGAATTCCCTTTTCTTTGTGACATTATTCACAGATCCAATTTCTACATCATCCAACCTGCCTGAAAATGCATACATGCTTTCTCTGAAAAAATGGGTGGTTGATTCTTGCATTCATGCTGTGCTTTCTATGCTTGAAGTTATAAAGGACACAGCCTGTTTGACCAAGGCCGAGTACAACATTGTAGACAGTTTTGTGTCTACATGTCATTTTCGACCTTTTCACAGAGTGTACCCATCCATTCCTTGTGATAAGGGTTTGTACAGCACTTTTGCAGTTCAGGGTGAGTATAAAATTTAGGAATATGTCTTCTTCCCCCCCCGCCCCCCCGATATTCCAGAAAATTTAATGTTGGACGGTGCTCTGACCAAATTCTGTATTTACTGTATGTGAGATGTTTTCATGTAGTGTAATCAACAGCAGATCATTTAAAATACCTCCTTCCACAGTTGCTCCCCATCCTGACACCCAGCACATTTTCCCTTCTGGGAACTGTTCACCAAAATTAGGCAGACAGATTGGCTCTATGTGACCTATTGAAAAAAAAGAGAGAAGAGAGAATTGCTCTTAAAATTTAGCAAAAAATTGTATGCCTCAGTAAAACTTGAGGATTTGGCTTGCAGTGAACTTGTTATGAACACCACCCGCTCCCCACATAAACAGCCTGGCAGTTCTGCAGGTGTTTTGTCTTATGGCCAATACCGTAGGTTTGAAACAACACCTACACCGGGCCTAATTCGTTTCAAGCACGAAGCAACAGAAGGAGGTGTTGGCAGGTCAATAAACTGAAGAATGAGCAAACAAGAAATGCACCACGTACACAGCTGACGGGCAGATCAGAGACCCCACGGCACGTTGCGCAGGCAGAGAAATGGCCTTGGCTAGCCACGGCACAACGGCGTGGCACCTCCTAACAGGTTTTGTGCAGCGGCACGTGCCAAGAGCCGTGCGTGCACATCTCTGTGCTCTTCTGAAAGGGCAACAAGACATCTGGGGTGGTCTGTGCTTCCCACCCACCGGCTTATAGAGTTTCAGTGCCTCTGCGCTCTGGGGCACTGAATGCCGTGCAATATAATCAGTGTTTGATGCTTGCGGGGACAAACTGTGGCGTGTCGAGGTGAGCTGGCACTGAGCAAAGGGAGGGAAGACACAAGGTATTACTGGGCAATTCCTAGTAGTTCAGTTCTCCGCACCGCAATGACCCCAGCTCACAGCATCAAGACCCCAGCGTGGAGCCTCCAAGCCCCCCGGGCTGCCCCCAGCCCCCCAGGGCATAGCGGGTATCTCGCTCAGGTGCGGAGCCGTTACTGCTCTTGACAGCCTCCCCAACTTATTCCCAAGCAAAAGAAAACAGCTGAGATCTAAAACAGAACAAAAGCAAGCTTAATTTTCATTTAAAGTGGAAGTTTAAAGTATTTCAAGAGAATTGATTTCGGAACTCACAACCTAGATGCATCAGAGAGAGCCAGCTCCCCTTTGCAGAGAGCTTACAGTGATTAGGAGGTATTGGCTAATCAGCAATATATCATTTAAATTCATACAATATTATAATACGTTATTTCAGTTCACTAACTGTGTCAGCTGTAGGGAGCATCCTTCTGAGAAAATAAAAGTAGTTTTAATTTAAAAGTATCGTTATATTTGAATTACCTTTTCTTCTCTTTGAAATTTAAGCTTGATTTTCAGCTTTGGACACTGCTGGATCTCCCTATACTCACAGAAAGGACATGATAAAAATCTCTGTGATCTCCAAGTAAAACGAGGTGGGGCATTTATTTTAGATAGGAAAAGTATTTAGAAAGAATAAAGTTAATGTTTGCCTATTATTAAATGCCTTCAGTAAGCCAATACCAGAACGGACTGCGAACATTTCAGAGCCCTGTGACCACAGCGTTGCTCTCTGTGCCTGGATATCGAATACAGAGGAGTTCCTGATACCGAGGCCGGGGAATTTCTGCCAGCGTAGTCTGAACAGGGACCGCTGCCTTGCCACCACAGCGGCAGGCTGGCTAGATCTACGCTGCACATCTCTCATTGCTTTTAGAGGCGGTGGGGATCCACTCGACTGTCCTGGGTCAGGCATAGGGTGCCAACAGAAATTTCCCTGTCTGTACTAGGAAAGACCCTTCTTGCTTTTAGCCAGAAAGGTGAGAAAGGCAAGTGAAAGCTAACAGAAAGAATTACCATTGAGAGCAAGCGGTGCTGCCAGTTTCATCAGTGCTATATCATTTCCCATTGTCTTGGGTTTATAATTTCGATGGTATATAATTTTTTCCACTGAATACGGGTGAACCTGGGTGTCTTGCTGAGTCACAAAACCAACCTGCACACTCCATGAGCTCGGCAAGTACAGGCTGAAACAAAGAGGTAGGAGAGAGTGAAAAACCTTCAAGAAAAACCTCCGGTTTTCTAATTGTCTCCTGTGCTTATGAACCACATAAAACTCTACAGGCAAATAGCTACAGTCTGCTGCACTTGCTTACCTATCTATTAATATTGTCTATGTTTTGTGTCTAATTCCAAAAAATATAGAAAGGGTGACTCATCTTAGTAACACCCTGGGTCACTGGTATATTATCTGTGCAGCTTTCTACAAATATATGAGAGTTTCGCATTGGCCTACCTGTCTGTCCTCCTATGTGACCCCACAGCAGTCGATGCTGCTGCCTGGCACACCTCTGCTCAGCCATCCGGCTAGCTCAGCGGCACTTGCGGCAAGGCATTTTCAAGGGAGAGGTTTTCCTTCTGGAAGGTGCTTCTGCCCCCACTTCGTGAGCAGCCACATCTTTCAGCCTCCAGCACACGAGCAGCTCCTCTTCTCTTGGCGTCACCCCACTGGGCTAGCAGTGGGTTAGCAGCCGTGCTGGGAAAAGGCTCCAGGGATGTGGGTTGTGTTGCCAGCTCCCATCCCCGTCAGCCTTTGAACCCACCACAACCAACTGGGTTGTGGGGACAGAGCTAAGGACAAAAGTCCTAAAATGCTTAATTCCTAAGTAATTATTTTTATGGCAACACAGGGCTCTACATAGGATCTAGGAGAGGGATTTGTCTGTCCCATCGCTTCTCTCTACTGAGTGTAAAGGCATCCTACAGGACTTGCTCAATAGCAGGCATCCGTGTTGTGGGTGCCTAAAAGGGGTCAGACAAATCCCATTTTAGCTGTCTAAATGTTTTGGTGAAAGTGGCCTGGAGTTTGCAAGAGCAAGAAGAACTCTCCTGCGCTATTAGCAACAATCAAGACTGCAAAACCAGACAATTCAATTATAAATAAGAGAGAGGGCTACATCTATAATTACACAAAGAAGAGGAGTCTAAATAACTATTAAGCATCTATTTACAACTCAAAGACTACTTGCAACAGCATAAAAAGGAGAGTGTGTACGTGGCAAAGGGCACTAAGCACAGTACAACTCACTAATTACCACTGATTGATCCTGTCAATTTGAAAAGGATGGTGTAATTTATTTTGGAGCTCCAGAGTACCAGAGCAGCCAAGTACAAATTCCTCCTGAGCTGTTAACTCACATGCAATGTAGAGAAATTGCAGATCGGGATACCTAAAATCTAGCACTTAAATGCTCTTTTAAGCTGATTTCCCAGGAAGCTGGGAGTGCCCAGAATATCTGAAAATTGGGGTCCCTGATTTGGGCTACTTCTTGGGGAGACTTTTTTTCAGTAAAGACTTGCACTCGTGCAAGAAGAGAGAGAGATGGTTTAGGTGTTATGGAGCAAGCCCATGAAATAAGGATAACCCAATCTCTCCTGCAGTTTATTTTTAAGAGAAAGCACGGTGCATTAGTCCTCCTCTGCAGTGGCCCCACACACAGACCCTCTGCAAGCGGGGTCAGTGGGACACCCCGAGCAAGACGATTTAGGGACTTACTCGTAGACACAGTGGGCGGCCGTGACGATCCAGCGCGGGGTGATGACGGACCCTCCGCAGAGGTGGTGACCGTGGAACTGCAGGCTGACCTGCCAGGGCCACTGCCGGGGGGAGGACGCGTTGCCCCCCACAATCCGTGGCCTGTAGCTGGCCCGCGTCCCGCACGCTGCCGGAAAGCAAAGGTTACGGTCCGCGGAGGAAGCGCAGGCATGTTTTTGGTCGCCTTCAGCCCCTCTACTCCCAGCCTTGCTGAGGCTGGGAGGTCTCTGCAGCAGGACCGTCCCCATCCCCATGGCCCACATCTGGGGCTGTGGCTGCCCCCAGAGGTGTCTCCTCCTCCCGCCCATCCCTGCAGCACCGTGCCTGGCAGCCGGTATGGGTGCTGTGAGGCTCACGTCTTCTCCTCTGCAGATGTAGTGCTCAGCTGAGCTGTAAAACCCACTGTTCTGCCCTCCTTAAATGCACAGGGTCCCAGGGGCCCACATAGGCAGGCTGAAGCATCTCCTCTCCCCTGGTGATTATTTTGCTGTTGTTTTTTGACTTTTCGTGTCCCGATCTGAAAACTAGCTGACATGGAGAGGTGTGGGATGAAAGTTCAAATGTTAAGACAGAATTTCCCTTTCCCTGCCGAGATGGCAAAGAGTTGGAATTACAGTATCAGCCCATGGACTCAACTCACAATCCTTAAACGTCTGCTTCCTACTGTGATTCTCACTGAAACGCTCCTGCTGCCTATTGGGCCCAATCTGCCCTCCCCGCCTATTCTCACTTTCTGAAATTCTTCTAAATTTTATATAAGAAATATAATTTTTCCTTGGTGTGATAAACTGATGGTATAGTATGCCCTGAGTACACAATTCCTCCCAACTCTTGCCATGCAGTGGATGAAGAAGGACAGTTTCTGATTATTTTTTTTCACTTTTCCTTATTCTTACCCAAACATTTTAAGATGATCACATTGCCAGAAGTGCATTCCTCTCTAAGATGAAAAGACAGTGCGATATTAGTTCCAAATCACAAATACTGGGTTTTTTTTCAATATTGTGTCATCTTCCTGTACAGCGATGTGCGCATAAATATAAGTAACTCATATATTAGAAGAGGTACAAAGTCATGTACTCATCCAATCTACTTAGGGCATTTAGCTGAAATATTTAAGTTAGGAGTTTAGACACCATCAGGAGCCCGCAGACCAGACGCTGCCCTCCTGAAGAGTGGTTCACTCTTCCGCGAGGGGAGGCTCATCCGCAATTTTCAACATGTGGTCTGTAGTCTCCTTGGATCCATTGCTTGCTTCTCAGTGAAAGGTAACTAAGAAAAACAAGCAATCGTCAGGAGGAAGAAATGGACCATAAAGGGTTCATAAGCCCACTGGGAAATATCTAGGGGTCTGTAAACTGAAACAAACTGCTTGACAGTGGAAAAAGATAAGTGCCTGGTGTCTATCCATTTGCAAAAAAGGGATCACGGGACAAATAGGTTTTTCAAATAGCTCATTTTAAAGCCTTTGTTGATTTTAACAGGCCTTGGATCAGGCTCTTAATTTGCATTCCAGCAAGACTGCTACTGAGCCTTGGTCTATGATGCATAGCAACACTAACCACTTATGAAGTACTACGTGCCTGAAAAAACAGGCGACGATCTCAAACTGTTAGTCATTCTCCTTCTGTTGATGGCTCTCTTTCTATCAGGATGAACAAGCTGAGGCATACCTGAGGTTTGTAGCATTGTGCAGGGATGTCACTTGATCAGCTGATAACCAGTGGCTGAGGGATACGAAATGTCTTTGAAACTGTTTTTCGACTGCAGCCACGGGCAGGTAACCTGAACTCACGTAACTGCAAATAAACCATAAACACAGCTTCCTCAGACAGCATTTTGGTAATCTGTTTAAATAATTCAGCGGTTCTGCTAATGAAAACCCAGTGTAGCAACCACAATAATCGGATTCTGACACTTGATAAGGTAATGCTATCCTCCCCAAGAAACACTTCTTATAACGTGCACGTATTTTTGCCATAATCATGTGTGGAAGTCACACATGCTGAGAGGCATTTAACTGGCAGAGAAAGTAAATTTTAATTCTAATATTGCAATAAAGCTTTTATTGTAACTGGTTGGCACATTTCCTGAAGCACTAACAAGCTCGTTGTCTCTTTTTTATAGAGTTATGTTTTGCAGCAGAGAGGATGAATAATTTGTGATTTTTTCTTGTCTTTTTTTGTTGAACAATTGAGATGCATTTTATCCTAAAGGCAACATGAATTCATTCAAAGAAGCTTTATACTGCTAACTATAATGTGCAGAAATCAGAATGATGCCATTGTAAGAAATAACAGAGCATCATTGCAAGTCACAACTTCAAACTCTTTCTCAATTGTGTGAAAGTTTGTGAAAGAAATGGTGCTCTTTCAGGAGGGGGATCAATCCAGTAGGAACTGCCTCGCCAGGTTCTTCCCTAATTGTGAGGAGGACCTTAATTCCTAACAGATGTCATGACATGAATTGTATATACAACTTTCCTACAGA
The DNA here is from genome assembly GCF_035582795.1 of Mycteria americana. Lineage (NCBI taxonomy): Eukaryota > Metazoa > Chordata > Aves > Ciconiiformes > Ciconiidae > Mycteria > Mycteria americana. The sequence continues at coordinate 123,992,050 of NC_134365.1, forward strand.
GGAAGTAAAAGAAATGGAAAATGCTCCTATGGTTTTTTGTGCCTCTCTGACAGGCTGTAAGCTACTAGAGAGACAAGTAGGATTCAGGCACCTGCACCCCGTAGGGAAGATTTAACCAAACTGTCGTATTTAGCCATCATCCAGGATTTATGGCAGTAATAAATGGTATTTGCAGTGCACAAGTATTCAGGACTATTTCCCACATCATCCAGGATTTATAGCAGTAATAAATGGTATTTGCAGTGCACAAGTATTCAGGACTATTTCCCACATCATCCCAAATCTCCTCAACCATATCATTCACAAAGGTGGGCTGTTAAGTCCTTTTTTCTTTTAAAACACAGACTAATACAAGGTTTCATTAGAAAGATTGAAAACCTCCGAGTTCGTTCAAAATGCCAACTAAAGTTTCTTCCATTTTGTATTCATACCTTGAGAAACCCAGGTGTTTGCAGGTAGTATTTCCGTACTCTGCTTTCCAGTCGTCAGAGCAGACCGTTCGCCAGGATCCAGAAGTGAACACTTGCAGCACTGCTTTCTTGCCACTCAACCTGACTTTGAGATTCAGGAGAAGAAAAGCCTGAGTGAGTTGTGAAGAAGAACCACTGGGTACGCAACAGGTACACAGCGGTGTCAATGCACCACTGTGGCATCCGCATTTCTTGCCTCACTGAGTTTTTACTACTTGTCTGTTTCATCACTTGGATCCTTTGACAGAATTTTTCCGTGCCTTTTCTTTCCCTGAAGGAAGGGAACCAAGGTGCACTGAGCTAGAACAGCCAGGAGAGAAAAGTCTGTGCTCACGGGAATGGATAGGGGATGCTAGCTCTAATACAGCTGGAGAAGGCTGCCTTGCCCTCGGGTGAGCCTAAGCAAGTCTTGCTGATTGCAGTGAGTTGGAGCTGCAGATGCTTGGCACCGAGGAAACCTACGATCGAGATAAGCGGTGAAAGGTGGTTGGCACCTCCTGCGCTGCGCGGCACAGTCAGAGGGGTGGATGCACTTGCAGCCAGCTGCCCCTGGGCTCCCCTGGAGTTTCCTACCTGCTTCCCTCTGCTGAAATGGGGCTGGCGCGTCTGGGCTGATGAGCATGTAAAGGCGGGGGAGATGAGAAATGCGCAGGTTGGGAGCTTGGCTCCCAAGGACTCCCCCCGCCACGCCAGCCTGGCTCTGCTCAGCACAGCCCTTCCCCACGGGCGGCTCTTCACGCCAGCCTGGCCGTGGGGCTGAGCCGCCCCATGGAGCTAGCACTGCTGCAAGCTGTGCTGCCTCCGGCCAAGGGACCGATGGGGAAATACTGCAGGACACCCAGGTACAGAGCCATCACCCACAGTCTCTTTGTCCTGCACGTCGCCATGTCCTCCTCACCCCTGCACCCCGCCCCACAGCCGCTGCTGGGGCGCAGAGCCCCGGGTGAGCAGGAGGCATCTGGACCTGGGAAAGGGCACGTCTACATGGTCTTCCCAGGGAGAAGGGAGGCCACGCACATGGCCACTGCTGGACAGGGTTTCCCGCAGGCACCCGTGGGCCAGTGTTACGGCATTGCAAAGGCAGACAAGAAAAGCAGACGTATTGCCCACAGGCTCCACAGAGGCCTGAAGCCTCCCTGGGGAAAACACGCCAAAGGTTGAAAGCATTGTGTGGGGCTGGCTGGGGCCAAAAGCTCATGGTTCTTGTCATTCCTCGTATTGCACAGACGGAAGGCTGTGCTGCCTCCTTATCTGTAGGTACAGGAGTCAGAATTACAAGCGCACTGATCTAAAAATCAGTTATTCTCTTTACTAATATTAGAATCTTTTACCTCCAGCGACTGCAAACGCCACAGTCATCTTCCATAGCGCAGGACAGGGAGAGACCATTTAAAATGGCCCTGTGATGCCCGAAACTGTTACAGAGAGAAACTCAGACATGGGGGGCATACATTTCACACGTGAAGCAGCAAACTCCGCAGTACTCAAGGCACAAAAGGCTGTGCTGCTCCCTCCCATTCCCACGTCCCTTAAGATAATCGGGTTTGCAGTCTTCAAAACCAACACAGTGCAGCCGTGTGCCAGTGGATACAGAGAGTGCTGTATATACACCCCATAATGCAGTGATGGTATACCTCGCAGGCAGAGGAAATGCTAGGAGTCAAAAAGCATCTAGACTTCTAATGGAGAAACATGCCCAATATGGCAGTAGCAATATTCAGCAATCATCACATTTATCTTAAGAGCAGTTTGATTTCTCATAAACTGGAAATCAATACCTCAGAGAGATTGTTCCTCTGAAGTGGTGATTTAGATAATCCATCAGTCTCTGTCTTTCTTGTCTCACCCAAACTCTTTACAACATGCATTTCTTGATAATGTGCTAGATGCTACAGGAAGAGGTAGGAGGGATTTATAATCAAATTTAAATTACCACATCCGTACTCATCCTCCCCTTCTTTACAGTTGAAGACACCATTGCACCTGGCTGATTTCTGGATACACTTAAAGGATGATCGGCAGCGAAACTTCCCAATGCAGTTGTATTGGACTAACAAGAATGAAAGAAAACAGGGTGATGAAAACACACTTGGATATTAATGTAACACTTCTGAGTTCCATTATCTGGCCAGATTTCTCTCTTGCTAAGGAAAAGACAACTCCTGTACTCCAGGAACTTCTGAAATGCAACCTGGAGGTTGCTACATGGTGCTGCTAAACTCATCCATTAGTAATGTAGTAGGATGAGTCAGCCTCGCTGTCTGTGCTGGCTCCTTCCCAGCTCCCTCTAGCCAGTTTATGTTTCACTCCGGGGCGAGTTTCCGCCTGCTGCTTCAGCCCCTCGGCAGCAAAGGAAGGAGACCCTTGCGAAATATGGCCAGTGCGCTCTTCCTGAGGGGATGCCTCAGCCTCCCACAAACTTATCCCTGTGGCAGGTGTGAAGGCACTGCTCTAGAATCAACGTACTTGGCACCGAGACCTGGGCAGATCACACTTTCCAGTCGCAACTAAACTCATTCTGTGTTTTCCTTTGTAGAAGTTGTTTGCAATAGGGGAAAGTTCTTTAATTTTTTTAAAACAAACTTAGAGAAGTGAATTACAAGACAAAAATACAATCTGTGCTACCTGAAGCCTCCCCCAGTTTCTAAACTCAGCTCACCTCCCGAGGGGAAAGGGTGAAATTTTACTAGAGAGAGGTTTTCTGGAGCTGCGGGTTCCCCAGTATTGTAGATATAACACCAATCTCTCATGAGTGCCAGATCTACTTTATCCCTACATGTAAATAAAATTTAAAGCCATCACATCAACAAGATTTTTTACTTCAGCAAACAAGCCGCAGTAGCAGCTTAATTCCATTCTAAGTAAAGAGCTCATGAAAAATTAAGCATTTGAATGGTTAAGCGAGAACTTAATGAATAACTAATTGTACTCACCACCCAGGCCAATGGCGACTGCTAGGATTACTGCAAGGAATAAACCACAGATATATGGAAAGTATTTTAGGGAGACAAAAACATGGCACATCGAAGGTGGTTCGATATCTCCTAGAAACCAAACAGAGAGAACAGCTGCTGTGAAGTTAAACCAACTTGAGTTTGCAATGAAAAAGATTTATCTATCTGGCATCAAACTAGATGGCAGTAGTAACCCCTGCATACCCTTCGTGAGCTGACCTGACCCAGAGGTGTTCAGGTGCCCCGGCTCAGGGGCTGAGAAGGCTCCAAGTGCTTTGGGGCTGGATGGTGCTTTCAGACACCCCTTCAGCATTTGCCTCGCGAGGGGTCTGAATTGTGCCCTTACAGAGCACCTGGCCTGTCCTCAATGCAATCGAGAATATGAGCTCTAAATTTTTATTTTCGTGGGCCACTGCGAGCTTTAGAAGTATACGAACACCTCTCCTGAAAATGTGAGTCCCGGAATAAAAATGAAATTTAGACCTGTTTTGTTTGCGTAATCAAACCTGTGTGCAGGGTACAGGTATACTGTCTGAAGACTTCAGAAAGCTCAAGTGGACTAATAAATTATTTCACTGGAAGTAGCAAAGAACGAATTAGTTTGAGTCTCCTCCTTACGACCATTCTTGTCTGTGATGCCTCCTGACTCTTGCTGGTACCAAGCCCACGGTCCCAGTGCTCCCTCCAGCCATAGCCCCAGCTGGACGCTGCTCTGACCACGGTGCCTGGGACAACGGAAATCCTGGGACGAGACCAGAGGCCACATAGCTCCGACTTGTGCACTGGGGAGCCAAGTTCCACGCACAATTCATTCCTCCAGAGTTGGGGTAACAGAGGCACGGAAACAAGTAAGAGGAGGCTAAAGATTTGAACAGGAGCAGGGATATTGGAAAAAGACAGGACTAGACAGTAAATAGTTGTTCAAGACAAGAAGGAGGAAAGTCATTGGTCCCTTTGGACTTGGAAGCAAGGTTAACTGAAAATGATAGAATGTTAAATTTGCAAAAAAGAGGACCCCCAAACTAGTCTTGAAAAATGTGGGAAAAGATGATGTGTTCAAAGTTTTGCTATAAAGACAAGGAGAGAACTGAGCAATGGCTCAGGGCTGAGTTTTGAGTTTTCAAGGAAAAAAGATGCATCTAAAGTTAAAATATACATCAGTAGTAACTGCTTTCATGAGCTGGACCAGTCCTGCTCACCAACCACCTCCGTAGCTGACCTCAACTTAGTGGTATTGTCAATCTGGAAGACAACAACAGAGTCCACTGAAAATAATAAATGGTTCAGTTGTTTAAAATGTATTCTGATATACAAAGGGCAAGCTATGGGAAAATAGCATACACAGTTCAGTCACGGGTACACACAGGAACTGGCAGAATCTTGTCTTCAATTTTAATTCATGCAGCTCTTCACCCCCTCATTCTGCAAACTTTGAATTTGAGATTGGCAGACACAATCAGTCAAGGACGAGGAGTGTCTCCCAGTGCTCACAGACTCACAAGTAAATCCCAGCCTACACAGACTCTCTCAGCAGCAGCTGAGTAACTGGTTTTGGCAATGGAGTTGATGTCTGGTATGCCAAAAATCTTAGACAGCTGTAGTAGACCAGAAAATTAAATTGCTCTATCTTCATTCTTGATGCTCAGCCTGCCTCTGTTGAAGTTAATGGTTATTTTTGCCATGAAACCTATGGGAAGTAGCAAATACGCATGCTATTCCTCCAAGACTGCTGTATTGTATATTCAGTTTTTTAATGGGCGAATTTCCAGGTTGGTAGAATCTCAAATAAGACATTCAAAAATGTGTCTGAAAAGTGTGGGCAAATATTTGCTATGTGGCTGAAGTGTGTGAATAATCTGGCTGTGACAAATGCTTGTGTATGCAAGCCGACACAAGATGTCATCACCTGTTAATATGCTGGCAAACCTCATGGCTGGGGGAGTGAGGTTGGGTTTCTTCTTCCTCTAAGCGATTGCTTTCTCTGACTGAGTGGGCAAGCATAGTTTTGCTAAGCTAAAGACCGACATTAGCTATTTAGATTACAAAGGTCAAAAAGCTGTGCAGTATCCCTACCAGATCCATCTGCACTGGGGTCCACTTTTGCTTGTGGTATGAAGAAAAATCTTTTGAAGGAAAACTGTATTTCTGGTACTGGTGGTTCATCTTCTGCAATAGAGATGATTTCAAGACTTCCAGTAGTGGGATTTGTCTCTTGCACCTGACTCAACAGGAGAAAAAAAAAGAAAAAAATAGAAGATAATCACTTTGTAAAATGTTACCATAAAATCATAGAATCATAGAACAGTTTGGGTTGGAAGTGACCTTTAAAAGTCACCTAGTCCAACCCCCCTGCAATGAGCAGGGACATCTTCAACTAGAGCCCCATCCAACCTGACCTTGAATGTTTCCAGGGATGGGGCATCTACCACCTTCCTGGGCAACCTGTTCCAGTGTTTCACCACCCTCATTGTAAAAAATTTTTTCCTTATATCTAGTCTGAATCTACCCTCTTTTAGTTTAAAACCATTACCCCTTGTCCTATCACTACAGGCCCTGCTAAAAAGTTTGTCCCCATCTTTCTTATAAGCCCTTTAAGTACTGAAAGGCCACAATAAGGTCTCCCTGGAGCCTTCTCTTCTCCAGGCTGAACAACCCCAACTCTCTCAGCCTGTCCTCACAGGAGAGGTGTTCCAGCCCTTGGATCGTTTTTGTGGCCCTCCTCTGGACCCGCTCCAACAGGTCCATGTCTTTCCTGTGCTGAGGACTCCAGAGCTGGACGCAGGTCATTAAGTTATGTACTTAGTGTTCGTGAGAGGACCTCTTATAATTAATTTACTAGCAAACTACTGAAATTAATTTTTGTTCAAATTTTTCTAAGCTCCATAGCTACTTTTAATAACTCACACTGCGGGTGTGAATCCATCCCCTGCTCTTTAATTGCAGTAGGAAACGAGAAAGACTAAAAAGCGTATGACACCTGCACAGCACCTGACAGGATCCTCATGCAGGGGCCCACTGAATTTTACTCCAGAAAACCTTTGATCACTTTCTACACAGTGAAAAACAGTTAAAAAGGGCTACACTAGAATTCAGGGTAAATAGATTTGAAATGTTAATTTCTGACTCCGGTTCTGCACACTGTCACTGGCAAAAGGAATCAGATTTTTGAACTCACAGTGGTGTGAAATAGGTCCAGGTCTGTTAAAGACAGTGAAACTGGTAAGCTGTAAAAGCAGCGTAAGTGTTTGCAGAGTCAGTCCCAGAAAATGTTTACAATTACACCTTTTAGGCAAAGAATATGTGTTTTGTGTGTGATGCTATATCTTTGTCACCTGGAATATCTTTTCACCTTTCAGCAAACAACTGCAAGAAGGTTTCTGCTCTTTCATTTGATAAAATTTCATGTACATTTCAATGAACATAAATTAAATTTTATATAGAATCTGCTAGCTTTAAGGCAGAGAAAAGGACAGCTTGCTGTGCATGATATTTAAATATTTAAAAAAAAGCCTTCTAACTGGTACGTAAGTTGTCCATCAGGAAACAAAACAGCATTATGAAGCTACACGAAAGCTAAACACTGATGTGTCATTTATTTAGAGGGCATCACATGCTCCCAAAGCTTCACTCACCTCTTCCTGAGAAGTCATAGTTAAAAGCAAAACTGTTTTCTTTCTTCATTATCAAAAGAAACCAAAAGGAAATTCTGAGGTTGCTAAGCCAGTCTGTTCTGGAAAGGTTTCCACCGAGCCGTCCGTGGCTGCCCGGTCATCTGTTGCATACAGCATTATGGCAGCAGCCCGTGTAATTCAACCTGGTGAGGGGTATCGGGTAGCCCCCGATGGCATGGCTACGGAAAGGGGGAGATAAAAATTCATCACGCTTTTTAATTAGCCAAAGAGCATCAGGTAATATTGTAGTATTTGCAAACCTTTCTGTAACCCCTCAGCAAAGGAGCACCACAAACTGCACAGGCTTGTGCTTACGCGTCTTTTATCAAAACTCGCGCAGCTGAGAAGAGGAGTCTGCCGATAGCTGTGGGTGGCAGAAGGCAGAAGCCCCAGGTGCTTCATCTCTTCGGCACACAAGGCCCATAGGCTCACCTTGCTCTTCCTTCACTTGCTTTAGCCTTTGCTCTGTGCTTGCAGCAAAGAGCCCGCTTAAAGAGGGGTTTTGAAGAAGACCCATGCTTTAGTTATGGATAACTTTTATAATTAAATATTGCACAATATTTTGGAAGTACTTTGCAAGCAGTATCTCATGCTTCTGAAGTATCGACTCATTTGTACTCCGGGATTTAGAAAATGAAAATGTATGCTCAGCTTCATAAAATGCTCAAAAGTAGTAATAATTTGGCTTGGTTTTTTTACTAAGAGAAACTGATGACAGGGAGAATGGTGGAGGGAAGAAGGAGGAGGAGAGATGAAGCAAAAAGCCATGGCAGTGTAAGTGGAACAAGGCTTCTGAGAGGCCAGGGAAGAAAGGAAGGTTTTCCATGACAAAACCCATGTCCCTGGAACATGGCTGCAATGAGGGAAGCTGCTCAGTCCCTTTGCTGTGCATGATGGAAAGTGGCAGTTCCAAAGAAGAGCACGCCACATCACGATCCTGTTAACTGTTCACATCTAGGCCATGACATCAAGAGTTCTTCATCATGTCTTATGCCACTCTTTCAGCAGCCTTCCCTGCAAATGGAAAACACAGGGGACGTAGGAAAAATTAAAAAAAAAAAAAGAAAGCAAGCTGACAAGGATGTGTAAAGAAAGCTGCACTTCTTGAGTTGCTCTGATGCTCTCCCAACCGGGCTTCAGAGACAAATGGTTGGAGAAGCAGCCCAAACTGGCCTGGTGCCCCAAGGGGAACTTCAGCCAAGGGGGAGAAAGTGAGGGCTTATTTCAGGAGACCAGCAGCTCAGGTGACCCTTTCAGTCCACGGAGTGAGATGTCCTGTCCTCCCCAGGGATTGGTGGTACCTTCAGTGAGGACAGCCCAGGCCAGAGAAAATTTTCTCCAACCATTTCACCTGCTCTGGCCATGCTGGAAACCCTGGGGACCAGCCAGCACAGCTCTGCAAAGGCTCCCATAGTGGGACTGGGACCACCGGAAAGGACAGGCTTCTCCCTGCTGCCACCCTGAGCTGCTCCAAGCCCAGCCTCAGGGCATGATGTCTAGATGGGGCATTGGGTTTGACCTTGCTCAGTTGGCCAGCTCATCGCCTTTGGCTGAGAAGACCAAAGCAGGAGCCATGTACAATAGGGATGGGAGGACATGAAAATCGAGCCCAAAAGGAAAGAATTTGGCCTACAGACTAACTTCTTACATGCTGCAGGACATCCCCGCTCGCCTCCCCAACGCTGCAGTAGCAGCTCAGGTGGATTTCTTGGCTTTCAGAAGACAACTTAAAATGAAAGGCTAAAAGATGCCACCTCAGACCCTTCAGCAAGTCCACCCTGACTGTGGTGTTTACCTTTGGACTACTAGTCTTGTTCTTCCGGGGCAGATGGGAAAAGCCTGCAGATAGCTTTTGCTTTTTTAGCCACCCTAAAACAAAAATTCAGAGATGCAGATGCTACGAAAACAGGATGTCAGCTTTTGTCAGAAAAGATCACAAGAGGTTTGAGGTTTTTTTTATTTTAGCTGACTCTTTCTTGCTCTCTCATTTTCTTCCTCCCTCCCACCCTCCTCCCACCTCGCAATTTCTGTCAGCACTCAGCACACGGTCGGGGGAAGGTTGGAGGAGATGGCGGTGGCTGAGACACAGCTGTACGCAAAGGTGTCCAACAAGCACAGGAGCAAAAGCACCTCTGTACTCCTCGAGTCTCTCCTCGCCAAAGGATTCCCGGCTCATATCGCGTGAGTAATGTGTTCGGCTGCCTTTGCACAGTAAAAGGTATTTAAGATATAAGAGGTATTTCTCATAAGATCCTGACAGCAGGCAGCTTGCTTTTTCATCACGAGAGCGTGCTGCTTCCTGCGAGTGATGTCCCTACACAGGGATCAGACCTGTCTTGCTTTTAATTTCTCGTAGAGCAGTGTGTATTGCTCACATTGGAAAAACAACCTGCTCTGTATCCATTTTTATAAATACTGTGTATATCTGAAGGCATATGCCCTTCCATGTCTTCAGTTGAGAGGCTTCACAATGAGTTAAGAAGTTGATGTCCGTAGTTTGCTTTTGGGATATATCCTCTTTCTTTTTTTCTGCTTATCACGGTTATTATAAGGGAGTTAAATGTGGACGTAACTTCTATCCAAAGTTTTTTCCAAGCCTGGCAAAGATCTGCTTGATTTTGTTAATGGAAACTGTTTTAAAACAAAGAGTAAGCTTTCCTTAACAAGATGGCACATAAGTCTGTCAATTTTTCTTCCTGTCCTGAATCAGGATCTTGTTCCAAAAGCACGTCCTACCTGGAAAATGTAGTAGTAAAGAATAAGGCACTCTTCTTGGCAGCCCCAGTGGATGAGAGATTAACTGGTGGCAGCTAACCAAGTCAAAAAAGGAACGTGGTGGTCACTCCTCCCCCAAACATCGCTCTGGTGGACAGGGAAGTTTTGGGGAGGATTTTCCAACTTCCGAAGGGCAAGTATGGACACTTCGGTTGAAACTGTTCAAAAAATATATCTTTTTAATTAAATGTCAAAGAACCCCTCCTAAAAATATTTTAGAAAGGAGAGCAGTATCTCTCCCTTTTGACTGAAAATTAAGCAAGTGGAAAAGGCTCCATTCGTAAGTGCTGTGTTGCTTTTTTAGGAACAGCTGTGTTTAGCAGATCAACTTTAGACACGATAGGCACAGCTTACAAGGAAACTGTAGGTCCCTTGTTCCCAGTTATGCACGGCGGAATTTTATTTGTGCAGCTGAAACTCTGGCTCATCATTTCTCTCGTAATACTATAAGTTTGGTCACCCCAAAGTAATGGCTAGTTTTCAAATTTTTTGTCCTGTATGTGATGTTCTTCAAATCCCCTTCGAAACACTTTCTGCTGTTACTGAGACGGTTTTGTGCTTCCCAGGTCAAAATCAAGAATCAGTGGCAGAAGTACTATGCAAATCGACATAAAATGAAAAATGTCCAAAAGCACTTTATTTTTTAATTTATTTGCTTTTATTGACTTTAAGATCTTCAAAATTTTGATTGCATTTTTGTAAAACATTTTACCTCTTCTTTTGAGATGTCCTGGCCTGAGAAAAATGATGCTGGGTGGAAATATTACAAAATCTTTCATGATGTAGAACCAGCATGCCAAAGCAACGTTTTCCCAAAGAACAAAACCCAAATATGTGAGGATCAAGCCTAGCATCAGATCAACAAAATGGACCTCCCCTGGTGCTTACACAGAACCGAACTGTGTCAGCAGTTTCTGCTTTAGGGAAGAGCCAGTTTATTCTCACTGTAAAGACACTACTTTTCATACAGATTTTCAATGGTTTATTCCTGTTCTCTATCTGAGAGAAATTGGTGTATACAGAATTTATTCTATGCATTATCTTTCAATCTTCACTACTCATCTTGGAAGCATAGGGTGTCTAGTCACAGCCTAATGCTTTCCTGACACTAAGGGCTCTACAAACCCTGCTGGAAAGCATCTTACGGCCAACATATGTGATGAGATGAAAGGTGGGAACAGGCACAGAGAGGAGCACAAGGGAAGCAAGGAGATAGTACTGAGCATCATGACAGTCCATGGTCTCAGGTCTTGTTTGTCTTATTACATTTATGATTTTGCAGGCCCTATGGTAAAGAAAAGCTGAAGTCAAGCTCCATTTGGCTTCAGGGCTGTTTGCACAGAGCTTCTTTCCGAGTGGGAGGAGCAGCATGGCATGGAGCAGTAAAACACTCGCTTTGAGGTGTAACAAGTGGTTGACAAAGTCTGGCATCATTGGCCAAGCAGAGGCAGGCACTGACATTTCAACAGGATACGGCAGGAAGGGCTGCACGGGGAGAACGACAAAAACACAGGTTGTTTGGGTTTGATGTGACGGAGAAGGGGGAGCCAGCAGAGGCATGGAAAGAAAATGTGCAGTATTGAGTCACAGAGGACAGAGGCTAGTTATAGACCAGCTAGCTCATGGGTTTGCATTGATTTGGCCATGGTAGTTGATTTACTTTACAGAGAAGAAAGGTAGAAGGTAAGCTTGAGTGGAAAGACTCACGTCAGCCCTCATCCATGTTGAGCCCCCACTAAAGAGGCAGGCATGGTTGCACATACACATAAGTACACTGAAACATTTTTAACAAGCCCATGTGTAGTTTTTGCACTAGAGAGAAGACAGAAGGCTAGGAGGAAGCACCAGGGACCAACCTGAGTCCTGCTGCTTAATGCGCTCATTGCACTGCTGGTGCGTGCTCAGGTGTCACAGGGATGGATGGAGGATAAAAATGTGAGGAGACTAAATGAATCAATGCCCTCAGGACCCAGTGGCCAGAAAGCATGGCCTCAAGCGAGGAGGAAAGAGATGAGCAGATACCAAGTAATTTAGAGGGTTTTCCACCAGTCCACTCTCTCTACTTCCCCTTCATGACTCTTCTGAGAAGTTTGTAGGTGGGTTACAGGGCTGGAAATGGGGTTCATGGGTGCAGGTGCTACTTAAACACTGGAATCCTTCACCCATCACCTAGCATTTAGTCACAAGGACTTGTTCATGTGAAGAACATAGCTGGCATTTTGAAAGCTCTAGTGAGAAAAGGAAATGTGAATCAAATCCGATCCTGGAGAATGACAATTGCATTAACGGAGAGAAACATGAGATATTGTCCCTCATCTTGGACTGAATTGGTGGCTTAGATCTGGCTCTCTGCTGGCCTATGGGAGATCCTCAATCCAGATTTTCAAACCCCAATATAAGCATGTTTTGCTTTGTTTATATGTATGGGCTTGGGCCTGGCATCTTGAACCAGATCATTATCCTATGAACTGAGCAAACCCTGCTCTTACAGTGCGTGGAAGGATGGTTTACCCAACCCTAAGGAAATCCATATAGTCAGTAGGGCTGCTAAGGAAACACCTCCAGAACACAAAGGAGGACATCCTGTGGGGAGGACAGGTTACCAGTCTTCAAGGAATTAAAGATTTGCAGCGGAAAAAACTATCTAGAGGGCTTCAAGAACATCAATATTTGCCAGGAATAACCTAGTTGTTAAAGGTCCTGTCTGTGCTGGAAAATAGACTTGGTGACCACAGCATGTCCATTCGTTACTTTCTAGGAGTTTTCTTTCTGTTATCCTGGTGAATCCATTTTGGTTTTTTCTAGGCAAAAAGCCTTGGCTGCTACTGGACAAAAGACAATAGAAGACGCTGCAAAATGGTAAGTACCTGTGATTTCTAAGGAGTGCTTTTGCATTAAACCTGGATAAAAATCCTTGTTCATGTGCTGATTCTGTCACTGAATTTGAAGCTAGCTGCCATAAAAACCTGCATCTTAATTCTTTTTTTTTTTTTTTTCATTTTAGTTCACGCAGAGAAATAAATAATTGTATTTGTATTTATTCTGGGAAGGGAGGTTATTTGCAGAAGGTCCAGGGTAAATCAAAAAAGCTGGGGAGGAAAGGGCGGTCTTGGGCAGAAGCAGCTACTTTTACCACAGCGGCGTTAGTCAATTCATGGGACCAGCTGCTCTGGGCAGACACTTCTCCTCAGTTTTAAGCCTCCTGCTTATTTGAGGCCATGGCCGCCGAGGTCTGCTCACTGCCTCTGCAAAGCATTCCCGGGCTCTGAGCCAGGATCGCGGGCACACGCCGGGGCACATCCGGGAAGGTGCCCGGAGGCACCCGCAGGGTAAATGTCCTCCCCGCCTCGGCACAGCGCTCACACCCCGGGGCGTGCGCCGTGGGCAACGGGCACCGGGCCCCAGGGGGAACCTGGACTCTCCGTCCCAAAGTAAAGGAGGAAGGAAACAGGGAAAATATCTGTAAACCCATAGGTGCAGTTACAAACGCGTGCAGTAATAACGTGGGGTTAAATGGCAATGGCTGGAGGAAAACAGCCCGTCTTCTTCCCTTGGGAAAGGCTCGTTATAAAGCAAGCTCAAAGGCTGATGGTCAGAGGGAGGTATCATTAGAGTCAAAATCACTTTTTAGTCTTGATCCCTACAAAGTTTTTTCCTCTGTACCAAGACTCTCATGGAGTATTCATATGTTATTCATATGCTGATAATTGATTTTTTTTGGCTTTAATCCACTTTCAAATTCAATCCAGTCTTTCCTTGCACTTTCTTCTGGGGTTTTGTTGTGCTTTTTTTTTTTTTTCCTTGGTTTGATTGCTTTTTCTTTTTTTTTTTTTTTGTGAAAAGACAGAGAAGACATTTGAGAATGGCATGTTCTTCCCAAATAATTTTTTGTCAGGGATGCTACCACGCTTCCTAACGATCACTCTCAATCCAACAGCTGCGAAGCCAAACATACAGCATGTGAAGAAGAAGGTGAAGGATATCATCACATGGGATACGAGTTTCTGATCTTTGCTTGTGCATTTTCTGATTTGTCTTGTTTGCTTTTATTAGGGCTGAATAAAAAGGCTAGTTCTTTTTTAGGATTTTTTTTTTAATCTTAAGTTAGTTTTCATTTTGTCATTCTTCAACATTTTCTACCCATTGCTTCTTTTTCCTCCTACAGTCCTCTGTTTCCAGTCATGAAAAAGGGGGAAAAATAACCCAAAAAACTCTAAAAAGATCTTTTCTGTTGTCTTTCATTTTCAAACGTTGAAAGAAGTGAAGGCACATAATAAAATGTAAAGTACACAAAAAATAAGCAGAAAAAACCCCCATTCTCCACTAGTTAGTACTTCAGAGAGAAAATGTATAAGGAGCTTTTATTTTAGCTTTTCTTTGTAAGAAAATAACAACCTTGTATTTCCTTTTTCTAGTCTCTACTATGGATGCCTTGAACCACAGGAAACAAGAGTAAGCGGTGCACACGCTTACTCTCTGTGATATGCTCTTGATTTCAGGTTGCACTCCCACTGCAATGATCCCTCTTTGGATGACCCAATCCCTCAGGAGTATGCTCTTTACTTGTGTCCCACCGGCCGTTTACATAATCACCTGCAAGAGTTTTGGAAGGAAAGCAAGCGCCAGTGCGGGAAAAACAGAGCCCATGAGGTTTTTCCACACATCACTCTCTGCGATTTCTTCACGGTAAGGCATAAAAGACGTGCAAGGGTCAAATATCGACTACTGGTGAAACTGGGCCACCTGCCATTGTCTTACACCAGAACTTCTCCTTGGTGATCAAACTGACATGACCCAGGTCCAGGCGTGCTTGCTTAACATTTGAGTGTTCAGCCCCTGCACAGGCAATGGGGGCTTTCTTCCCACCACTCTAGCTACCCTCCTTAGGCCTCGGCATACCTAAAAATTGGATGCAGGGGCCAGTGGGATGCTTTGGGGTAGCTGAGTGACACGTGTCTAGCATCCATCTACAGCAACCCTATGCAGTTGAGGCTGCACATGGACCTGCCAACAGGAAGCACTGCTCCCCACATGCAGCTATCGGCAGGCTTCAGAGACCGTGCCCATTGCTGCATCAATCTAGGATGTTAAACCTTCCTGGCCAGGGCACCAGTGGCTGCCTTCAGCCACCTGTGCAGCAGTGACAGCATTATCACAGGATGTGGACAACTTTGGTATTATGCCTATGGAATCTCAGGGAAACCCCTGCCTTCCCCAGAGAGCCCCAGCCAGAAGGTCATTGCTATGGTGGCACGTCCCAGTCTTTACCCTTTCTGTTGAAGCTTAGAAGTTGTGAAAGAGAGAAGCAGAATGCACAGGGACGGAAGGAGCAAGGGGAGCCAGACTGGAGTCCGGCAGTGCAATTGAGTCACTTTGTCAATAATTTAACATGGGAGTTAGGCTCCTGAGCTGGACTCCTGGTGGGCTGTTTTCTAGTTCTAGAGATGCTACTGTCCTCCTAGGTGGCCTTCTGAATGCTGGGTAACCCTCTAGAGAATTTCCCAGCAGAGCTGCTTCTGCTGAATAGGTGAATGTGCCAGTATCAGCAAAGACCAGCAAAGAGTCACTGGTCTGGAAAAACTCTGGAGCCACCTGAAATCCAGTTTTCACATGTTGATGGTGCAGCACATGAACATCAGCTGCAGCTGAGATGTGCTGAAACAGACCTGAGCTAGAGCAGCTGGACAAAAATTATTCTGTTAATCATACTTTTGTGCTAAACCATGCCTAAGTATAGACAGAGGAAAGTATAGACAGTGAAAATAAGAGTATTTTGTTGCACAATACTGAACGGTACCCTGTGGCCATTAATCACAATTATACAGAAAAAAATTAATAGCGAATGCTATGCTCTTGAAAGGTGTCAAGTTTAAAGGCCTGCCCCTGGAAGAGACAACTCAATTGCAACCCTCGCCTCACGCATCTCAGCCCCGTTTCAGGTAGCATATTTCTAGGGATAAACGCACCCTCCGTTGCTGTTCTCTGCTCCTTGGCCGTCAGCAAGAGCTGACCTGGGTGCCCCACAGGCAGAAAGGGAGACTCACTGACCTGGCTCCCACCTCCTTCTCCCGACCCGTCCCTCTCCTGTTTCCTCACTCCCCACGTCTTTTGCAGCTCCCGGACTTGTTGGCCCCAGAGGAGGCTGCTGCATGGCACCTGCCCTGGTGCAGGATCCCACCCGCCCCTGTCCCCCCACAGCCCAGTCTGCCTGGAGCCCCTTGGGGCATCCCTCCTCCCTGTGGCCTGAGAAATGCTCGAGAGAGAAAGACGGTGTAAGCAGGAGGAGCTCCTTTCTTCTCTTCTGGTCTTCCCCTTCAGCAGCTTGACCCAGTGTAAAGGCTAAATGGAGCAAATAGCACTCCGTTTAGCCTTTAGGAGAACAGGAGGAGAATAAAGCAGAGCAGAAATGGAGCATCATTAATGTTCCTGTCTTTGGCTTGACGGCACAAATTCCGTCTTTGTCTCTTCACTTCCTCAATTGCTTAATTGCCACTTTTTTGTGGAAGCATGGCTCTGTACAATCCTTTAATTTGCTGTGATTAGAGCATTAAGGATCATAATGACAAAGATGCCTTATGAATTTTGCTAGGTATGTTGCTCGGCATCTGAGATCTTGAAGGTTTAGCAGGAGCAAATTCTGCTAAGGACTGTAGAGTAACAATAACAAAAATTCTTACTTAGAATTGAAGAGGGAAATCATGATCCCTGCCTCATTTCAGGCAGGTTTCTGCACACCTGTCAGACAGTAAAATCTTTTGGCTCTTTCCTACCCGGGCTAGATACACCTCCTGGTAGAGGGCTCCATCTCCTATTACAGCACCAGCATACTGTGCTGATCAAACTGCCCAGTATTACTGATTTTAATACCAGGAATTTCAGGCAAGTTCCTAGGTGTGTCTTTCTCAGGAAATCTAAGGCCCGCACTGTTTTCTGGTACTACTGTATAAGACAGGCTATGATAGTGGCTGTTGAGCTGGTGGGTAAAGCCTGCTCCTCCTCTGTTTTCTTTCAGTGTGAAGACCAGAAAGTGGAATTATTGTATGACACCTTAAAGCGAGTCGGTGACAGCTTTTCACAGTGCTTTCCGCCATCCATTTCCCTATCACTACATTCATCCACCAGCTACCTTGGCTTCTTCATTGGTGACAGCCATTCAAATATCCTCAGAGACTTTGCTCTGGCGTTCTCATCAGAGGCTTCAGCCCTGGCCGGTAGGACCAACATCTGAGGGAAAATGGGTGGGTCGTAGCATAGATGCTTAGGCATGGCACTGAAAACATCTCCTGTGTCTCCTGGGGAGCTTAGCTGATGTTTTACTGCCAGCAAGCACCCTTTCCTCCTACAGATTTGAAACCAACGTGGCTAGAGGAGCATGCTTTAGACTTTGAAGACACAGTGCTTTTGTCTAGAAGCTGAAATGGTTGGCTGTGTAACTTGATAGGACATCAAGCAGGATATCCAAGATGGGCAGGGATATAATATTCCCTACTCCCAGACCTCCATCCCCATGGTGCTATGGCCCAGCCTGATGGCCTGACTGCATCCCTGAGAAATAGGTCCTAATCCCCACTCCAGTGACATCCAAGGGAAACTGCATTACCTGTGGAGACTGAAGGGACACAGCCCCGGTATAGCTTCGTCTGGGAGAAAGGAGTTCACTACATCTCAGACTGGAAGAGGAATTCAAGTCCTGTTCATTTTTTTCTCCCAGCTGAAGCCAGGGAGCAAATCCAGTCCAGATTTGTGAATTATTTTGGCATGATTAAAACCATGACATTCTGTAAAACCATTAATCAGCAAAACTATGATCTACTCTACTACTAATTGCTATGATATTTCCTGCATCATGCAAAGCATGTAGGATAAAACAAGAAGAAGAGCTTTAAATGACCTTCATTTCTATGTTGTGACATGATTGTTTCATTCCTAGATTGCCATGTGAAGCCCTGCCTAAAGCAGCTCCACCTTACCTTGGCTCACAAGTTTTACCCTCACCATCAGAAGACTCTGGAACAATTGGCCAAATGCATTAACCCAGGGGAGGCCTGCCAGTGGGTAGCTGCTCTCTACTCACGGGACATGCGTTTTGTGCATTACCAGGTACTGTCATCAGATTTCTTTAATTTCCTGAGCCCACAGTCAGACTCTTTGCTACAGTCATCTTGCCTTCTTTTTCATGAAGAAAATCAGTGCATGCACAGTACAGTGTTTCAAAAAGCATGGTTGTTTCAAATACCTCTTTGTGTTGAAAAAATGTACTCATGAATCAGTAGAAGATACCTTTATGGTAGGCTGCTTGACCTGCATGTCAGCGAGGTCTAATTCCAAACTCCAGCAGAAAAACCTAATCATACCGTGACATGAGAAAACAAAAGAGACAGGAAATTATGATCCTTGAATATTTGCTGGGATTTGTCAGATCACAGCCTTGCAGTAAAATTCCTTTCAGAAAAATTAGTTTCCTTGGTTGTTCCAGCCATGATGAAAACTGCACAGATTAAACATCAGTGAGCAGGGCACAGTTCTCGCTGATGATTTTCTGCTTAACAGACTCTTAGTTAAAACCAGTCAACATTTTTCCAGTTCTCATTTCCAAACTTAAATTATGGAATGATCAACATTTTTTAGTCAGATCAGTATATCATTTTGTCACAAGTCTTGTATTCGAGTTTGGTCACACACAGGAGAGCTGCAAGTAATCACAAAATTAGCTGATAACGCTTTTGCTATGTTTGCTTTCAAATAAGTGTGTACTAGTTACAGGAAAAAGTTTTTTTTCCTGTTACAGGAAAAAGTTACAGGAAAAGTATTTTTATGAAAACCAAGTGTCTGTTTTTATACATACTGCAAATGAGGTAGTGTCTTCCTTTTTCTCCGCCGAAGTGCCATTAAAGAGCACGTTGCAGAGTGGAAAATAGTACCAGTCGCTGTGTCCAGTAGAGAGCTGAGCAAGCATCCCCTGAACCGCTGCGGCACGTGCAGCAGCCTGACCCTGGTGCCTGTTCCCCCCAGACGCTGAGGGCTCTTTTCCAGTACAAGCCCCAGAACATCGACGAACTCATGATCAACACTGGGGACTTCATCTACGTGGACCCGACGCAGCAGTCTGACGTGAGCGAAGGCTGGGTGATCGGGACCTCGCATCGGACCGGCTGCAGGGGTTTTCTTCCCGAAAACTACACTGAGAGGGCCAACGAGTCAGACACGTGGGTTAAGCACAGGTAAGTTGGGGTTTCGTGGGTGTTGCTTTACACCAGCCGCTTTTCCTGCTGGGGAGCCGAGGCAGCGTTCCTCCTCACCGTGAGCTGCGGGCTGCCAGGTGGGAGCTGGAGGCGGCGTGGGCAGAGGAGAGAGGGGTCCTGGGGGTCTGGGTGGGATGCTGAGACTTGTGGAAGAAAAGACATAGGACACACACCCACAGTCACGCAGAGTTCATTAGTTCAGCTGCTCAAGGGATGACCCCGTTTGCTCTTGAACAACCTGAACATCCTAATGAACTTTAAAAGAACACGTTCTGCCAGGCAGGCTGAGCCTTCAGCCTGGCTCACTGCTTTCTTCTTTCTTCTTTTTTCTCATTTCAAGAGCTTGCAAAGTTAACTTGAAATGAAACCACGCAAAGGTTACTCCACCACCTTGAACCCACCCTCGTCTTGTTGATTTAACCTGTATCAGCAGGCATCTGTTGGCTTCCTGCACTTTGCTCTGCAGCTGACAGCGCGGCTGATGCTGCCTGTAGATTAGAGCTGATTTTTCTAAGCAGGGAGGTGTAGGTGCACTTCTTGCTGAGTCCTCAGAGACAGAGAGGAGGCAACTAGGTAGTATTTCCTGTTTGAAGATCACACTTTAGCAGGGTTACACCCAATATATGCCATCAGTTTGTATTATTTTAGCCTCATTTTTACTGGGCAGACTCTAAATCAAGAACAAAGTGAAGTGGATTGCAGGTGTCCAAAAAATATTGAATGCAATGTGCATCTTGACTTACACGTGTCTGTAGACAAAATCATGACTTAAAAATCCCTTCTATTTGTGTGCGCGCCCATATGTTTGTGAGTATGTGTTGCTTCTGCTTTTTCTACAGGGAATATGTTTTTGTAACAGCTTCAAAATTCTTCTCCCAAACTGAAAATGAACCTAATGTAAAGCTGAATGGAGAAGTCCATAATCCTAGTATGGCAAGGAGCGTAACCAATGTACTTTCTCTTCAGGTAATTGTTTTTTTCCATTTCTTATCTTTGCCACATGCTTGTGCAGATATACTACTAATTAAAAGCATTTAGTAAATTTAACAGTATCTTCCTTTTTCTCCCTCACATTTTCATGTTATGTTGTAATGCACATACATGTGTATATACACACATTCACTCATATGCTCATACCGTATGGTATAATGTCATAAATATTTTGTAAAGTATATGATGTATATTACTCTTGCCTTCTTTCATAAAACTCTTTTCATTCCTGTCATAACAGCACAACACATGAGTTCTCTGCTCAGGTTTCTCTGTGCAGACTTACTGGGCAAGCTGTGCAGAGGTATGGCGACAAGTCTGACAAGTGAGACGCAGGCACAACTTCCCCTGACTTTCATATGGGTTCATAGCAGAGTAACTCGAGCAGAATTAGGCTCATTGTTCATTTTTACTTTTATGTCCAGATTCTATAGATGTCATCTTGGTGGTTTACGTGGTCCCAGGTCTTAGCACATTTAAATATTTCATCTTCTTTTGTATTTTTAGATACACAGCTAATGCAAATAACTGCATAGAACTGCAGCAAGAGAATAGCTAGCTGGAAAGGTTACCAGCACTGATGGGATTACATTTTTGTCCCAGTTTCAAAATCAACATGTATCATTTTTTTCCCAGGTTTTCCGCTGGTCTTCTGGTAGGAAGAGCAAAACAAATAAGGACTCTGGTTTTTTACCTACAGCACATTTGCACCTGCACTGCCTTATTGGCTCTGGCTGTCAGGGATGCCAAGGCAGTCCTTTCCGGCACACTGAGATGCTGCAGAAACCCCTTTGGGCTTGCTGGCCCCATGACCTCTCTTCTCGCTGTGCTGGGGGATAACCCTAGGTTCATTTGTGTTAACATCAGAGAAACTTGAGGGCACCTTGAGGGAACTTCCATCCTGGGGCCTCTCAGGACACTATGTGTAAGACTGTAAGACAGAGAATTCTGCAAGAGTCACGTGTCCTTCCACCAGCTCTTGATTGCTCTTGGCCTCTCTTATCTAGCTCTGATCTGTGGTAGTGCCACCGCTTGGCCTGAAGAACACATTTTGCAGATATACACATCTCCACTCTAGGAGTTTCCCCAGCCTCTGGGTTCCTCCTAAGCAGAAGAGCGAGACCACAAAACCTTAGGTTTAAACTCTGATCTTGTGGCGGTTCACTCGTGTCTCATGGCAGAAATGCAATAGTGTTTAGCAGAGTACATGAATATAAATCTCATACCACTTCTTAAGAATTCCCCTCTCTGCTGCTGAAGATACACATCGCTAACCTCAGTGCTGCAGCAGTAACACTGCGATGGGTTACTGTTGAAAAAAGTTGTAAAGCCTTTGACCTGTTCCTCCTTATCTTCTCATCTGTATTTAGCGTGCATTGTATACTAACCCCAAACTACTTGGAACTTATTTGTAATTCCATGCAGTCTGAGTAAAAACGTGGCCTCAGAGGAGATCTGGGTTCATTGTTGTCTTGGCCACACAGTTATGAAAAGTGTAAAAGTAGTCTTTTTATTAGGAAAAGAAGGACGAGCTTGGTGTTAGTCCTGGTGCAGAAAAGAGCATTACCACTTAAATCTTAGCTAGTTTCTCTCTTTTGTTTATACCAACCATATGATAGATATTAAAATTATAATTCTTTCCCATACTGGAATTAAAAGCTCTGTTATCAGCACTGCCTTTCACTAGTGTAAACACAGAGTTAAAACCTAATCTGTAGCCCATGAGGGTCAGGGATCTCTTTCATTTGCCTTCAGTGGAGAGCCAGTCAGGCTTACTATTGTCCTAAAGATAGGCATCTATTATAGCAGCTCCTTTCTCTCCCTCTGTGCTTGTTATAAACCTCCCAGGGCAGGTCTGCTGTTCCTTCCTCCATCAGGCAGCATCCAGGAATCCACACTTTTCATGCAGGTTATATATAACATCATAATGAAAAACCCTTTTTACACAGCTGCCTCAGAACCCCACCCTGCGAAGGGGTGTGCTGGTGATGCGCCACGGGGAAAGAGTTGATGAGGTCTTTGGCAAATCTTGGCTTCAACAGTGCTTGACTGCAGATGGTGAGTAAGATAATGGAAGGACCTTAGCAAATCACAACCAAAACCAATTAACCCCAGTAATGGGTACAAGAGATTCGGTCTCCTACGTGTAAACGTAAACACTGACACAAAAGAGTGAGTAACATTGCAAATCGGGTACAGCACTGCTTTGACCTGCACGCAACCAGTATTTCATAATGTCCTAAAGTCCTTCATGTTTATGTTGGATAAACTCTGCGGAACAAGTAAAGCTCCTGTGATACTGAGAGATGGGCGTCTCACTGACGGATGTACGACACACAAGATCTCTGCCGCTCGTTACACAAGGTGGTGGTGGTCAGACCGCACCACCTTTCCGCGCTTGAGTCAGAGTTGTGGTCTGTTGATCAGAGTCACAGTACGTCACTAGTCAAACCTGGGGAATAAGAGGAAGAGCAAACCGTGGTGGAAACGAGATGTCAGCACTTACCTAAATTAAAAGTTGAATTTCTTGGCCCTCTCTCTCAAAAAAAGTATGTTTTGAGGTGAAGAAAACTGACCCAGAACAGGGAAATACGTGTCAGGAGGAAGGAGGGGAAGAAGAAGGTGGGAGTTCAGAAGGGAGAACTTTATGCCGAAAGTTGCCTTTGTTATGCTGAAGATCTCCTGTATTATGTGTGCGAAATTCACACTAGATAATGAGAGTGGTACCTTCTGGCTGCATAATCAATTCATTGGTTTCATTTTTCTTCAGTGGAAATGTTGCTTTTTGTCATTGTGGCGATGGTAGAAGAATATCCATAGGGAGAGGATTTTTGTTTCACTTAAGCCCCACAAAGCCAAAATCTCACGATTTCCTGTCCTATCTCTCCTCCCCCCATTTGCTCTTCAGAGCTTGCAGAAGAGGTGCTATTTTGTTAGGACAGGTGATTTCCCAAGCCAGTGTTGTGACCTTAAAATGTGATCTCTAAAGTAACAGCAGTCACCAGTTTTTTTTCATCAGTGAGGCACTGACTATGTCTGTCGTACTAAAATAATCCTGTAGGCATCTGAGTTCAGGCGCTGCCCCATGGTCCCCCAAACTGCTTAGTTATTAGCTGTCTCCTTGGCGTGGCCTCAGCTGATGGCAGCTCCCCCTCGCCCACATGGTTTCCAGGCGAAGTTTGGGGAGGGCACAGACCGTGCTCCCCAGCGGAGAGACAGCGTGGGTGTTTGAGGCGGAGGGAAGAGAGACTGGCTCCTTGGGCAGATGCCCCGCTTCATCACTTGCCTTTGTGGCCAGAGATCAGGCCTCGACCTGTTTCATTTGCCAGTCGAGGCGTCACTTTGGGCTGAGTTTTCAGAACCGGCCATCCAACCATCCAGAAGAAATTCACTGAATACAACAAAATGCCACCTGTGCGTTCAGCTGCTGCCTCCCTTGTGTGGCAGCAAAATGTCCCACCTCGTTTCAGGAAAATACTACAGACCAGATCTGAACTTCCCTTCCACCCTGCCAAAGCGGAAAGACAGCGTGAAGCATTTTGAATACGATCCTCCTTTATCTTGCTGTGGTATTTTCCAGTCAAGGCTTATAGGTAAGCTGGATAATATCCTACTGCAAATGTAAGGGTTTGGGAAGCGGGCTTTCATCATCTGGAAAAGCTCATACTGGCTTTGCAGTAGAAAAACTTGCTGGCAACACTCATTGTGGTAACACTTCTCTATGGGCAACCACTGCAAGATCTTGTTAAATAGTAAAATAGAGAGTGGGGCTGGTTGCTCATCTTTGAGACCCATTCTGCCAGTTCCTGGCAAAGAAAGTTAAAAGAAAGAAGCTGCAACACTACCTGTGCCCTGCTGCTTGTCTGCAAGGGACTAATGTCTTACGCGGTTGTCACTGAACGGGCAGCGAGGAGTGAAGGGGCTGGTCAGAGGAAGCAGCTTCGTGGTCAGCAGAGTGCGGTCACCTCATCACAGGTACCCGACGGCTGGGTGGTATGAGCCAGTCTGACTCAATTCGCTTACCAGATGAAGTTGGTTCTGCTCCCTGAGCAAGCGCGCCTGACTGTGACAATGCGAGTCTGGTGCAAATGCCTGTCTCTGATGATTCAGATACATGGAGACAGCCAAATGCCTAACTGCTCTGTGCAGATTTGGAGTGCATCTTCTGTAATTATCTTTCCAACACTCATTCTAAACTCGCTGTTGCCACCAGAATGAGCTTTTTGTGAGCTCAGTCAGCTGATAGTGTGAGAAAACGAATAGAAAGGGACTGTCAATATATCCCATGTCAATGAAACTGAAAAGCTCCAAGCTGTTTTTTGCAGAACGTATTTTGTAGTAGTTTCTTATCTGTCATGATTTGTAAAAGAGCAACTCGCTTTGCTGTTCCCATCCAGGGGAAGCTCTGCTGGACCAGCAGGTGACAGTCAACTACGTGTACTCGTCGCCCGCGCTCCGCTGCGTACAGACAGCTCAACACGTACTGCAGGGTAAGGCAGCAAAACCAGCCAGGTGCTTTTGCCACGGTGAAAATGTCTTCCTCAAGCTTCTGTGAAGTCTCTGAGATGCGGAATTAAGAAGATGTACGACTTTGTGGTTATTTGCTGGTATATTTAAGCAGGAAAGACAATGTAGTTTTGTCTAGCTGGTAATACAAGCAGTAATAAACCTGCTGCCGTGTGTATGGTCTGGAGAGTACTATCCCATTAATTCTAGTCCTCGCTAGTTAAAATGGAATCTAATGTTATATGGAACAGAGGTGTTTCACATGAGGTTGAATTCAACATTAGTAGCTGCTTATCAAATCACCACTGCCACCTCTTCCAGAAAATATTCTGAGCCGAAAAGCAAATGTTTCCAGTGGTCTGAAGGATATGCATGTGAATCAGGAAGACAGCTTTCTCCTGAAAGCATTTCATTTTGCAAGCCAAACTATTTGAATTCCTTCATATCGCAGAACCTCTTTCCTTGTCCCTCTCCCCCTCCTTGTCCCTCTCCCTCTCCCTCTGTTCTTTTTTCCTCTCCTGTCCCCTCCAACAGGTCTGCCAGAAGTTCACAGTTCATTACCGTGTTTACGGTTTACCGTGTTTACCGTGTTACCGTGTTTACCGAATTACGAGGGGAGTGCATTTCTTCTGGGAACTAGTGCCATTCAGTAACCTCTCGTGAGAATAACCAACAAAATAATGTGTCTTTTGACAAGACAATTCCATTTCTAACACTGTAGGACAATTTATTGCCCCACCAAGGACCACTGAGCAAAATGCTGTATAAAAATGGTAAAAACATTTTCCGTCTAAAGTTTATTCAGATTGCAACATTACTGAGGTCTTTTCTTCTATTCTCTCCTGTACGTTGCAGATCATCACAAGAGAGCTCCAGAAATAATAACAATAATGTAAGAATTTGTAGTGCCTTAACATTAGTCAGACAAGAATATAACGTTGGCTTCATTTAATCAATATGATCTTCTTTTGTTCAACAATAAGTAATTCTTTTTCAGTAATGAAAACATTACAGCAAACAAGGTAGAATGTACAGCACGAATGTAACACTTTGAGTGTACCTTTCACTTCTTAATAAATATTTCTTGTTCTTGCAGGGCTTAAATTAGATCAAAAAGTCAAAATCAGGGTGGAACCAGGACTGTTTGAATGGACCAAGTGGGAAGCAAGCAGAGTAATTCCTAACTTCATGACTTTGACAGAACTGGCAGAGGCCTCTTACAAAATAGACACAAGTTACAGGTAATTGCTCCCTATCTAGCTGTTAAAGCCATATTTTTTTTTCTCTGAGGTATCTCTTCATCTTTTTATTTGTCCTAAGCCATTATGAAAACTGCAAAAAATGGGTGATTCTGATGAAATTCAAGTCGGCATGATCCGTTCCCAAAACATGATATGCTGCCGGCTCTCTTGTGCCAAAACTTACTTTGCTGCTCTGACATGGAGACACACACACAAGCTTGGGAATATGCGTGCACGTGGCACGTGGGTGCACCCGCACATGCCCAAACAGCTGATACTTGTGTATGGGACCAGCCCTGCTTTGGTGTTGCCTTCAGATCCACCAGCTCAGGCCCATGGTTTGTCATGCACAAGGATAGCTGCATTATAGGCATTAATGTCAGGTACCAGGATTTTTGGTTTTACCTTTGGCTATGTGAAGCACACTTCAGAAATGTGAAGAATAACCTCTCAGGTAAATAACATGCTGGTTTTCAGCGACAAAGAAATGTGACTTTAGAAAAGGTTAGTAAGCCCCTTGTTTAGGGTCTGCAGGGCAGCAGCAAGAGGTCTGCCCCACGGCAGAGGACGAGCCCAGGCTGGGAGGTGGCAGGGAGCACAGCTCCACGCCTGAAACGTCGCTGGTTTGTATATGAAGCAATAGCTACAAGAGGAAGGGAAAGCAGGGGACCACCCCCACGCGCCCCAGGGCAGAGCCACGTAGGGTCTGGGGAGAGAGAGGTGAGCCCAGCATGAGCCAGCTGTCCTTCTGGTTTTGGAGGCAGGCAGGATAACAGCGTTTCACTATAATTGATGTTTGCGCCACATTTGGTCGGGGAGAGGGGTTGTTTTGTTTTGAGTGGCTCAAAAATTAGCACTGTGCTCAGCAAGGACTTTTTGGGGCGCTCGCAGCTTGGGGGGGGGGTGATGCCTTTTCTGAGTGCTTGCAAACCACAGCAGGGCAGGAAATGATAAGCCTCCAATTCAATCTAGCTCCTCATCTTGCTCACAAACCAGGCAGCTCTGGGTTCACAGTGCACAGCCAGATCCAGGAAATTACTCAGCTAATAAAAGTGAGTGTCTCTGGGGTTTCCCACATATACGAGAAAGGGGGAAAGGAAGCTTCTCATGTCTTAATGCATTTCTTACAGCCAAGCAACTGTCTTCATTTGAAATTGCATGAAGGAATAAAATTCTTCATTTTCTTGGATCATAGTGCTTTCTGGTGTGTTTTACCACCAACAAGCTGTTTTCCCTAGTTTTTTTGATAAAAAATCACTTGCCTCAAAACTTTCACATAGAAAAGGGTGCAAATGCAGAGCAGTGGGAAGTTCGGAGGGGAAGCTCAGAAGCAGTGCTAACTACAGGGTTCAGACCCCTCACAGCTCACGCAGGTCCAGGCAAAAATAGGATGGATGAGCTATAAACTTGCACATATGCCACCAGTTTCTTCCCATCGCATGCAGGGTTCAAAATCCTCGGGTCCCAGGGGCTGATTTTACCATATTCACCCACTGCAAATGACAACCTTCAACTAGGTTAAGTCTCTGATTGTTCCCTGTCAGCAGTGGACCTAACCCAAATTCTCCTGTTTCCAGTGCCACTAAGAGGCAACGCAAGTGGTGCTGAAACGTTTGCTACCCATGTGTTGTGTGCTGAGATGAAATCACCTTGAGGATCACTGCACCCGGTTGCAGACATCTAAGAGTTGGGTGCCTAGGCTGTGATGGTTAGCTAGCAGCCTTCTTGTCGGTGGAAAGAAGGGGACTCCCAAGACAGTGATTTTCCGTCTCAGATAGCCTATGTCAGACACTTAAGATAGCATGAATTGCCCTCTGCAGGGGCTTACTTGTCTCCATTGACCTAGCCAGACACTTGAGTTGTAGGCAGCTAAGGTTGGGTGAGGTTAACTCTGCCTCTCTCTCCTCTCACGCCCTCACAGAAGCAGAGGGGTGGTAGACGCTCCCTGTCCCAAAGCAGGATAAACTCTGCCTTTGCCGTTCCTGCTGTTAAAGACTGCCAGTCACAGTGTAAGCCACTTATTTCTTTCCTCTTCACCTTTTGCATGGAGGACAGACCCTTCCTTTCATCTTCACAACAGCCTTTTGCAGATTATTATCATGTTCTTCTTCAGCCTTTTCCTCCAAGCCGAACTCTTCCCACCCTCCCTTGGAGGCTGTGCTTTCTGGACCCCTGTTCACTGCTCCCCTCTGGATTTTCCCCTTTTGGTCCTCATCTCATTTGCACTGTAGCACTCACAGCTGGACACAGCAACTCCCACCGAGACCCTAGCCTGGGCTGAGCACTCCTGCTGCCATTTAGCCTGGAAACCACTTGGGCCAGTGCTGGGGATGCTCAGTTCTGCTGCAGGACGACTAGTAAATAACAGGGTCAATACTGAAGGGACTGAGGTGCCAAGAAGACAACACATTAAAAAAAAATTGCAGCTCTGCCAAAAGGCAGACTAGTTTTGAGTACCCCAATCTAGACTTCTCCAACCTAGCCAGAGTTAATATTAGCTATGCTTAACAAACCAGCATGAGCTTTTCACATGGTTTTACTACGTATTTTCTACTTCTGCAGTTTGTGCTGGCGTAATGTACAGAGGTGTCATCTGTGAGAGTACACTGTGATACCATACCTTACTACAATATATTCATCTCATCTTACTCCTGCCTATTCACTGAATAAGGAGACAATCAAATCGGGATGGGGGTGGCAGTTGTTTGTAGAAAAAAGTTAACACCCTGTATTGTATCACAACACATGGCTAACAATATTTGCCAGCTGTAGCGGTGAATGCCTCCCCGGAGAAGACAGATTAAGAGGATGACATGAAAAATAGACAAAAAATAGAAGTGTTCAGATATTTAGGCGTGATGTATTGTGATTAATGCCCTTGGAAACATTTTTTTTTAACTTTAGGAGTGAAAGTCTTTACTATCCATTTGTTCAGCTAATGCAGATATGCCTTGTTTGTTGTTGATTTTGTTTTGCTTTGTTTATTAAGGAGACTAACACTGAGGTGCCAAATCGTGAAAGCATTCACATCATCAGTGTCTCACCTCGGTTTGAACTCAGTCAGGATCACTAGAGCTGGGCTGCTCTGCAAGTCTGCAGTCCATACCCGGGCAGTGGTCCTAGCCGACAGAATTGCTCAAAGCACAAGCTTTTCTTAGGCTTGAATCCTACTTTAAATAATCTCCACTGCAAACTACAAGTTTTATTAAAGCATGTTTTTCTCTGCATCTGGTGCTTTATGAGCTATGAGATTTAGCCGTAAGATTTAATAGAAATTACTGTGGGGGAAGCTAATGCTCCGTGCAAGCTGAGGTAGCAGTATGTCAGCCAAGTCAGTAGATAAACCTATATCCTTTTAACCAAGTGCCTTTTCTCTGGTGTAGTCATTCAGTAATGTTAACAGTGTCCCCATATTCATCTAGATTAACATATACTTATGATTTTATTGCCAGGGGTAACTTCCCACTCTCTTCTCTGGTGCCATCAGAAAGTTATGAAGTATATGTAAGCAGAAGCTCTGCGGTTATAAAACAGATCATCACTGCCTGCCCCAGCAAAGGTAAAGGTTTCAGATCTTTGTATATTCTGTCAGCCACTTTCAGTAACAGGAACAGACAGAGATTTGCCAACAGAAGCACATTTAACATGAGTTGTTGGTATTGCACAGAGCTTAAGGTAGACTCTCAGTCCTTGTCCTGGGCTACACTAAATCAAAATACATGCAATTTATGGGATAGAAATGAAAAAGCAAAAATAAACGGAAGACAGTAGAGTACTAAATTGCAAGAGCATACTCTTTGCTTGGTCTTTCTACATAGGCATGTAGCTCAGCATAAGATAATATACTTTGCTGGAAAGCTTTGTTTTCCTCTTTTCCTAGCAAATGCTTTCTCTCACTAGCTGGCATGCCTACAACACACCAGACTTTTTCTGACCAGCACAATACACCCTGCCACATTATCAAAGAGGCCTGCAAAGATGAACAGCCGCAAAAGACCCTCATACCCATCTGCTGATGTCAGGGTAACCTGACAGTGCCCAGCTCCCCTTACTACTTTGCTTTGCTTTCTCTGGTATATCAGGTGTCATCCTCATTGTGGGCCATGGCTCTTCCTTGGCATCTTTCACCCGACCTCTGATAGGGCTTCCTGCCAGAGACAGCAGCGACTTTGCCCAGGTGGTACGAAAGGTAAGAAGATTTTTTTTCAGCAGGAAGCTTTATATTTATTTTATTATACTTTTAATAGGGAGCCTGCTTACGCAGTGAGACATGCGTGTAACTGCATGCCAATACCAATGACATTAGCTTTCTCATTACAAAGGGAATCTCTTGTAGTTTTAGCAAAGCACTGGAGGTCAAGAGAAGGATTTTCTCCTGGTGAACAGTATGTGCCTAGCAGCTAAGTCTTTGGAGATTTTCATCCAACTCCCCTGGAAAGTCAATGCCAGGTAACACCTACAGACAAGAGGCACATTTGGAAACCTCTCCATCCAGAGCTAGCCTCCTTCCTTTAGAAACAGGGCTAAGAGTCTTCCCTCTCGTCCCCATGGTGTTGTGAGTGTAACCTGTGGCTACATTCAGTGAGTCACTCTTTAAGAAGCTGTGTGTTTTTCGAGTCACTGTAAGTTCACAACTTTGGTGCTTAGCTACAGAATGAAGTGAAAAAGGGTTTTCTTGCCAGCTTCACAAGTAGGGCCTGTGCTTGAGACTTGCTTGCCAAGGTTTTTTTTTTTCTTTATTTGTGTATTATCACCAGTGGCAGAATTCTTCACCCCAGATTTCTCTACCATCTGCCTTGGTATGACCAACCAGAGAATTCAGTCTTTAGATATATTTTTACTACCACTGTTGATGCCTAAGACGGAGTGAATATATTTTGATCATCAAATCCAAGTATGAATGTGGGGTGATGACACAAGTTCAGCTTTCACCCCACAGGCCTCCAGTCTGTTTTTAGTTCATTTCAGAAGTGGCAAAATGTCGTGGTCTCTCCTCCCAGAACAGTCTCAGGGTCTGCTCTCTTCTGTGGCAAAGCCCCCTCTTCCATGCCAAAGCAATGACCCTGCTAGTAACTCTGCTGGTAACTTCTTTCCTAGATCCCTTCACTGGGCATGTGTTTCTGTGAAGAGCTGAAAGAGGAGAACAAATGGCAGATGGTCAACCCACCAGTGAAGACATTAACTCATGGAGCAAATGCAGCATTTAACTGGAGAAATGGTATCGTGGAAGATTAGAAGGCCAGCTCTGCCTTTGCAGTTGTCAAAAATGAGCCAAAGGCAGGTTATGGTTCAGCACAGTCCAGTGATTCATCCAGAAGACTTACAGAGGGTGGGAAATACCCTCTCTGAGTTGTCAAAGCACAGAAAAACACTTCTGAGTTTGGTGCCCGAATTTTGTTTTTATTTCAGTGGCTGAGAAGAAGGAACCTAGGAACCGGCGCGCAAGTGAGAAATAACTCTTCTGGTGGTGAAGAACGTACCTTTTAACCTTTTCTGAGAGTACCAACGTTTAATAAATACGGAACTACCTGATTATAAATTCCACTGCTAAAGGCACTAAAGTAGACAATGTTGCATTTTCCAAGACCAAAATACATCCAGTAAGAATTGCTTTTTTTCATGCACTTGGATATTTTCACACAAGCAGAGAAACTGGACTGAAAAAAAGTCATCTCCTATCCAAAGAGGAGAGCAGCTCTACCTAAAGCCACTGGGTTTCCTGTTCACTCCGTCAGTTCCGCAAGAGCAAATACCACACTGACTACTTATTTACCTCTTCTACAAAGGGGATCCATTTTCTATCACAACAGCTCCCCATTCAGCGATTCCCGACGTGTTCCATATTGCAAAAGGGAGTAAATGACTCCTTTTTGAAGAAGAACTGAACTAATTGCTTTACTGTTGCTGGGACAAAGAAAGACGCCCTGCGTTACTGTACTGGTGACAAAACTGTGACGTGAGCAACTCTAACTGCTGAACACTTCCTGAGATGGCACTCACAGGACAACAGCTTTGCTTTGTGCTGTTCTGTGCCAAACTGTATAAATGGTGACACACCTACCAGATGGGTCACCCAAAAGGTCTCTGTAGCTCTTCTCTTCGTGATTTGTTTAATTAAGGCCTAAAATTTTATGCACAAACAGGAACATGTCTTTCCACAGTCTGTTTTCCGTTCTAATTTTTCTTTCTAGTTACCCCTCAGAAAACTACCTCTGGGAAAGCACAAGTGTTTCTTTCAATGAAAGGAAAAAATGGGAGGTTTCTCTTTCTCGCATAGCATGGCTAAAAATGTTTTCATTTTCACTCTTCATCTCCCTGCTCCTTCTTGACATATCTCTGCATGCATGCCGTTAGCCATCAGGGCATGTGGTAGAGCCCAGCCAGCGTTCAGGCTTTGGGGCTGAGAGGTGTCTGACAAGCACCCTTATCTGTGGGTGTGGAGATTTCGCATCTCGGTCTTGCACCTGAAATGATCCATTTTGACTTTCTAGCTCTGGTGAAGTTGCTTGCGCTCTTGCTTTTCTGACAGCACTGTAATTTTAAAGCGAAAATCAAATGCCCCAGAGCCAAGACAGGAGCTCTTTAGCTAGCAAGCGATGCAAGGAAGGGCATAGGACTGCATCGCTGGTTGCAGCTTGAGCGCATGAGATGGGTGGCTACAGACGCAGCCCCAGAAAAAGGTAAAAACCACAAGCGTCATCACAGCCTCTTCTCACTCCAGGGGAGCAGGATGCCACTGCAGTGCTGAGAAGGCCGTGACTTGGTTACTTCTCCACATCTCGCCACGTCACACGCTTGCTGTCAGCTGAGAGGAGCAGGTGTGGTGAGGGATGATTTTGCACCGAGCCCCAAAGGCAGTGGCACGGCTCCCCTGGTCTTCGTGGAGGGCTGTGAGTCAGAGGTGTAGCTGAGAAAGGGCCGTACAATACAAGAAAATCAGCACATAGGGGAAGAGCAAGGTGATGAGGGAGGGAGCAACATCTCCGCCTTGCGCTCAGCCATGCTGACAGCAACCAGCAAGGGTCTCCCACCACACCACCTGCTCCTTTGGGCCGGGCTCAGCCCCAGCCACGGGGGCAAGCCCAACCCTCTGTTGGTGAAAAGCAGCCCCTTTGGGCACCCTGTTTCCTCTTCAAGGAACCTGTCCAAGTGGGAAGGGAGGGGGAAATGGGAACAGCGGGGCAATGGGGGTGGCACGGGGCAAGGACCTGGCCCTGGGCATGGCACATCTCAGGTCGCTCCCAGGAGGTTCGAGCTCAACACCCTCAGAGGAGTCAGCTCCCACCTCACGGTGCTCCTGTGGGGCTTTCCTCTCTATGAAAGCTGTTGCTTTTAGTGTGATTTGCTCTGATTTCATCAAGAGACTTCAAGCCATAGGACAGGTGCCATCTCAGAAGCTGTCGCCTCAGATTGAAACCCCGACGTGAGAGATAGTCCCAGCTCTGACCAGGGCTTGGGGGTGTGCGGTACCAGGGCCGTGCGGGCATTGGTGTGTGTTTCTGGGTCGAACTTTTGCTAGGGATACAGCCTCTGGATAGGGACCTGGCTCTGTTTTAACATGTGGTAGCGGCTGTACTTGTTCTGGTCCACGCTACCGTTGTCTCTCACCTCTGAAAAGCTGCCTTTTGAGACAGATTTTGCAGTCTGTGTCCCAGGTTTCAGCCTATCTGCTTTCAGCCTTTTGAGTTGCTCCAGCCTTGGGACCAATCCCCCCTCTCTACGTGAGAAGAAATGCAGGCAAGTCGCGGGGAGTGCCTTCCTCTCCAGTGGGGCACATGTCTATGCAACTATATTGCATAAGGGGAGGTCTTGATCTCAGTGGCCCAGGCACGGAGGCTGGTTGGAGCGAAACAAGAGCCCAGGTGAGGATAAGGATGGGTGGGAGCAACAGCGGTGCTCCAGGTTCACGCGGGAAGGGAAAGTGCCTGCTGCTCAAATGACAGCCTGTGAGAGGGGGCATGATGGCACGCTGCCCGCCCGGGGATGGAGCCGGAGGCCGATAAGGAGAGGTGGGTGAGACTGAGACCTGTGCTCTCCTCGTTACACGACACACCTGCCTGCGGGGTATGGAGCTGGCACTAACTGACAAGAAAGAGAAAAAGGAAGCTTTCTTCAGGAACAGGAGTCTTCAAAGCCATTTAAAAGACTGGTCATTTTTAAAGCATTATTAGCATAAAATTTCAAGTGTTTCATGAGAAACTTTTCCTCATCTTTCTGGAAATGGGGGGGGGGGTCCATAATACTTTTATATACTAATCCCAGATTGTGCTGCAAATACCAGTTTGGGTTAAGAATCTGGGTCTTCTTTTAAAACACCAAAATAAACCAGCAAATGACATCTCTCCCTTCACCCAATGGCATCAGAAGTATTGTCAGGGTGGGTCTGTTGTGAGAAGCACCCTGTAAGAACAGCATCATCTCCTTCCTTTGAACAGCTTTCCTACGCTGCTGCTGCCGCCGTGTGCAACATAGCAATGGAATCATTCTTTGCTCTTCACTCCTCTTGGTCTGCAGAAATAATGTCACTAAAAGCCAGTTTACGGCACTCTAATCCTGTTGTTGTCCATTAAGTTCCTGTCCAAAACGAGTACATGCAGGCTGCCCTGGTGTCATGGTTTAGCCCCAGTCGGCAACCAAGCACCACACAGCTGCTCACTCACCCTCTCCCCTGCCCTGGTGGGATGGGGGAGAGAACCGGAAAAAAACATAGGTTGAGATAAAGACAGTTTAATAGGACAGCAGAGGAAGAGAAAACGATAATAATAATGATGATAAAAGAATGTACAAAACAAGTGATGCACAACGCAATTGCTCACCACCCACTGACCGATGCCCAGCCCGTCCCTGAGCAGCGATCGCTGCCCCCTGACCAACTCCCCCAGTTTCTATACTGAGCATGACGGCATATGGTATGGAATAGCCCTTTGGCCAGCTTGGGTCAGCTGTCCTGGCTGTGCCCCCTCCCAGCTTGTTGTACGCCCGGCAGGGCATGGGAAGCTGAAAAGTCCTTGACTAGTGTAAGCACTGCTTAGCAACAACTCAAACATCGGTGTGTTATCAACATTATTCTCATCCTAAATCCAAAGCACAGCACCATACCAGCTACCAGGAATAAAATTAACTCTATCCCAGCCAAAACCAGGACACCTAGAGGCAGGTGTTGAGAGGGGAGACTGACACTGCCGGGGGAAGCGCCTCTCTGTCTGGTAGGGCCTTTCTTACGGGTGGGGGGGCCACGGGGGAAGGATTCAGCCAGCTTACCCAGTCTGGGCAGGCAATCAAAAGGCCCACAGAGCATGAACAACACTATTTGCAAAGTAAATATGCTTAATAGGCAGATTGCTAAGACACTTGAATCAAAACCCCACTATGCGCTTTTTTTTCAGTACAGATGCACTCCAATGAATTTAACTTCCGTGAATGCAATTAATTAAACCTCAAAGCATGTGGGAAAGAGGGTTTGGGGACTTAAATTTATTTCTCTTGCGGTGGTTTCTAATTCAGATGGTGCTGAGTAGGTGAGGACAAATGCTTAGTTGCAAAATACTTTCTTTAACTTACAAATACTTCTCTATTTCTACCATCCAAATAAATTGAACAGAAAAAACAGGCAGCAGAAATAGCAAGCCATTGAAACTGTATCTCAGTCTTAATAACGAAAAGGCAAGGACAAGCTCTTCTACTCACAAGGACCCCGCTTTTGGCTTTCCTGGGACCCCATGTGAGCACAGGTTCACCTCTAAAGAACACTTTTAGGTTCAGAGCTAAAGTTATATCTTTAACATACAAGGGTTCTTAGTTGTAAAATCTAGTGCTTAGGAGAGAAAGAGAATTCCTAATGTGGTGTGTTCATAATACGAAACTAATCACCGAACACAGGTGAAATGAAGAAAATGTTCTTGGAAGCTTTGAAGGTGTTTTTGTAGTAAGCAAAAGAAATAGGAAATTCTTTTCCAGTTTCTTGATTTTTTAATGCAAATTCAAAAAATAGATGTTGCTTTTCTCTATTGCAATTTTCTTTAATTGGAACTGTTTCATTACAAAGTTATGTACTTTAATAGATGCTTTTAGTACTGCCTAGAGAATCTGAATGTTTTGTTTGTATCTTAAAAAACTGAAAGTATATATTCTTTTGATAAAGACCTACAGTGAAGTGAATCTATGGTGACACCTTGTGGGAAAACACAACTTCAGCTTTACATGACTAAGATCGATCTCCTGGTGTGATTGAGGGATGGGGAGGAGGACCAGCATTTTTTTGGTTTCAAACAAGAATGCTCCTTCCATACACTTTGACAAGATAGTAACATAGAAATTTATAACAATGTTTGGGACTACTTTTAGGCAGAACTGCTTGGAGAGACGCTTGAGTCCAGTTCTTCAGAAAAGCAAGATAAAAAAATGCTATGAATGTTTTTTTCCTGATTTTTCCAAAGCTTTTTCCTTGTGCCGGCATTGATACTGGTACAAGGCGAATGTGCAATTCTGCTGACTCAGAACAGTAGTTATTTCTATTCGCTTTGCACAATTCCAAATCATCAGGTGGGGAGTAAAGCAGTTGAGTATTTTTTGGACTGTCTCCTGAGAGTTTTGTTATTGAAATGCTCCAAAACAAAAGGAAATTTTTTAAAAAGACTGTATGCAGCTGTTTATTGTGAGTTCAGAAGGATGTATGGGTCTGGTCTTGATCTTTTAGTGCTGTCTTTAACAGGTGATTAAAAATTAAAGGGTTCATGACTCTTTGAACTTGAGAGCAGCACGAAAGCTTTGAACAAAATGAAAGATTGTACTATGGGGAATAGGAAGGAGTTAGTGAATCATTTAATTTTACAGTCCAGTTTTTTGTGGAGACCACAAAGGGTCTGGAGAGCACTTCAGGCCTCTTGATTCTAACACCTAGTTAGAAGAAAAACTTGGAGAAAAACTGTGCAAAACCTTCAAATGTGATCTCCCTGAGCTTCCTGGGTTCTCGGTGAGGACACCCAGGAGGCAGCATCTCCTGCCTCTGTGGGTGCAAGGAATAAGAGCAAAACCATATTGTTAAAAGCATTTAACCTGATCCACCTGAAAGTGCCTCCTTAATGGAACTATTTGTGTAATCAAGTGTTTGGAAAACCAGGGCCTAAATCTGTAGCATTTTGGTGTTCAGATACTGCTGGGTTAGGGTGAGGGGGAGCAAACAGAGATGCTACTAACGCACGTATGCTCACAGCAGGAATTCACAGCAGGAATCTCTGTTGCAAATCTGTTTATGAAAATTCATTAATCTAATTTTGACAGACACATTTAAAATCCAATTACCTTATTTCTGTCTTTTAATGCTCAGTTGCCCCTAAATTTGTCTGATACTAAGATATCATTTCCCAGGTATTCTGCTAGGTTTCTCTTGCCACCTGTGGGCTAGAAAGCTGAATAAATAATACACAGAACGGAAAGTATATGCAATATAACCTATTATCCAGTACCAACTTATTCAAAAGAACCTTGCCAAAGCATCAGTCTTTATGAAAAATAGCAAGCTAGACATACTTAAGAAATGGGGTTTTGTGGTCCCACGGAACTAGTGTCAGGAAGTTGTTAATTTATGACACGCTGTGGTCTTCAGTTTAAAATCATGAGGTACCTCACTGTACTTGAGGATGGTTCAGAAACTGCTCCAGCGCATGAGAGTACCTGTGCTATTTAAAAAAAAAAACCAACCTCTAAAGAGTCCTTTGTGGAAATGCCTCTGCCAGTGAAAACCTCTGTGATTGTGTGGGTTGGCAAGTGAACTACAAACAATTGCTCGCCTTCACAAGTGGAGCTAAGCTGTGTATTTGAGGCAGAAGAATAAGGAACACACATGTAAATCTCTTTTATGGCTTTGTTTCCCACTTTACATACACAATAAAACTTCAGACTCTGGGGTCATCTGTACTTTTCTGCAGGCCTGAAATGCAGAGACACGTGCATCTGCACTGTAGTTTCTCCCTTCACTTGCCCATGTGGCTCAGCAGCGCTTCGTACAGAGATCTTTGTGTCTATGTCACACCTGGAGAGATGCTCTCGGCACAGAGAAGCAGATTACAGCTAACCTCTTTGCTGGGCCTACAGGCTGAACAAGGCAGGTTACCAAAGACCCTTTCAAGGGATGTCATCTTCTGGGATTACTGTACTGATTTTGGCTGGGATGGAGTTAATTTTCTTCATAGCATCTTGTATGGTGCTGTTTTGGATTTGTGACCAAAAGAGTGTTGATAACACAGGGATGTTTCAGTTACTGCTGAGCAGTGCTTACACAGAGTCAAGGCCTTTTCTGCTTCTCACCCCACCCACCAGCGAGTAGGCTGGGGGTGCACAAGAAGCTGGGAGGGGACACAGCCGGGACAGCTGGCCCCAGCTGACCAAAGGGCTATTCCATACCATATGGCATCATGCTCAGCATGTAAAGCTGGGGAAGAAGAAGGAAGGGGGGGACGTTCAGAGTGATGGCATTTTGTCTTCCCAAGTCACCATTAGGTATGATGGAGCCCTGCTTTCCTGGAGATGGCTGAACACCTGCCTGCCCATGGAATTAAGTCACAAGCGGTGTTCCCCAGGGCTCTGTGTTGGGGCCAGTCCTGTTTAATATCTTTATCAATGATCTGGACAAAGGGTTCGAGTGCACCCTCAGTAAGTTTGCAGATGACACCAAGTTGTGTGGGAGTGTTGATCTGCTTGAGGGTAGGAAGGCTCTGCAGAGGGACCTGGACAGGCTGGATCGATGGGCCGAGGTCAATTGTATGAGGTTTAACAAGGCCAAGTGCAAGGTCCTGCACTTGGGCCACAGCAACCCCATGCAACGCTACAGGCTTGGGGAAGAGTGGCTGGAAAGCTGCCTGGCAGAAAAGGACCTGGGGGTGTTGGTTGACAGCTGGCTGAATATGAGCCAGCAGTGTGCCCAGGTGGCCAAGAAAGCCAATGGCATCCTGGCTTGTATCAAACATAGCGTGGCCAGCAGGACTAGGGAAGTGATCGTGCCCCTGTACTCGGCACTGGTGAGGCCGCACCTCGAATACTGTGTTCAGTTTTGGGCCCCTCGCTACAAGAGAGACATGGAGGGGCTGGAGCGTGTGCAGAGAAGGGCAACGAAGCTGGTGAAGGGTCTGGAGCAGAAGTCTTATGAGGAGCAGCTGAGGGAGCTGGGGTTGTTTAGCCTGGAGAAAAGGAGGCTGAGGGGAGACCTTATCGCTCTCTACAACTACCTGAGAGGAGGTTGTAGAGAGGTGGGGGTCGGTGTCTTCTCCCAGGTAACAAGTGATAGGACGAGAGGAAATGGCCTCAAGTTGCGCCAGGGGAGGTTTAGACTGGTTATTAGGAAATTTTTCTTCACTGAAAGGGTTATCAAGCATTGGACCAGGCTGCCCAGGGAAGTGGTTGAGTCGCCATCCCTGGAGGTATTTAAAAGACGTTTGGATGAGGTGCTTAGGGACATGGTATAGTGGTGGTCTTGGTAGTGTTAGGTTTACGGTTGGACTTGATGATCTTAAAGGTCTTTTCCAACCTATACGATTCTGTGATTCTGTGAAGTAGTGAATGAATTCCTTGTTTTGCTTTGCTTGTGTGTGTGGCTTTTTCTCACTTTTACACTTTCCAGTTCTCTCACCCATCCCATTGTGAGGGAGTGACCAAGAGGCTGTGTGGGGCTGGGCAGCCTACTGGGGTTAAACCATGACAAGTACGTACGTGGGGAAGTCGTTGAATCAAGTATAAAAGCAATTCCATGTCTCCTTAACCTGTTTTCTTCTCCTAACATTTGATTTCTGACATTATTTCTAATGTGGTAAAAGACCCCAGGCTGAACACATTTGAAAAGTACATGGCCAGTTTAAAAAAACCTGCCTTTTACACTGTATAACAAATTTATTGGCCTTTGAAAGGGGGGGGGGGGGGGGGGAGACAGCCTGCTGGAACCTTTCCAGCACAATCCTCCTAGAAAAGAGGAACGATGTTCACTTATGTTCCACTGCATGTGAAGTCTTTTTAGGAGAGAAAAGGCCCCGATACTGCAAGATTTCCCTCCTGCAGTCCCTCAAACTTGCAGGAAGTGAGGACACATAAAATTTGACAGAAGAGATGTTTCCTACATCTTGCACGCCTAGATCATAGTGCTCTGGAAAATGGCATAAATTTCCTTAGTATGTACTGGATGAAACAGGGGAAAGTTTGCTTTATGCAACAGCTCAAAATTTGTTTTCTTATCATCTGTGAATGTAAAATGGACCTCTCTCTGAAGGTGTTTAAAACATTTGCATTTTCAGGTGGAAATATGTGCACTCCAAGACCTTCTTGGTGTGAGAAGAACTTGAGAACCTTTAGCTGGTGCCTCCTTTAGCTGCAATGAACTCTTATGACCAGCTTCCTTGTTGACTGTGGAAAAAGTCTTGTCTCTGGGGAAGAAGTAGCTCTGCAAGTCAAACATGACAGGGTCTCCTGATGTTTTCCTAAGACATGTGGAGCATAGATACTCTCAGCACCATTATTCATAAACAGCTTTATATGTGGGAGAGAATTACCTGACTCTTAACCTTGAACTCATAATGTCTTATATGTCATTAATATACCAAGGTCAGGTTGGATGGGGCTGTGAGCAACCCGATCTACTGAAAGATGTCCCTGCCCATCGCAGGGGAGGTGGACTAGAGCATCTTTAAAGGTCCCTTCCAACCCAAACCATTCTGTGATTCTATGATTCTATGATTTAAAGCCAAAAAGCTGGGCACCTAAACCAGTATTAGATGCATAAGTTAAAATGGTCTAATATTTTTAAATAATACTTGTACCAACTTTGGAGTACACTTTGGACACCAGAGTGATAACCTAAGGATGAAAAGCTGGAGGGAAAGCTTCAAAGCCTTAAGTTCAACATCATAACCTTGCATTCAGCACATCTTTTTTTTTACTTTATTTAGGAAGAGGTCTGAAAAATGACTGCTCTGATACTATCTGAAATGGTCGTCTTTCATTACTGAAAAGTGAAGAGGCAGAAGGATGAGAGATGTTTAGCATACCTTCGTGCACCAAGTTTTGGCAGGGGTTCTTCCCTCTCCAAGATAGGGATGAAGGAACTACTATTAATGAGTTTCCAAATTATCCTTAAGGTATCCCTGGAAAATACAGTGAAATGAAATGTCTCCTCCAACAAAAGCACTGGTGGTTCCCAAAAGGAGCAAGCCATCTTCGTGGGAGCACTTTTTAGCACATTAGAGAATTCCAAATATTCTTAGCTGTTCTTGATTGTATTCCAGAGAGAATGCACTTTTTGCAGGTATACCACTGGAGGTCACTCACGTACTAATAAACAGTACAGTACTGGCTGCTGCAGGGAAGAAGGTAATTTCATAAACCATCCAAGAATGAACTCAGCTTGAACTGAAGATTACCTTAAAATGCAAATGAGTTGGGAAATATGCTATGCTGATATTTCTCAAATTTACAGCAGAGTATATTAAAACCAGCAAGTAAACTAATGATTTTTAGTTTTTTATAAG
This sequence comes from Mycteria americana, assembly GCF_035582795.1. Taxonomy (NCBI): domain Eukaryota; kingdom Metazoa; phylum Chordata; class Aves; order Ciconiiformes; family Ciconiidae; genus Mycteria; species Mycteria americana. The sequence goes on from NC_134365.1 coordinate 124,033,408, forward strand.
AAGACAAAAAAAAAAAACATTAGCAAGCCAAGTTTGCTTTGATCTAGCTACAGTAATAATGGAAATGCAGCACTTCTCTTTGCCAAAGAAAGCAAAAACAGGAAAAGATAACCACATCTAAAAATGCTCACTGAAGTCACAATCAGTGTGACAAGAAGTTGCAAATAAAATGACATGTCAGATAGGAGGGGAAAGATTGCATGGGAATTTTCTCACTATGAAATTTCTGATAGGAGAAAAATTGCAGGAAGAAGTAATAAACTATTTATATGACTCGTTTCCTTATCTCTACTTTCTGTTAATCCATTTTTATCACTACCTTTCAAAATTCTGGGCATACTGTTGCTGAAATTGTGAGTCGTTGAGAAAAGAAACTTGTTAAAATGTTTTCCCTTTTTCCCCTAAACTAAAATTTTAGTATAGATTTCCTGCTCTGAGGTGAAGAATAAAAAAATGCAGGTCTTGTTTCAGCAATATCAATACCACATCTCTTATCCGAAGTGGGCCAAAACCAGTTATTTTACTTCAAAAGCAAACTGCTGCTGCCTGGCAACTCTCTACCTCATGCTCCAGGCCCATCAACATTCATACTGATATTCTCACAGTATGAGAGAGTCAAAGTCAGACAGATACATATGTTAATAATTAAGGTATTGCTTACATATTATCAGGAAAAAATGTTTCAGAGCAGCTTTATTCACGTGCAGAAGAGGAGAAAAGGTCTGTCCATGGCATTTAGTGCTCATACAATACTTTGTGCAGCTCTGCCGTCCCCTGTACTTTTAACTTACTATTTATATAACGCCATTTGATTCTGGTGGTTTCTAGGGGCCTTCTGCAGCTGCTATCTCCTGCTGGCTGCTTCCTGATTGACAAGTTCTTGATTTAAAAGGAGCTGCATGTTCAGTAGTTAGCTGTCTGCTGATCAGGGGGTGCTGGACTGGTTTTCATTTGCTGTGTAGGGATGCTTATTCAGCTGGGAGATGGGAAAACAGCAAGCAGAGCTTTTGGTAGTTTCTGTGGGCACAGGGGAAAGGGAGAAACTCTCCTGCAAACAGTGTGGGACTGTGCATCACCAGTGTTGATGAGCTACTGGGTCTGATCTCCAGCATCAGTGAAGAAAGTACCCTTGGCATGTCAGTGGTGACAGCCTAGACAGGGCTTGGGCAGGGGGATGTTGTGCCCAGGTGTCTCACTGGGGCTGTGGGTGATGGGGTCCTCCTCTCCTGTGGGAGGTGTGTAGTGGTCCAGCTGCTGTGTATCCAAGGACCTGCAGAAGGAGTTGTGCAGACTGTTCACTATTAAGGAGGGTAAATGGGATATCAGCAGGGTCTCCACAGAGGTGAGAGCCTGAGCCTGAGGTGGAGGGATGTCTAGGGGCTCTGCTGGATGGAGGCTCCCCTGAGGGAGGTTGCTGCAGTTCTTGACTTCTGGCAGCAGGACAAATGTTCCTCCCCCCTGCTCAGACCTGAATGCAGAGAGTTGGTATTGAGCCCTAATAGCCATGGGAGAGGAACAGATGCTGCTAAGGGAGGTTTCAGAGCCAGCTGTGCCTAGCTTGAGCATCAGCAGCAAGTGGTAGCAGTTGGAGATCCCCTTCTGTAGGGAATAAAGAACCTGTCTGCTGATCAGACATGCTGTCATGGGAGGTTTGCTGTTTAGTAGATGCCCAGGTACTGGGTTCTGTAGAGAGATGGCCAAGGCTCATCCAGTCCCCTGACTGTTACTGCTCATTGCTCATCAGTGATACTGCTGAGGGACACCTGGAACAAAACAAGAGTAACTGCAGGATTCTGGGTGGCAAAGGACATGGAAACCCACAGGATGTCCCCTTGATCCTCGTGGGAAGAGGTCAGCTAAGAGGGGACACAATCCTGAGAGGTAACAACTGGTAACATGGCTGTTGCCATAGGTAGTGCTTTGGCTTTCATCAGTATGGGTCCCTCTTGGAGAACAAGGAGATCTAATGAAGTGGGGCCAAGGGGTTTGTAAATCTGGTGAGGAGAGACTTAAACTTGATACCTTGGAGGATGGCGATAACTGCTTACACTAAGTGAAGGAATGGAGTTCAGGGGTGGTAAGTAAATGGGGCAGGGTGATGGAAGCAAGATACCCCTTGGGCAAGATAAAACAAGTCAAAAGGGAGCCTACCTTAAATATATGTGTACAAATGCATCCAGCCTGGGAAACAGAAAGGAAGAACTAGGAACTGCTCTGTATGCAGATGCAGAACTGTGATGTTCTTGGAAAAACTGAAACATGGTGGGACAGCTCACACAACTGGAGCTCTCCAATGAATGAAGGGCTCATTAGTAAAGACAGAAAGGGAAAATGAGGGGGAGTTTTCCTCTGTGTGAAGAAGCAGCTTGAATGCACAGAGCTCTTCTGTACTATGGACAACATGCTGTCTGAGAACTTGTGGATCAGCAAGGGTATTAAGTGTGGCATAGTGTTGGGAATTTGTTACAGATCTGCTTCCTCACCCTGATCAGCTGACAGTCTCCTTTAAACAGCTTAAGGAAGGCTACAAGGTAAACGAGAAACTTGGGACCGACAAGACCGACCTACAACACACAAAAATAGTAGTAATATACAGAATACACTGAATAAGTAGTAATATACAGAATATACTGAATTTTGTATCAGAAATAGCATGGCCAGCAGGACTAGGGAAGTGATCGTGCCCCTGTATTCGGCACTGGTGAGGCCGCACCTCGAATACTGTGTTCAGGTTTGGGCCCCTCACTACAAGAGGGACATTGAGGGGCTGGAGCGTGTCCAGAGAAGGGCAACGAAGCTGGTGAAGGGTCTAGAGAGCAAGTCTTGTGAGGAGCGGCTGAGGGAACTGGGGTTGCTTAGTCTGCAGAAAAGGAGGCTGAGGGGAGGCCTTATCGCTCTCTACAACTAGCTGAAAGGAGGTTGTAGGGAGGCGGGTGTCAGTCTCTTCTCCCAAGTACCAAGCGATAGGACAAAAGGAAATGGCTTCAAGTTGTGCTAGGGGAGGTTTAGACTGTATATTAGGAAAAATTTCTTTACTGAAAGGGTTATCAAGCATTGGAACAGGCTGCCCAGGGAAGTGGTTGAGTCACCATCCCTGGAGGTATTTAAAAGAGGTGTAGATGTGGCGCTTAGGGCCATGGTTTAATGGTGGACTTGGCAGTGCTAGGTTAACAGTTGGACTTGATGATCTTAAAGGCCCTTTCCAACCTAAATGATTCTGTGATTCTACAATTCTATGAAAATGGAAGCAAAGACTACAAAGGAAGAATTTAAAAACACTGCACCGGTGTGTTAGAAAGCAAAATTCAGTTTGAGTTCAAACTGGCAAGGGGAGATTTAGGGCAACAAGAGCTTCTACAGCTACATGAACAATAAAAAAATAAACAAGGAAAATGTAGGCCTGTAATTGGTGGTCTAGTGACAAGGGATACAGATAGCATTGGGCTTCCCAGCTGTGTCTTTGTCTTCACAAGCAAGACCCCCAGGTCTCTGTGCCCAGAGGTAGGGTTCAAGGAAGAGAAGAATTACCAGTAGCGGGAAAAGATTTCGTTTGCTTCTGAAAACTTGTGAGGGCACAACTTCATGAATCCAGAATAATCCCATGCTGATTTCAACAACTGACTACCTGCTACATGGAATAAAGAAAGTTGTCGTGAAACTGCACACTCTGAGATCATAAAAGTTTCAGAGATATATATTCCAGACAGAACAGCGACAGAAATGTTTATTCAAGGTATCTTAACTCAGCCTTTTATGAATAAAAATATTGCAGGTTTACCATAATGAATGATTCACTCTGAAATTTCCTTTTTTTTGGCTCTCCATCTTCAGTTGTATCCAATTACTCTGCTTCCTTTGATTCATCCTCCTTATCCTCTAAACTAGTAGTTCCTGTGGAGGCAAAGGAAAGACAGGACATGGAGATGCATTTTATTATAAAATACTGGAAAGTAATCCTAGTAACCTAAAACATAATTCTAGGACTGTGCTGTCTACCTCAGTCATCTTTCCCATTGCCTTTCTCTGCCAGTACTTGAATTTAACTATTACACGTTGTTCATCAGCTGCCAGACAGACTCAGTACACACATATTGACTGCCAGTCGGCCCAAATGTAACTCTGGAATAGCCAAAGAATGTCTCCTATTCAGACAAGTATCATAAGAAACATGGAGCAAGAAGGATGGAATTCCTGTGGGGGAGAAAATGATGGTAATGGGACAGAGAATACAAGGCTGCAAGAAACCAGATTTTGTTACATCTGCTCTTCACAGTATGCATATTTTCTTCAAATCATTTCCTCTTACTAGAACTTAATCTTGTGAAACATAAAGACATGGGGTACAAGATGTTGCCTAATTAATTATGGGTATAGACCTATGCTGAAAAATGTGTAAAATCCAGCTCTTTGATTCTAGAAATAAAGAGCTGGAAGGAACTTTGAGAACATCTATCACATTCCTATGTTTTCATGCATTGGAATCTGCATCTATGCTGTCTCTGACAGATACTTGAGTCCATTTGTTCTTTTTTAAAAAAAGAACACAAAAAAAACAATGGGAATACCAGAACTGCTTCATTGTGGTAGGCCAGAAAATTTGTTAGAATCAAGTTCAATCAAAAATGGTTATTTGAGCCCAAGAGACTTTGACACAAACCAGGCTCTATGCCAAATCCAAAGCAGAGCTACGCAGGAAACCTGCTTAGATTTCTGCTGGATCTGATCCAAGCCCAGGGATCCTGTAAGATGTCAGTCCTACACACCAGATCAGCTAGCTGGCTAGTCTGCCATGATGCAGGAGTGCACCTTCAGAGTTGACGGGTAAAAAATGAGAGCAAATAAACTATGAAAATTCCAAGAGCTGACCTAAATGTTTAGTGTATACCTTCAGGTATTTTCACATGGTTTAATAGTCTTTCTGATCCCTATGGATAGTGCTTTGCTTTGATTTATTGTAAAATGGACGGATTACAAATGGATAAACTTATCTTATGTTTTCATACATCAGATATGTAAGCTTGTAAATGTTAACATTTAATAAATACAAACACCACAATTGGGTGGAGGCCTATAGGCTAAATATGAGTAAACATAGATGCATCCTTTTGTTGCTTCTTAGTAATTTTGTATTTAAAACAGGCTTCTGAACTGCCTGGAAGAAAACCTGAGCATCTGAATTCCAAATCTCTTTGGCTTGTAAGAGAAATGAATCAACCAGAGACTGTTCAACCCATAATGCATAACAATACCTAAACTTTGTTTCTTCAGATTTGTTTTGCCTGCTTTTTTAACTTCAGTTGAGAGAATAAGAATACACAGTTCCATTCATGAGAGAAAAGCAGAGTGCTCAAAACACCCTGAATTTCCCAGGGTCTGAAATCTTCTCTCTCGTTTTTGTACAAAAAAAAAGTTTGCAAATGCAATCACTTATAAATTCAGCCCTGCAAGTGCTGTCAACTGTACATGCATAGATAATGCTGCACAGAAGCATCACTTCTAATTTGTACTTACAGTATATGAACTTGACTACTGAAAACCAGTTTACATCTATAGAGGTCCCCCTTATGAAAGCTAGAGATTCCCATGGTCTCTTCAGCTTGATAATGGACCTCTCAGCAGCAGCATGACTTCAACCAATTGACATACATAATTTCAAACCCTGATTGCTAATTGAAGAATGAGCATGCATGCCCCATTTCTCACCTTGATCCTCCTGATCTTTGTTTTCTTCTTCCTCCCTGCTTCCTTCATCTTCCTCTCCTGCATCCCTTGCTGGGCTAAAAACTTCACTGGATAATTCATGAAGAGAAGGCTCATCATCCCTACCCTCAGCAGATTCATCAGTGACTGAAATATGAGAAATTAGAAAAAACGAAGAAAATTAATTTTTACAAATTTGCACTCAGCCATTGTTTTCATGCAGTAGCTAATAACTCCTACTGAAGTCTGCAATCTTTACTCACATGAGAAATCCCACAAAATCTTCTGTAACTGTTTATAATCAATTTTGTATAACAGGCCATGATACAGACTAAAATGATTCACAGGCTTCCCAAGACAGTTGTATCTCATTATGCTATGTGAGATAAAACAGACATATATATACTGTGCAGTTTACGAACAGGCTTGGAAGTTCCTAACATTCAGTATGTGGTAAATTATAGGAAAAAAAAGAACAAACCCACCACAAAAAACCTCTCACACCATTTGATATTAAACCTGAAAAACATAAAACCTGAAAAACAGTTTCAGGACATAGTCAAAGCATGGGGTTTCCAGCTGTCCAGCAGGACAAACCTGCAATTGATGGCATTTTCTCCTCTTCAGTTACTGCTGCTGCTGCTCTTTCTTCAACTGCTTCTGCTGCTGCTGCCACCACTAGGGAGGCTTCTCTGGGAGAAGGTGGGTTTTCCCCATGGGGAGTCCAGCGTGTTAATTTGGTAATTTCTGATGCTTTCCATTTTGGTGCAACAAGTAATGAGGGTTCCTCCTCTTCTTCTCCCTCTCCTTTATCCTAGAAGACAACTCATGAAATCCAGCATCTCATCTTACAGGTATTAAGAGAATAACTAAGATAATGGGTTTGTGTACTAGAACCACTTTATCTGGGCTCAAAATGGCAATGACATGGCCTTTTAAAGTATTTACAGGTGCAGGAACTTCAGCAGCTGCAAATCTTGGAGGAGAACTACGCTTTAAACCTTGATGAAGTCAGTTGACTAATGATCAATGCTTGCCAGCTTGCTTTCTTTAAGGTAAAATTTTGCCTCTCCCTTAAACAGAATGGCTGTGAGGGACCTATTGACTACTCTTCTATGCCTGTCTACAGTATAACTGCAGCTAATAAGACCTGATGCTCTGCCTGGTAGATGCTACACTGTCTATCTCACACAGGAACAGAATGGCAAAATAGCTCTTTCTGCCTCGATCTTTGCTTAGGGAAGACCTTGGAATGGATCTAGGAAGCAGTAAGGTACTGCACAAAGCTTATGTTTCTGAAATTTGAAGATTTTTTTTTAATTTAAAAAATCATGCTTTATTTTATCCAAATATGAACGAGTCTTAGTAATGGGATCATTACCTGTATTGCAAGATAATTTCTTTTATTTTTTTTAAATAGGTCTTGTTCTGCAATTACTTCAGCTAAAGCAAAGAGGTAAAATTTAATCTTACTTTAGTGACAGCACTGTCCCTTGCTTTATACAGTCACTACAGCATTCACATGAGAAGAAATTATTGTTCCTGAGAGTAATGATTTTCAGAAGCCGAGTGCTTAACCTTGCATTCTTAAATTCGTTTAAAATCCCACATCAATGGCCTAATATTCCAAAATCTGCACATCCAACAATTCCCAACTGAACTGAGGATACTAGATACACATCACTTTGGATACTCACATGAATCTGATACTTAATTTGAGGATCTCTTGCTTTTAGCCAAAAAAACCAAACAGTCTCCATGTTTTCAAATCTCTATCACTAATGATAGGATTTTTTGTTATTATTATTTTGTCCTTGTCTTAAGAAACAATTGCTGCATTGGAGAATTTTCAAAGAGTGTGTAATGGGAACTAATGTGTCAGACAACAGAGGTAGCAAACTCTAAGCTAAAATGTGGCATATTTTCTTGAAATCAAACCAGTAATATTAAGATATATTTCTTATTTCTATAGCTATTTTGCACCATATTAATCAGAAACATTTCAAAACATTCATGCATGAAGGAGAAGGAAAAACAGGCCCTGATCCCAACTGCTCCCTACAATTATTAGGAGCTGTGGATATTAAGCTCCTAACAGGACCAGGACAACAATAGGACACATTTCCAGAACACGAATCTGCTGGAAATTACTATTTGTATGCATAGCATCAAGCAATTCAGAAATATAAGATGAAATATTTTTCATTGTTTTCTGGTGTTCAGAATAAAGTGGAATACAGGCTAAATATACAGACAAATACATCCACATTCTTCTGTAGTTTGAAACTTCAAATGTTTTGGGAAGGTCCTGATTCTTCTAAACTTTAAGCAGAAAGGAATCCTGTCTGCAAGTAGTGCAAAAATCACACCTTGTACTTGTCAAAGCTTACACAGTAGAGAAGCTAAAGAAAAAGGCAAAATGAAACCTCATTTAGTTCTTAAGAATGCATGAGTTTCTACCCTTTTTTGACTGGTTAGATCTACTTTAACATCGGTATCTCTAAGGCATTTTATAGATTACTCAAGAATAGTTTTGATTTACTGAGTTCTCTGATATTCAGTATAATTTGCACTATTTCTTTTACCTGCTCTGATTGTATGTATTCACCATGCTGTTCACATCCAATATCAAAGACATATTTGCCATGACCTACAGGCTGCACAAAGATTCAAAAAAGTCAGCAGAACTATAAAGTTAGTGCTACATTCTAAGCATATAAATGCAAATATGCATTACTACAAAATTCATACAATAGTCAATAACAATATACTTTGGAAGAAAAGTTGCAGAGAAGCTTGGCAGTCTGTCCTACAGATTAAGTCAGTTTCATATGTTACACTTATGGTACAAGAAATACTACAAAAGATCAGGAGCATAGCTTCTTATTTTACGCAGAAACAGATCATATCAAGGCAATTTCATGCTAACTGTCCAGATGAACAGAGAATTTTCCAGCCCACTTACATTTCCATTCAAAAACTTGCCCTTAAATCTATGGTTTAGGTGGATAAGTTCAGCTTCTCCTTCCTGGTTTCCATTTACCCAGCCACCAACATACTTGGATCCTGTGTCTTTATAGACATATATACCTTGCCCGTGCCTAAGGAGAAAATAATAATTTTGCTTTATATTACTGAATATTAAGAATTTATGACGTTGTTATACTTAAGGTATTAAAATTGTATTATTTAAGTAGCTGAAATGACTCAAGTTGGACTAAATTGCCAAGGTCACCCAGTAGCACTTGATTTGCTGCAGTCAGCCACGCTTTGAAAATAACCTTTGCATTTTAATGCCATTGGGTGACTTGAAACATCACTGTAAGAATGAAACAAACCTATTGTGGTTAAACCATTCTCCAGTATAGGTGTCTCCATTTGCATACGTATACTCTCCATAGCCATGTCTCCGGTCATTCACCCAGTCTCCTTTAATGAGAATATGATAAAAACAGAGTGAGACGTGGTGTATTTCATTGTGTGATATAGTGGTCAGTTTGTAAAGTTATCATACATGAATTATTAGAGAAGGAAAAGAAAGCTATGACACCACTGTGATTCCTTACCATTACTTACACCATTCCTTACTCTAAGCCCTTGCTCTTTTTTCTTCCGTCTGTCCGTCTCCATGCATATTTATGCAGCTGCCTGACCTCCCTTTCATTTTGTCCATCATGGTCTGTCTCCATTATCACTCTCCATTATCATTATGAACACAAGAAGCCATGTAACATCCTGCTCCTATCTTTAAATTTGGTAATGCATTACAGTTGCATTAGATAATGTGACATTTCCACTCAAATAAAAAGAGGGACTACTTTAGTCTGACTCTTTTGCTAAAATTGTCCTGTCAGTCGGGGGGCATATATACTCAAAAAGATGCTAGATTGTGTGTCTTAATTACTCTTCTGTTAAAACTTAAAAGAAACTAAAAAAAAAAAAAAAAAAACCCACAGGTGCATATGCTCCCATAAGGCAAGATTGGGCTGCTCTTTTTGCTCTCTGTTTCTAGCCCTCACAATATGAATGTTCTTTCTTGCCTAGCTTAGAAAGGAGGGAGGAAAATATTGTCCCTTGAAGCCTAAATGATATTCAGAGTATTTCAGGTACTCTCCTGGAAGAAGGGAAACAATGCGAGTTTCAACTTCTTCGAAGTTCAGAGGCATCCCAATCCCTGAGTAAGTGCTCTCATGAGTAGACTCTTTTTCAAGGATGGACCTAATAAAGTCCTAAAATACTTTATACTGAACACATCTGTGGTTCTAATCATCATTCAGAAATAAGTAACTATAATCTCTTCTACCAAGATTGCACTGATTTGTAAAAGATACTTAATATTTCTCAGGACTTGGAACATCCCACTTGGAAGGAGGACATGACAAGAATAAACCACCACTAAATACCACAATTCTCACAATAATCAACATAAATCCCCATAAATAAAACCCCCACACTTCTCAGAGTTCATAGTAAAAAAGGAATAAAAGGAAAATATTTTGTAGCAAATTTATCTTTTTAAAATAATAAATTCTCCAAATCACTATCTCCTTGCATTTGGGGGGAAGGGAGGAGGTGAGGGGGGAATGTGTCCTTTCAGTTACAGAAATCCTTGCAACTGTGTTCAGTGTTTTACCTTCATATTTTGATCCATCTGGATAAAAAAAAATACCCTGGCCATGCTTTTTGTTTTGAAGATATTCTCCAATGTAGCAAGCACCATTTCTAAATCTGTAGGTCCCCTGAAACATATTTGGTATAGATAAAATACTTGTCAGTTCTCACTCTTGTTTCAATATAGTGCCCAAACTAACAGAACTGCTGAAATATAAGCACAATCACTGTCTTCTGTCACTGTCTTACTTGTCCACTTCTGAAACCATGTTCATATTCTCCATCGTATGTGTCACCATTGGGTAGCTGTGCTTTTCCACGTCCATGTCGCTCACCTTCTGAATTGCGTTCACCATCATACTCCTGATCAAATGTGAAAAAAAAAGTTGTTTAAGAGGGCTAGACCTGACTGAATCTAACCTCTTCAGACAGAGGAAAACAGCTGTTCGCTCAAAGCTGCTCCAGTTCGGCTTGAATCAGAGACTGCAGGAGCACCTGGCCAACAGATGTACCGCTTACGCAGACAGTTTCATCAGATCCTGGCACCCAGAGGCTCTCCTCCCTTCCTGACACACTACTGGAAAGTATGGATGACTCGTTTGCATCCAGCGGAGAAAGTTAGGCAGGTCCCAACTGAAATGGTACAGTCCCGTTTCCGAAACTCCCGTGCCCACGGAAGAAGCGCCTCGGGAGCTCTCCTGGGCTCGACACGGCCGGCACACCGTGTATTTAAGTATTTAAGAGCCCGTAACCGGTAACGTTCAGCCGCTGGCGCTTCCCCACCCCCTGCCCGAGGCGCCCGCGGCCGAGAGCCGCTTCCCGCCCCTCTCCGCCCCAGCGCCCTCGGCGGCGGGTGCTTCCAGCGGGGACGGGCCCCTCGCGGCAGCAGGGGCCGGGTGACGGGGCAGGACCGCCTCCGCTGGTGCTGCTGAGCCGCCAGCGGCGCCCCGACCGCCCCGGCGGACCCCCAAGTCGGCCTCGGCCTCGGCCTCCTCGATCTCCTCCGAGCTCAGGTCCGACATGGCCGCGGCGCCGCCGTCACCGTGGCAACCAAGGCGCGCAGGGGAGGGCGGGGCGCGCCGCCGCCGTTTGCTGCCATGGCAACGCCCGGCGGGGCGCCCGGGGGCTCGCGCTGCTGTCCCGGGTGCTGAGAGCAACGGCCGGCCCCGCCCCTCACCGCGGCGGCGGGGCGGGCAGCGGGGAGCGGGCAGCGGGCAGCGGGTCCGCCCCTCCCCGCCCCGCGCCGGCCTCTCGCCGCTGAGGAGAAGCGCGGGCGGCCTGCGCTGTTAGCGAAGGCGGAGAGTTCCGCCTCCCCAGGAGGCCTCCCGGGCTGCCCGGTGGCTCTCGGCGCGGAAGTCCTGGGAGGGGTGCGCCGACCGTCAGAGGACTGTCGTGTTAATAAACGCTCGGGGGTGTGGCACGCCGCCTTTCCCCCGGCACTGATCTCCCTCCTGCTTCTGGGACTTAGCTCTTCCTGACCTGCACCTTAAGTGTCGTGAAGGAGGCTGGTGACATCTGAGGTGAGACCTGAGACCCCTCAGTCTTCTGGGAGCTCCCAGTAGTTTGGCCAGTTTGGCCTGTAAACAACATTTATTATTGTTTTTTCTGTCGGGTTTAATTATGTTCAGAAATTCCAATCCATGGATCGCTTTGTTTCATGTCTTAACAGTTTAAGTCTGATGAGCCTCATTCACCTGCTCAACAGACCAGATGTTTCCCCCCGCACAGCCTAGTGAATCCCACTGGAAATTCTGTACATTCCTTAAATTGGAGCCAGAAGGCCAACGGCATGCAGCTCCAGTCTCTGAAATCCCACAGGATTCCCACAGCTAGCTGGACGGTGCATGTCCGATGGCGTGGTTAGAGACAGAAGGGCCCATGTGTGCTCATCAAGAGGCGTCACAGAAACGTGCTTTGGCTGTCACCAGTACGCCTGGGGCAGTGTCGTACTGTTAGCAGTCAGGCTCTGCGTTTTGGGGAGCTGTGAAGAGATTCCCTTGTGCAGCAGAACGGTCCGTATGGGTAATCTGAGGGTCAGAACAGAGGCAGGGAATGCTCTGATGCTAATCACTGTTGGAGCTTAGGCACTGGAAGTCATCAAACCACTGTGTGATCTGGCCTGGGAAATCCTGTGTTTCTGCATAAATGAATGAAGGGAGTGCAAGTTACCTCTCCCGTTATTTTTTCTAAGTTGCACTGAACTGCTGTGGTGGCAGGAGCACTGTGCAGTTCTAACAGAGTTACTAGTAAGAGGGCAGAACGATGAGACAGTCAGGTTTTTACATCACTTAAGCATCTTCTGCTTTCACGCATACAATTACTTCCACTATTTTTTTTTTCTTCTCCTTTTAGTAACTATAATTCTCAGTGAGCTTAACATGTAGGAAGTTCTCTGTATTCTGACTTTTCTCCAAACCCCTCTACTCAGTCAGCCTCAGCAGTGATCTATGTAACTCTGATGACAAGTTCAGTCACCTCAGCCAGTCAAGAGCCTCCTGTACTAATATGATTACAGCTAAATCAATGCAGGGAGGCAAGAGAAGGCCTCTCCTTTCTCAAAAGGCCAAGAAGAATGGAAGGGAGTAGCTCACAAGGAAAAGGAGAGAGGATAGTACATCATAGCCACCCTCAGCCATATCAATCAGTAATAATACCCCAAACAGAAAAGACCTGCTTTGTATTTTATGTCACTTCTTTTATGTTTCATATGTGAGCTGCAGTATTCAAAAACAATCACTCTTTAAAAAGATCTTATTTGCCTCAATGCAAGGTAGTGCTTTCTTATTCTTTACAGAGGAAAATGCCCTAAAAGTCTACCTTGGCCAAGGGAGTTGATGGTGACTGCATTACAGCTCATGCCCACCTCCTGCAGATGTTGAGGACAGGTTGCCTTGCTGAATGCAAGTGATACTTTGCTTCTCTGCAAAGCAGCGACTTCACGGTGCTTGCAGGAGCTTGGCATGACTCGGGGCCTGCCAGTGATACAGGAGTCAGGCAAATCACCTCACTACCACTTTGCACAGTAACTTAATGGCCGAGGTTTCACAAGAGGAGCCATGCGAGGATATGTGTGGTGAAAAGCAGTTAGCTGCCTAAGGACTGGGCAGAGGAGGTGACACTTCTGAGGTAGGCAGCAAAAGGAGTGGCAAGTGGTTGGAAAACATGGTTGAGGTCACCTTATACCCTAAGTCAAAGCTTTACCACTCAAACCAGAAGAAAAACAGTGGCATGTCTATACAAAGATACACCATATATTCAGGTAATTTTCTTAGTTTTCATAGGTAGGAATCTAAATAGCCAGTACTGAGATAATAAATAAATAGTATTCATTTATTGAGATGTGTCACTTATATGGCATATGTGTCTTTTTGTTTTCAGTTGGGCAAGGATGAAAACGAAAGGGAACTATTGCTAAATACCATCATTCTTAGCTCATAGGAAGCGTTTGGGCTTCCGAGTTAACACCCAGTTACTAATTTCAGAGTGCTTTCTGTTTGAAACATTCAAGAACACTGAAATTAAATTTTGTTAGCTGGCAGAGCTTTAAGAAGCTATACATTTATTAACTCAAAATTGTATGGTTATTTCTCTTTCCTGCACATCTCCAGCATTTGACTAGGGAAGCGTAATTTGCATAATGGCTGTACTGTTAGTAAGGTACTGCAGAGTATGCAAACTACTGCTCCAATTGCTTACCTTCTGCAGAACTGGGTATGCGTGCATGTTATCTGAAGCGTAGTCTGCGCATTTCCTCCTTTCTCACTTTTGATGATGCCTCAGTTTCTTCTTTCTCCTAAGGATGGCTAAATTGTTTTATCTACAATAAGGTGTGTCTCATTATAAAACTGGTTACTTAGTCTGTGAGTGGCACGTTAATTCTACGCAGACACTGTGGCTCACAGTTGTAAGGGAAAAAATGTTCAGGATGCATATAGAGGTGCTCCCTGGTAAACTTGATGACAAAAATAACCGGATATGTCTTTTGGCTTCAAAGTTCACGTAGCCCAGGGAACAGCTGTGACACAAACAGGACAAAGTGACAAGCCGTCAGAGACACTCCCCCTAATGATCACTAACTGCTCTTGTTCTACATATTGTTTCAGAGTCCTGAAGGAGCAAAGGTTCTGAAGGAAGAACAGTTCATTTTCTCAGGAAACAGTCAGGAACTATTTCTTTATAAAATTTAAACTGCTTGGAACCTAGAAATGGCAGATAGCACAAACGTCTGTGTGTTGGGATCACATAGTTTGACCTATGTGAGGGAGGCATCATTTAAAGTTTTCTATACCTAGAAAATGTCTTGTGAGGACAACTACAGCTTATACGGATGCATATAATTAATGACAAGGAGGATATATGTTGTAGTTTCTGGTCTTTCAGTTGCATTTGGGTGTGTTTCAATGTCAGATTAAAGTTAAGCTTTAAGAATGTTACTATTGAAAGAAGGGCTGCTATCATCCTTATTTTCTTGTTCTTTTTCCTGTTCCATTAAAGGACGAACATAATACCTTAAATATTCCTAAGGTCCTACAGATCTTGTGTATAAATTTCATTTGGCAAAAGGCCTGAGAGGGTTAGTGGATGTGCTGATTATCTGCTCTGCTCTTACTGCTGGCTCAGCTGGTAGCTGCCAGTCCCGATTGCCAGTCGCCCTGGCAGGAGAGGGCAGAAGCTGCCATAGCTGTGAGCTGCCCTGGAGAAGCTCCTGGTTTGCAGTTTGAGTAGAAGCCCCATAGCGAGAGAGAGCTCCAGAGAAACCCACAGCCACTGCTGCCCGAGGTGCTTACAAACAGGGAAAGACAGTAACGTAGCAGAGCAAAAGGCTGCTAGGCACAGGACCCCATAAGGTACCTCCTGCGGGAGAGGACAGCCCTGGCTATCCTTTTATCCTGTTTTGCGGGTCCTCACTCTGAATTTAGCCAGAGAGCTCCTCTGTAGCAAGGAATGGCCAAAAGGCACTTTTAAGGCCCACTATGCTCCGGGCTCTCTTTGGAGTTTACCCTGTGTTAGGAGGGGGGAGACTTTTGGCAGTGCTGAGGTTTTGCAGGGAAAATGCTGCTGTGCCAGGCCTGGCCTCAGGGGCTCCTTCCAGCACTGACTGAGCTTTGAAAACACATTACACAATGGACATTAGAAACGACCATACTATCTGTTCACCCCTACATTGCAACCAGTGTCTGGCTTCAAAGAGGTGATAAAAATACAGCAGGGTGCACACATTACCTCTGATGTGGTAAAGGTGGCGGGCTTCTTATTCACACTAGGGGCACTTCAGCATTCCTGCCCTCTAGGAGCTCTCTGCTCTATGCCCTTGTCCTACCATGCATCCTTCTTCCAGGGGCAATGCCTCTGTGAACCAACTTTTCTCCACCCAGCCAGCAATGTGGCTCTAGGGAGCCGCCTTTTCAAATTCTGCCTTCAAAATTAATAGGGAGAGTGGAGGTAATTTGCCTGATTCACAGGTTGGTTTCCTCACTTTACCTACAGTTCAATCATTACTGACAGAGCCGGTTACTTTGTGAGGGCCAGTCCTTGGGCACTCAAGTCAGTTTGAGATTTGCTCTGGGCTACATTAGAGATGCAAATGACCATTTATCGCTTTTGGCAGGGGAGGCCTGGGCAAGATTATGTCTTTTGACAGGAATTTAAAGAACAGCAATCTGTAGGGAAATATTTCGTTATCTCTTAGAAGACAGTCATTTACATCTTTCTCCTTACAAAAGCTAAAACCACAGTCTAGTGTACTGCATGGTCAGTATCAGATACTAGCAAAGTGTAAACCGGAGTTGTCAGGAAAAACTTAATGAAATCAGCTCTCTTCCTCCTGAAACTTCATATAAATCAGGTTGATCTCATCAGCCTTTTGGAGGAAAACTGTGGGATTAGGGAATTAAAATAATATCTCAAGGGGAGTTCTTGTTTGGGAATATACATTTCAGGACTTTTTTATTATTCTGCAATATATACTATCAGACACACTTAAAGAATTCAAAATATTTTCTTAGATTATGGGAGCAAACAGTGGACAAAGTGGAATTTACTGTCACTAACTTCAATATATTGGGTTTTTTTCCTCCAATTCAGAATGAAGCCAGATTCTGAAATGTCAAAATCCCTTGCGAAATGGAACTTCTCCCTGCACAGCTCTTTTTAAGCCCTTTACAGGCAAAATGAAAGCTGCTTAGTATGTTTGTATGCCAAGTAAAGATAGCCTCTTTTTGTGCTCATAACCAAGCCAGAAAAACAAGTAAATGACCTTTCTAGCCACTCAGTTTACAGCTGACTCCTCCAAGTACAATTAACATTGGGATATCCCAAAGGCAGGATGATTAGGAAAGAAAAGTTTGTATGAAAGCCATTCTTGAAATACCGGTAATATTTTTTTGTGTCTTGGCTAAATATAGCCTTTCAGTTCCCTCCTGCAAATTATCCAAGGGAAAGCGTTCTGCTGTATTTATACCCTGCCTCCCATTTCTCTGACCTTACTGCTCATGTGGAAGTACAGAGCGCATTCCATTCTTCAGACATATGGGAAAATTGTCAAGTTCTTCTTTTACACATGGAGTTTCCCTTCCCACTAAAGTGCCATAGGGACATATACAGGTCACTTCTATTCCATTTAGGAAATTGTTGCTAATGTCTTTTCTCAAGACTTTTATGACAGTCAGCGTTACTACTGCTACCAAGAAAGCAGTTGGCATTCATGGGATGAAAAAATATCTTATGGTCAGTATAAGAATAAAGTAGTGTTAATATAACAGTTTTCTCTACTTCTTTCTGGAAGTGGGCTTTGTTTCATTAAATAAACAAAACCCCAAACCTAAGCTTCTTTATTTAGGCATAGCTTGTAATGACATAAAGCTAAAGCAGCCCAATCTTTTTGTCCATACCATCTGAAGTCCTAACCTGGTAACTCAGAATGAATTCAATAGAGAAGAATGAAACGATTGAGGTAGATGGAACTAACTTGCTGCCTCCTCATTCCTGTCAGCTGGAATACCTTCATACTTCACCTTCTTATACATGACTTGCAAGGCAATTGCTTTAGTGGAAGCTCTCTGTTGTGGCCTGCTTTCTATTTTACCATGGTATTTGTAATTGTTCTGGTATTTGATTTCTATTAAAATATGCCTCAGTCCTCCCTTCTCATATAACTACATTCCAGTGATCAAGTTTGCAAGCATGGAGAAATGAAATCTATCAGTCGTCTACCTGCCTATTTTAATCTGTTTACTCCTCAGCGATTGTTTCCGTAGCCATTTCATGCACTTCCACTCACCTCTCCAGGCAATTTAAGAAGAGTAGAAATAAGGGCAAAGTAACAAGAGAAACTCTCCCATTTCCTGCTGGAAGCAGAATTAAATTCAAGGTAAGTTCCTCAAAATAGATGTTTTTCTTTTGTAATGAAAGATGGTCTATATATTGTTTTACAGATTCCATTTATAATAATACATCTTGGTTGTGGGTTTTTTTTTTAATTCTGCATTCTCAGTAGATTCTTGTTCATTTTCTGTGAGCAGGTGGCTGAAGGTATGAGAGTTGGTCTGGGTCTCTAACCAGGGAACCTCCATACTCGCTGCAGGGGCCACCGATCCCTGTAGCAACAGGTCACATCCAGCAGCTCTGCCCAGGACTCCCTCCAGTAGATCCTACCCCAACAGACACCACTGTTCCTATAAATGCTTTTTTTACAGATCTTTCCTCAGACGGCATGAGGTGATTTAACAGTCCCACTCTCCACCCCTCTGGAAAGCCTTGAGGAGAGTCAGAGTAGCATGCTGCCAGCACCCCTGGTCTCAGTTTTCTGAATGGAACAGGAGGCTGATAGGCAACTCACAGGGTTCAAATAAATGCCATTATTCCTACATGTCTCCTGCAGTCGTAGCAATATCTGTCTTTACATAGGGGGCCTGAAGGCAGTTTTATTGCCCCCCCTCCACATTCCACTTGCTATAGGTTTTTGTCTTCATAAGTAGCCTGCAGTACTTGGGTACTGTCCTGCTCTGGCTGAGGAAAAGGCAGTGCTGGCACAGTGGTCTCGTCCGCTGGTCTCTTTTTCTAAAGATACTGACTGGTGATTCTCATTAGCTTTCTGGCAAGCTAGATGCGATGAAAGTACCAGTCTGGAAACTATGTAGTCATATTAGTGTGGCACTGTGCCAGCGCTAAAATTTCTCGTCAACAGGCAGGACACTGTGCTAACTCAGCTAGATAGCTTCCAGACCACAGCTGGCTTACCTCCAGCCCTTTCTGAGTATGGCCGCAGCAGGGCTATACCTGTCTACTCCCAGCCATTCGGGCATATCCTTCACAGCCTCTTTCTTTTTTGGCTCTTTTGGATATTTTTTTTTTTTGTCTGCCAAAGCTTGATGGCAGGTTATATTTGGATTGCACCCAGCGTTGATGTGAATTGCTTATACAATATCCCAGCTGCTCTGTTGGGAAAACAAAGCATGTAAAACTAATAAAGGCAACTAAAAGCTGTGATTACATCAGTCCTGAGAATCCTGCTACTTGTGTGGAATAAAGTCTAAGTAAATATTGATTTTTATATAGTAAAATAACAACCCATTATTATGTAAAGAAGTTATGAACGTTTCTGGTGCCCTAAGACAAAAAGATCACTCAGTGGCTAAACAGATTAGCCTCTTCCATCTGTGCAATTATAAATCATAAAATATACTTGTGCAATTTACTGGAAAGAAAATAAATACATTAATCAGCCAAAGGATGCAATAGTTTGCATTCAGACCTGTTCAGCCAGCATCACCTGTTCAGCAAAGGAAAGATTATGCTGACATCCACTGACTTCAAAGTATTTTGCTACATCAGGACCTGAGGAGTTAAAGAGCACCACTCTTGTTCAGTGGAAGTAAAATTTAACTGTCAACCAGGAAATTAGATTATCTTTCCTGAGAGAAGGGCCAGCAGAAGCATACGTAAGCATCTGTCAGCTCATACATCTTTACTTCTGTTTGGTTTTGCAGACAAGAGCGCGCCCTTTTCTTTGTCCTCTAGTACGAACATTGCCAGAGGCTTAGAAAGCCAAGCTGCTGCCACGCTTGCTACCCGATACAACCATTTACGTGGGGACAAATGAAGGACCATATCCTTCATTTGTATTTCCTTCTGGAAAGGAACTGGCAAAATGTCATTTCTGTTCTTCTCTGTGAGGCTCTAGATCACATATGTTATTTTAAAAAATGGGGGGTTGTGTTCTCTTTTTTAACCATTTACTCCTGGCTGTAGACCTTTTCTCTCCGACGGACCTCTGGCCCTCCTTTGATACTCTACACCAGCAGGCTGTTGTGCAACCAGCAGCACAAGCTCATGCTGCTCCTTCTCTCTGCGTTCTTACTTAGTTGATGGCTTCTGGCAACTGGAGCTGCTGGTGGCCAGCACTGGCATAGCAGAGAGCAGCTGTGCCAAGTGTGGCAGTGTCCTGGTTTCAGCTGAGATAGAGTTAATTTTCTTTATAGTGGCTGGTATGGGGCTATGGTTTGGATTTGTGCTGAAAACAGTGTTTCAGCAGGAAGAAGGAAGGGGGGACATTCGGAGTGATGGTGTTTGTCTTCCCAAGTCACCGTTAGGCGTGATGGAGCCCTGCTTTCCTGGAGATGGCTGAACACCTGCCTGCCCATGGGAAGGAGTGAATGAATTCCTTGCTTTGCTTCGCTTGCATGCGTGGCTTTTGCTTTACCTATTAAACTGTCTTTATCTCAACCCTCCAGTTTTCTTGCTTTTGCTCTTCCGATTCTCTCCCCCATCCCACCGGGGGGAGAGTGAGCAAGCAGCTGCGTGGTGCTTAGTTGCCGGCTGGGGCTAAACCACGACAGGCAGCCAGCAGGTTTCAGTGATGTTAGGGGAATGGATTAGGAGAGACCTTTATTTTAATGGGAGATGCAGTTTCTACTTTAAGTAGGAAAAATATCAAGGGTTTTTGTGGCTGGTTGGCTCGTGCTTTTTTGCAAGTTGCTTGTAACTGAAGATAGAAAGGTACTCAAGCAAGGTTAAATTATTTAAGGAACTTACAAAGGGCCAAATGGACATCAATTTAAAAAATATGAGGATCCTGCATGATGATGATAGTTGTTGTGATAATTGGGGCTAGTTAATCACATATACAAACAAATGCACTGCAATGGGTCTGACCGTTTCTGCTGTAAAGAGACAAATCTTCCTTTTTGTCTGTGCGTGTGCCAGTCAGAATAGATGGCACCTGGGTGCCTTCCCGTGCTGGTGCAAAAGTGCAGCCACATGATTCAGGCAGATCCCTTTTCCTAGAGGAGCATTCCCTGCCTAGTTTTGTCTCTGCTAAATGGTTGTTACAGCAGAAAGGACAAACATCAACATTCGTAGATGCTCTGCTCTGGCTGTAATTACCCCATCTATATCTGATGTTAGTGTGTGCTTTTCCACCCCAGAGAACAAATGCCCTCTCTGTGAGACAATGGCATTTCCATGATAAGCCTGCTCAGAAGAATAACGAGGCTTGAAGTATTTCCTTGTCCGGCTCATGCACCATCATACGGGGGACAAAAAACATAGAGAGCTAAAGCAGCGCTGGGATATGCCTGCTTACGCTCCACCTCCCAAGTGTTACCAGTCGGCTAAACTTAGCCCTGCTGCCCAGGGCATCAGCCGTTTCATGATGGGGGTTTGGGGCAGATGATTTTTCTTTTGGATTCACAAGGGACATGGGACTGTATTGTCAAAAAGCAACTACGCACTGTCCTTTCCTCGAGACACGGGATGAAACTGTGGTTTCTCTTACACTGCACGATGGTTCTGTAAAAGCTGTGCTAACACGAGACCTTTTGATGTTGGGTAGCGGCTTTTGCTTTTATCTGTGAACCAAAATCATCTTCTTAGAAGATCAGATTGATGCTAATCAAGAGCAGTGCATTAGCTTTTCAAGTAGGAACTTTGTAGCATTTGGGGAGACGAAGACTTTTTTTTTTAACCTCTGATTCACCGCTTGCAAATCTCAGCTAGAAGGATGTGAGCCTGAGCAGGAGTCAACATCTGCCAGTGGCAAGCTTAACAAGCAGCAGATTGTGCAACGCCCATCTGCATTTGCAATAGTCTGGTGCAACTCTTGAGACCCTGGTTCTCCAAACGTTATCGTACAGGAGAAGGGCGTGTTTATTGACTGCGTGAAAGTGAAGGAATGATGCCACTGGGATCGTGGAGCAAAGCCAAGCGCGTGTCTAGGTGTTTGAAATGTGGGGCCTAAGTAATATCATACAGGGAGTCAGAGTTTCTTTTATTGGTGTTAGCAGCATAGGCACTGCAAAAGGAGAGGGAAGAGACAAAACCGAACATTTTAGTGAGTGCCTTAAGGGGGTTGCTTGTGCCAGGCAGGTGATACTCTACAAGGGACAGTTATACAGATAAATTAAAACTTGCACAAGATAACTGTTAGCAGCTATTCAGTTTTGGATGAAACAAACAGCGTAGGGTTACCCACACTGGTGAGGTGATCACGGTAAAGAAATACACCTGCCGCTGAAAGTGCGCGTTTATATAAGTAATTAAGCTTTGAAATATATATGGCTGCTGAAAATGAAAAAGCACTGCAGGATCAGGAAACCAGAAGGCAAATAAAATAAAAATGTCTTTCTTTTTTAAAGAAGTGCCACCAAATTTTTTCGTCAGTTTTCAGATGACCTGGTGCGTGATTGCTGAACGTTTGCGGTTTGGCACCAGAAATACCTTCGCGTATTTCAGGCGGGCAGCCGAGAGTGCTGCAGTGAAGCACCTGTGCACACCCACCCGGGCCGGGGCCGGGGCCAGCGGCCCGCCTGGGGGTCGCACTGGCGATGCCGGGCCACGCAGAGGGCGTCGGGCCGCCACGGCGACAGGTGGGTCGGCGGGGACGTCAGGCAGCACCGGCTCAAGGAGCGGCTTGTTCCCTCCGCGGCTCCCCGGCGGGCTGGGCGGTGTGGGGTCCCGCCGCGGAGCCGCCACCACCGCCCCCTCAGCCCCGCGGCGGCGAGGCCCGGGGAGCCGCGGCCAGCGCGGGAGGCCGGGCCGGGGGCAGCCGTTCGCCCCGCAGGCTTCGCCGGCCCTTACAGAGGCGGTCCGGAGCCTCCGCGGGGCCCGCTGCCGGCACGGACCAGCCCACGGCGCTACTCCTACCGGCCGCCCCGGCGGGGTGCCCGGCCGCCGAGCCGTGCCGTGGCCCGCCCCGCCGCCGCGGGGCGCCCTCCTCCTCCTCCACGGCGCGGCGGGGAGGGGAGGGGCCCGGGCAGACCCGGCCGCCGCGCAGCTCCCGCGGCCGGGCGGCGATCCGCAGCCGCGCCCGGCCGCTCGGCTCGGCGTGGCGCAGGCCAGGCAGGAAGCAGGAAGCTACCGGCGGCGGGAGGGCGAGAGCAGCGGCAGCGGGTAAGCTCGGCGGGCGGGGGGCGGCCGTGCACCTGCCGTGCCCGCGGCGGGGGCGGAGCGGGGGCGTCGCCGCCGCTTCCCGCCTGTGTGGCGGTGGCCCCTTCCCCCGCGGGCGGTGGCCGGGCGGGGGGTGCCCGGGGCGCGGCGGCCCCGGCTCTCCGCCGGCGGCGCTGGGAAGGCGGCTGCGGTGCTGCCGGGGCTCGGGCGTTCACCGCCCCTGCCACCGCCGCCCCCGGCTGTCCGATTTCTTTCCTTCACCTTTTGTCTGGCGCTCCCCCTTCTATTTCTTCGAGTCTGGGCTTGCTGTGAGAGCCCCTTCCTCCGCCCCAGCCGGCGGAGTCGGGCCCCGGCCGGGGGAGGATTGTTTTGGGGCGCCCCTAGGTTTTGGTAGCGGAGGGAGTAGTTCTGTGCTTGTGCCCCTGAGGGTGCGCGGCTGCGGGCGGGAGCCGGCTGAGCAGTTGTAACCCAGGGGCAGAGACCAGCCCTCGGCTGGCATTGAACTGCCCGAAACCGCCCCGTGGGGTGCGAGTGGGGGCTCCCGGAGGCCACCGCGCCTCGTACCGCTGGGGAAGGCCGGCGGGGGGAGAGGCGTGTGCCTGCCGCCCTCCCCTGGCTCAGCTCCCGGCCTGGCCCCGCGGGACCGCGGGGTGAGGGTGTGCTGTCCTCGGCCTGGCTCGGCATTGAGGGAGGCTGCGTGGCTGTCCTGGCTTCCAGTGGGTCATCTGGTGTTGCGGTAGCGCCTGGTGTGGTGCGGTTGGTAATGCAGGGTCCTGGGACGCAGGTGTGGATTCACTGTGTATTCACAAGGGCTCTTGTCCCCTGTTGTTAAGCCACGATTAACCGTTTTCCACGTTTTGTATTAAATGGAAGGAGTATGGCCATTTAAGGTCCGAAGCTGATGGATTTGGCATTTTATGGCTCAGGTGCTGAGCTGTTGGGTATTAAGCACAATATGCATCTGATCTGCCTGGGTGTAAAGGCCCTTGGAGTCCTTAAGGACACCCCGATGAGGACTTGGCATTACCCACTGCCTCTGCATACACAGAATTAATGTCTGCCCTCCAGGGGAGCTGCGTACAGCGGGGCAGGGGCCGGGCAGGAGCCTCGCTCCGTGTCTCCAGCACGCAGCACAGCTGAGCCAAGGTTTGCAGTATTTGCAGTGGTAAAGCCCGGTCACGAATGATCGTATTTTCTTGAAACAGGGAGGGAGCTATGTTTCAGCCAGTGCAGCGGGAAGCCTGAAGAAGCAATACAAAGTTTGGAAGGTAAATATGGATTCAAAGTAAGTACCAGAATATTGCTTTATACGTTGCAGTACAACAAGGAGGAAGGGAAAGTATTTGTTTTCATTGTCAGGTTAAATAGTTGCTGAAAATGAAAGAACAGAAAACCAGTTTGAGGGATTGAATTGGAGCTTGTCCTTGGGCTTCATTAGTAAAACGGAAATATAAAGGATGAGTTGGTAAACTACTGGCTATGTGTTGTAGCCTGTTAATGTCATTTCTGAAGAATACCTTGGGTTTTTTTACAGCAATCTGGTTTAATTTACAGCAGGATGCAGTCTTTATAACCTGTTACCACAAGTTTTATTGCCACAAGTTTCTTTGCTTTTGTGGGGGAAGTTTTATTTGTTTATTAAAAGCACATGAATGTCAGAGGAACTTATGGATATATGGGGACAGGGATAAGCTGTTGATGAGTAAATGAGAACTCAGGTCACTCTGCCTGCAGTAGATAAAATAAAATCAGCCCTGTCAAATAGACTTAGGGTGCAATTCTCTAAATGCTGCTGATAGTCCGGTCGTCTTTGCAAGGGCCTTGTGACTCTGGATTTATGGCCAGGATATGCTGTTAGGAGGTGGTGTGAGCATGATCTGTGCAGCAGGTGCACAGATGTGCAACCTTGTGTGACCACTTAGCATTGAAACCTTTTTGTAAGATGCATGAAATCTTTTTCTGCTTACACTAAAGCTGTTAAATAGTAACTTGCTAAACAATTACTTTTCTGTTATGACAATTGCCTTGTCCCATTATATTGTAAGGGAACTGTTTAAAGAGGTTTATGACGTCAGATTTTTGTTCTTTGCCAGCCTCTCAGTTTTTTCCCGGTAGATATTTCTGTCACCTCACTTAAAGTGTGGTCAGTTAAATAATAGTTTGGGTGTTTGGGATAACTGTGAGAGAGGGGAGATGGGATTTGGGATCACCCTGAAACAGATCTGTTACTGCTGGAAGAAAAGTTCATTCCTCCTCTGGGCTGCTTGTGCCGACCTCTTCTTACCTTTCTTCTCCCGTTGGAGCTATCCACAGCTCCTTTCAACCAAATGCAAAATTACTGACAAGTGATTGTTGGTTTGAAATTAGAGTTCAGCTGACCTAACTAGCTAGCCATGGCTGTAAGGGGCAGTCCCACCTTTAGCCCCTGCCTTTGTGCTCCTGCGGGTTCAGATTCATCCTATCTAGCAGCTTTGTGGCCACACAGTGAGTTAATATTCTCTGTTGGATCAGGTGTTTTTCAGGGCAGGTTTTCTGATGGATCAGCCACCTGAACCATGGCTGTATGACTACAAGGTCTGACACAGAGGGAGGCAGGGACCTGCAGCTGGGGGTGGGAGAGGGGAGGAGTGTAGGGTTGCACTTTCCCTAACCTCTGCAGCCTCAGAGAGGTAGGAAATTCACGTTGGGTGGGAATGATTATGGGGTTTGCTGATCCATTGCACAACCAGTTACCTGATTCAGGAGCGGGGGGGGGGAGGCGGAACATGCCAAACAAGATTAGCAAGTCAATGCACTTTCAGGGGAGGGAGGTGTCAAGGTGAACCAGGACACTGTAGAAAAATTAAAGGTATGACAAAAATGTGTTGGCATAAAGGAGCAGACCCTTCATCTTTTGGTGGGATACTCTGTTATGTGAAGAGGTGGTAGTTTTCCTCCATTCCTGGGGAAAAAGCCCATGTGGATAGTGAAGCTTTCAAGTTGCCAGCTTGGACCCAGCAGATGCCATTTGGTGTTGTCATTCAGCTGGCTGAGGAGGAGCAGTTTTGATTTCTGTAGTAAGATAGGGCAATAAAGATGAGAGGAGAGGGGCTCATACCTTTGCCTGCCCTGAGGCAGCCTCTACAATTCCCAGGTTAAGACAAACCCTTGGTCTTGGCAGGTGTGTTTTCTTCAAAGGAGATTTTGCTGTAGCTCACCTCCCGTCACTTACCAGGAGAGCTAGTGCTGTATCCTACCAGCTTCCCATCAGGAGCATGGCAGTGGCTGGTGCGGGTGTTAAGCACGCTAGCTGGGCTACCGGGAGAGTAGGGACTATGTTGCAGACCTTGGTGTGTTATTTGGCATCCTGCTGGGGTGGCTCTGCTCTTAGCACACGGGGAGGCTTGGCTTGCATGCATGAGTTGTAGTCACACCTTTCATGTGCAGTGCCTTTTGTCATCTTACTCAACAGTTGGCTTAGACTTGTTGCAAAATAACAGTGCAGCTAGTTCCTATTGCAGTACCTGTAATGTAATAAAGGGCATCTTTTTCTGTTGAGGGGCTTCAGCCCAAATTTGAAGAAACAGGAGGAACTCTACAAGATTTTAAACCAAACTGAATTGATGCTGCCACAGTCTCACTCTTTCCTGCACGTCAGGTACGCACGTGAGCCTGCCTTTTGCTGGATGAGTTGGTGTAGGGAGCTCAAGTGGTGAAAAAATGTTGTTTTTTTTTTTTTTTTCTTTTCCAAGTTTTCTGACAATGTGATTGTTTGTGCAGCACTGGTACTGGGATGGGGAAATCAGGCTGGAAGAGAGAGTGCTGGTCAAGCCTTGCTGGCAGAATTGTTCAGCAGCACCCACTCTCGAGCTGGAGGAGTCTCTATTCTGGGCTGAAAACACTACAGTCATTCTTGAACAAATTTCAACCTCATGAATGTTTCTGATGTGTTAAAATAGATCTTTGTAAGGTGGGGAATTGCCTATTTGTAGTCTTTCTGGGACAAAAGCAGAGTGTTTTGATGTCAGCTGGCTTTGGATCATGTTCTAAATGCATCTTTCCCTTGTGTCCCCACTGCTTTATACTGTGTTGACTTCTCAAAATAGATTATACCTGATAAAATTCAGAAAAGGCTGCGATTTATATTGGCTTAAAGGTCTCTGTTGCACTTCTGATGTGTAGAAGGTTAGTTATGGTAATTACTTGTCTCAGAAATAGATAATTGCTGATTCAGATGTTATGATTAGAAAATACTACAATACCTCGATAAGAATATTTACTTATCAGCTTCTCTTATTGAAGATCAGCAATTAGCAAAGGCAGAGTGAAGAATTTGCCACGTCGTGACTGAAAGTATAAGAAAAAAAACAACAGGGAGATCAACTCAGCAGTATATCTTCTAAGTTTGCTAACAGCCTACCATTGCACACGGCTTTGGGAGGATCTTTGTTACACATTCTGAAGAACAGATAACGTCACAAGTACATAATTGTGTCGCCTAAAACTTGATACCAGCTGTAGAGTAGATGGCTAAGCTTCCTCCTGGGATTCGCTTCATTACTTCATTTTCACGAGATCAGTGGTAAGTCTTGAAGTGTGGTCATGATCTTTCTTTTGGACAATGTGAGTTTGGGGAAGATGATACAGTTGCCTTGCTCTATTTTTGCTTTTTCATTGCTTAATATATACAGCAAGAAAATATAGTCAGTTGTCTAATAAATAAATGTTGCTGATGTAAAAAGTGAGATACTTTGTTGGGGGAACCCAGACAGACCCTTACTAGTCGAATGTGCTAGAGAATTAAGCCTTTTGTCCTTTTCTTTACAAGGTATGTATTTGAAGGGATAAATTTCAGATTTTTATCTTCAAACTCTTAGGTGGGAGGGGTGCTCGAGGCTAGCTTTCTTTTCTTAACCAGAAGTGTATTTTCTCCCCCATAATTTGATGTGTAATATAGACTTGTAGAATTACAGTTTTAGTTCTTCCTACTGTATATTAAAAAAAAAAAACAAACAAACAAACAAAAAAACCCCACCCAAACCAAAAAACTCTTTGCTTTAGGAAAACTAATCCTGGAAGCTGGATGGCATCAGTTCTTGTGCTTTCTGAGATAGAATACTGAGTGAATTGCATGTGAATAACAAAAAAACAACAAATGAAAGACCAAGCACTTCCCATTTGAGCAATTTTATCACATGCTTTCTCTAGTAGAGCAGCAAGGACACAGTCATTTCAGTTTTATCACTTGTGAGGATGTTTTCAGTTACAGGGCTGAATAACTCAACTTGCAGGATAACTCTTTTTTTTTAATGTCTCTCTGAATATGCCAGAACTATAAAACAAGACCCTTGTTATGTAAAAGTTTATAAGGCAGAAAATTATTGGAAAAGGTTAATTGAAAATTAGGGACTGTAGTAGACTGTGTGATATCAGATATTTGTATGTATACATCTACTTGTATTTACAGATGTTAATTTTAAGATCAAGGCTAGAAGGAGCCAGTAGATATACTCTGATATCTGTGTATTGTTAAAAGCACAAATCCACAAAACGCTCTCCTTCTTAAACAACTGAAACATGCTGCAGGTAGAGAATAGATCAGATTGTTATCTTTAACGCTTGCAGTGACGGGGAGTTTGAAATGCCCTTTTGATTCAGATGAACTGCAGAGAAAGACCCAAGGATGCCAGTGAGGTACAAAGGAAAATTCCTTCCCAATCCCAAAGCTGGTTAATTGTGTCCACGTGCTCCAGCTGACAGTACACACAGTCAGGGTCAGTCCCCCCGTCCATCTCTAGAAATGGCTGATTTCTGGTGTTACGGAAGAAGGCAAAAGTAAAGCAAAATCCTAAAAGCAGTAAGGAAAGAAAGAAGTAATAACCTGCAGTAGCCAGACTGACAATTCACAGAGCCATCATTTATATTCTAATTGTACCAGAAAACCGGATGAGACGGTGAAACGTGAAACCTCATTATCAGTATGTTTCGTGTTGAACTGCCTTTTAATAGCCCCCAAAGGAAGGTTGTAAAGAAGGCAGATCAGCCCTGTGGACTCCAGAGCACTGCCGTGTTGTCCTGCCCGTACCTGCGTGCTAGCAAGCTCCCTCCCAAAGCCAGATCAGAGCAGACGTTGTAAAGCAGCGTAATGCTAGGGTGGTTCTTCAGGCTGTTAGAGAACGTGAAAAAAGTTGTCTTCATCTATGCCAAGATTACCGATGACTTGTGTAATGTTTTTATGGAACTTAGTGCTAAAAGTAAATCTGAATAAAATAATTTTCAAATACTCTTTTTTTTTTTTATATTGTAGGTATAGAGCCTTCATTTTCTCTCTCACTTTCTTGTTGTATGCCAGCTTCCATTTATCAAGGAAACCTATTAGTATAGTTAAGGTAAGCAAGGTTGCGTCCTTGTTTAAACATCCTTCTACTCCTGTCAAACACGGAAATAGTCGTCTTTTTCAGTATTTCCTTTTGTGAAAGGCAGTGTTTGACTTGGAATGGTTTAAAAGATAAAAAACTGATAAAACTAGCATGCAGTGGCATTTACTTGATAAACTTTAGTAAGACCACACCTAGAATACTGCATATACGTCTAATCTTTGGGCCTAAGACTTGAAACAGCTATGCCTACACTTAATTCATGTGAATTAATCTAATTATAGATATTTAAGAGTTTACAGGTTTATATTCATATGTTTGAGAAAAGTTGCTCATAATTGATAAGTCAAATGTGATAAAATTCTACTGGCATTTACAAGACTGTTCCAAGTACTGTTGAGCATCATAGTCATAGGTGTCTATACACTTGGGACTCCGTTTCCAGTGAAGCTGGTGGCAAAATATTATCTAATTCTAGGTTTGTTAGTTTAATCTTCGGCCTGTATAACTTGCCAAACACAAATAAAATCCCTCAGGGCTGTATTGTGTATAACTGATGAGTAACAATGGGCAAAATAGTTTGATGTTAGTGAAGAATTTGGGAATTCTGTGGTATCAGAAACACCAGTTCCCTATAGCATGTTGTTTCTAACCATGTAATTACTCTTTTCATGTAAGGGTGGCTTCACCCAGCAAAATACCAAGCAATTAATAATGGCTAAGAATTTTACTGATTTCAGTGGGTTTGACACAGGTTCATATAGAGCTAGAATTGTTAAATTTGTTGCTGTATGGGGATTAAACAGCCACGAGTAAATTTTCCATTTTCAAATTTCCTTTCCGTATCAGGGAGAGCTGCATAAGCATTGTGCTGCTTCACATGAAGTTGAACTCAACTCCTACAAAGAACATGCTGCCCGGATTCAGCCTGTCAAAAAGCCATCTAATGTATCTCAGTGCGGTTGGGAGCCATTTGGTAAGGGTTGTTTTTTTGGTTTTGTGTTTTTTCTTTTGTAATAATGAGCTGATATTAATAATTAGATTATTTGCCTCTTGCTATTTCTTCTTCATGTGTGGAGGGATTCAGGAGATGTATGTGGGAGGGGTGTTTTGTTTTCCATGTTCTCATTGACTTTTTCAAAGAAAGTTAAGTTGTGACTTACCTTATGATGTCTTTCCTACTTAAAGTCACTTAAACAACTAACGTTATTTTACCTGTTACAGCTATGAGATGGTTCAGTAGGTCAGTTTTCAGTCAGAAAATGGGATTTGTCTTTAGAATGTCTATTAAGGAAAAAAAGGGTGAAGAATAATCTCTGCTGTTTTAATTCACGGTCTAGCAATCATTTAAATGAAATTACTTGGTGTTTATCTAAATCGGAACTTTTCAGAGTCCTTATCTGCCAGAAATAGTATTCTTCTTCCCATTTTAATGGAGAAAAATGGGCGACTTTAGTGCAGAATAGAGTTGAGAACTTACTGAATAGCTTATGAACCTGGCCTTTCACTTAAACAGAAAAAATATTTGCCTACTTACAATTAAATTCAAATTTAATTGTATTTGAATTTAATAGAGATTTTGAATCATTGCTTGACACTTTTATCGCTAGCAAGAACATCAGTGAAGTAGAATAGCCCATTGTGTCAATGTACCAACCATCCTTTCTAATTATTTTTTAATTAGCAATTAAAAAAAAGTCCTACTCTGTTCAAAGATAATTAAAGATCTGAGCTCTGGGTTTTCTGCGGACAAAATTCTGTGTATTAACTGCCTGCTGCAAGGTAATCAGTCTACTGAAATTATTTAGTCCCACAGGTTTCCGAATGTATTGGGATGCAGTTAAACTTGGTTGCTGTTTCTTGTCCCTGAACCAAGGGGAGACTGAGTTTGCTTGTCTAAAACACTAGTTAGCTTTCTTAACGGAGACTTCTGAGCTCCAGTGTCCTCCTTTTCCCATGAACATACAGGTTATTGCAAAGCTACCTCTTTGGAGTGGCACTCTAGACTTATTCTTTCAGCTCTGTTTTTCAGGCAACATAGCTGGCAAGCTGGGAGTAACGCTGAAAGAAGGAATGCTTTAATAACTGTGACTTTATTCTCAAAGTCAATGGGGATTGTGGCTCCTTA
Organism: Mycteria americana; assembly: GCF_035582795.1. Taxonomy (NCBI): domain Eukaryota; kingdom Metazoa; phylum Chordata; class Aves; order Ciconiiformes; family Ciconiidae; genus Mycteria; species Mycteria americana. Next base: position 124,064,587 of record NC_134365.1, read on the forward strand.
CAAACATATAAACTGTCTTTCTTGGTATGAGGTCAGGTCTCTTGAGACCAGACTTGGTGTTTCTCTCTGGGTGGAGTCCCTCCTGCTCCCTCCATCCTGCCTGCAAGTCCCATTTAGTTGTGATTACAGTCATTTGCTGTACAGAGCAGAACCTTGGGGGTTTTTTAAACAAGACTTCTATCTCTGTGCTTTATGAGTAGTTGGAAAATGAAATGCAAAAGGCTTTAACCATTTAAAATCTACATATTAAGCTGATTCCTTAAAAGCCTATATGATGATGGATTTTTTTTTTTTTAATCCATTGGGACTGTTAGGACCTCACACATTTGCAACACATCTTTCCACTTTTAATAAAGACCATTAAAGTTTGGGTTTTCTTTTGTCTAAGGACCTATAAGAAAAGGGCACCTTGTTAATAACTGATGTTTCTTCTCTTCCAAAATGCTGTTTTGAATAAGGTAGAATTAAGAATGGTCCTACTGATATTTTTCTAATATGTTACAGGCAAAAAGCTCAGTTGTAGAGGGGAGTTTTTTGGTTAAATAAAATGTTTTGCAAAATGCATGCTTAAGTCTAAAAGTGCCTATTGAAAATTAAATGTCAGCGCATGTTCACTAACATTTTTCTTGTAATATGTAAAAATGATTGGGAAGTTATTGGTACATTTAAACTGATAATTTGTTTTGAAAATTATTCTTAGATAAGAACAACTACAAACAGTTACTGGGAGCACTGGATTACTCGTTTCTGTGTGCATATGCAATTGGAATGTATTTAAGGTAAACCTCACTCTCTTGGAAACCTGCTTTATCGCTTACTGTTAATTTATGAGGCTGTACTACTTCTGAGATATTGTCTTTTCCTACTGTAGTTTCTGGTATAGAGAGTGAGAACTTGATTGCTGAGGAAAAAACCCACATCATCCTGAGTCCCCAGTGGTATCATACCTGTTGGTGTACAGAAGGCTTCTTACCTGCACCCATCCTGCCTGCCTTGTGCAGGAATGCATTCCAGTTTGCAGTCTTCTATGGAATATGAAGGAATATATGCTGGAACATATGTCCTCAAACTTAATCAGTCTCCAGCTTGCACATGTAGACTAAACTGATTGTCCTGGCTTTCTCTATAGTCAAAGGAAAGAAGCAGACACCTCCTAAAAAATAATACCAAACCCATCTTAAAATGTGCAATATTAACTGCTGTTTGGAGATGCTTCTTTTTATTGACTAAAACCAGAATCTTCATAACTAGAATTGTTAGCAAGGGAGACAAGTCTCACTTGAAATGGCTGGTGACATGTCCTACCTTACGGGTCATTTGGAAAATGACTCTGTAAGTAAATGACTTCCAATTTGCTCCAGGTGAGTATCTCCCTGAAAGATGGTTGTGCAGGTGGAGCACTTGGCAATTAGTCGCATGAAATATCTGGGTTTTTTTTCTGTCAAATACTAAAAATTGCTTATTTGCTGCTGTGAAGGAAAACAGCAGTTACCAGTAAAGTTTCTCTTCAACCAGAATTGAACAACACAAAATATTCTTTATATGTGAAGGCTTGGGGTATGATTTCATTTTTAATTATTGCCTTTCTTTTTATTTCCTTCCACATTCCAAGTGGAATAATAGGAGAACGGCTACCTATCCGGTACTATCTGACAGTCGGGATGCTTGCTAGCGGACTCTTCACTGCAATGTTTGGATTGGGTTATTTCTATAATATACATAATCTGTGGTTTTACATAATGGCCCAGGTAGGCATGATGTTATTTAGATACTCTGAGTTTCCATGGTGCTGTTTAGTGTTGTATTGGGGTTTTTTTCAGTTGCAAACAGTGATTAGTGGTTGGGTGGGAGGAGGTAAATGCTGGCATACATTGTTGTTGATGACAGGCAGAAATGATAGAGTGGATAGCCCCAGGTTTTATTTTGAAAAATGTTTTTTTAGTGGAAGAAGTCTTTGAAAACAAATTAAATGTTTCAGCCTGTGTCAAATCAGTGATCAAATCTTTGCAAGCTTACATGTGGGCGAGTTTTAAAACAAATGTATTTACTTTTGTCAGTCTGCCAAGACCTGAGTGATGCATCCTGGCTTTCTCTGCAGGAAAATTACATTTATACTGCTAATGATGAACAGTCTCCCACAGTGGTGTGGCTGAGAACAGGCAGTTTCTGTAACGAGATTCATTGTGTGGGATTTTTCAGAGCACTTGTAGATCTAATCAGGTGTCACAAGAATATTTACCATTGACCTAATAGGAAATTTAGGTCAGGAGCAGGATATGGTTAGCACTTCTGAGTCATTTTGGACAGGTCTGCACCTTGCACTGCTGCTTTCTTTGTGTTAACTGCAGTAGCACTTTCACCACTGGCGCGTTTGCCTGACATTGTGCAACGTGGCATGCAGCGATACTAACTTGAGTACTGCAAGCTTTTATAACCATTTCACCGAGTCATCCATTTAACCACATCACTGCCCCGGCACTCTTGGCTTATGTGGTTTCCAGGACAGGAGCTGGCTCCCTTAGGGTTAAGCTAACTATCTCTACCAATGCTGCACTGCGTGATGTGGTCGGTGAATCCTGTAATACCAAGAGTGGTCTTGCACCGCCGGCCTAATTGGTTTTTGTTGGGTAGAGTGAGGTTGTTTCGTTGCATGTTGAAATGCTCATTGTACATGTGAATTATTGTATTGTGATCTTTGTGTTAATGTGTAATTCTAGATAGGGAGCATTTTAGCAGTTGAGATGATTTAGGGTTATGATCTGTGCAACACGGAGGCTGAAATAGTTCTTACTTCAGCCTGAATATAGCAAGTTAAGCTTCTCCTCTCAGTCTATTTACAGGTGTCTGCTAAGCATTTTAAAGTTAATGTTCAAAGTTATCCAGTCTCCCCTAAAGCTTTATTTTTTTTTCCCCGCTTTGTTTGATTGCAAACATGCTTTGCCGTATGTTCAAATTGAGATAAGTATTATGTTGCTCTTTGAGCGTGGGGAATTCGTTTCTCTGTTCAGCTCAGTGCAATGTGACTTTTGGTAAGCATGTGATTGAATTACAGTCTTTTGTGTTTTAAATCATAAAATAATTGGAGGCATGTAGGTAGAGGGGAGGAATCTCCGCAAAACATTGTAACTTGTTTATTCTTGGAACAGAATGCTTTCAAAACGCCCCACTACATTTCTAAATTCAAAGCATTCGTGTGGGCTTCCTTTTCCCAAAGCAGCACTCGGCAGGAATTGTGTAGGAACCTGACTTATTATAGGGTATGTTTGTTTATTATTATTTTTATATACTTTCAGATAGCTAATGGGTTGGTGCAAACTACTGGCTGGCCGAGTGTCGTTACATGTATTGGCAACTGGTTTGGAAAAGGAAGGTAAATAATACGTAATCCAGAATTTTGGGAGTACAAATCAACACATTCTGGGCTGTAATATTACAGTCAATTTAAATATCTTTTGCTTCAGTGTTTTTGGGGGATGAAAACAAGTAGTTAGGTAGATCTTTGAGAGGAGTTTCCTTTGTTAGGCTGATTAGTTTATATATCGGTTTGAAATATTCTCTCTCATGTCAAAACATGGTAGCTCTTTACTCTGATGTTTAATTTTTCAGATGAAATATTTCAGAATTGAATTAAGAATAATTCTTGCAAATATTAACAGTCTAAAACCACTTTTAATAAAGGCTGTTGTTAACCCATTTTAATGTGGAATTTCCCATGTTTTCATTGTGTTTCAAAGCAGTTGTCAGGGTGTAACTCTAAAAGTATCTTTTTGTCTAATGTCTTTTTTCCTAACATACTTACAGAAACTTGAAAATTTAATTTAAAAAAGAAAATACATATGGCAACTGATTTAACATTTCTTTTTGTCACTTTCTTTAAATAATCTTTTTTATTTTTTTCTTAATCCTGCATAGAGATCACTCATAATGTTTACTTTGTCATACCATACAGGAGTCTTCCATAAATTTTGCAAGAGCTGCATGCGAAATCCATTGGCTCTGATAGTGGTTGATGCATGTAGCATATAGTAATGCTACTGTAGTGCCATCCATTGTAGATACATACCACTGAATGAACATTATTGTCAATCGGTTCAAGAGAAGGACATACAACAACTAAGTATATGCTTCCTATGTAAAATCACTGGATAGTTAAGAAGATGTAGGCTCAAACTAGTTTTCCATAGTCTCTGCAGCCTTTTTGGTGAATGTTACAAAATGCAGAGAATGATAGCCGTCATACAATACTGAACACAATTGGCGAGCCTGTGCAAAACAAATATGTTTGTTCAGATCTTGCTTTGTGCAAAAGCAACAGCCTTTACTTTTAGGAGGCTGCATAGCGGACTGGTGGATAGGGCTCTGGTTTGAACGTCAGTGATCTGGTTCTTGTTTTCATTTTGCTACAAACTCCGTGAAACATGAGCAGACCTCTTAGATCTTGTCTTCAGCCAAAGGAAGAGATTTGGTTTAGTTCAAATTAGGTTGCTCCAGGTAAACTCCTGCTAAGTGTAAGGCAGTTTTCCCATGACTTACAAGGGGAAAAAAAAAAACCTGCTAACTGTCATGACTGACTTCAGTGGGGTTTCTGTGGTTTACATTAGCTCAGCTGGAGCTATTCTACAGCAGCTCTAATCTGGGATTTCCAGGCAGACAGCAGTCTGATGTGTCTGTTAGCCAAGCGTGCGCAGGTGTTGTCTTCTACTAGTGCCTAGCAAGTCCAGAACGTGATCAGAAAATACTGAATTTGCTCTACCTGTCCTGTACAGATTGTTTTCTTCTGCATGATAAATCTAACATATCCTGAAAGCATCAGATTATCGGTGCAATGTGTTTGCAGGAGGACTTTCATTCCCAGAAGCATCAGACTTAGCGTGCACATGCTACACAACATCTGCATACTTGTTTTTATCGAAGAAACTCTATCCAGGAATATGCAAGCCCTAGCGGTGCCTTTAAATGCCATTAAATGCAGGATGAGTTCTGTCATGCACAGAGAAGTATTTAGAACACTTCTATTAATATTTAGGTGCCTTGAAATTGCCAGATGAAAGACTGTAGCATAAAGAAGTGGTCAGTTAAAGAACAGTAAGATTACAAATATTTCACTAACACCACACGTGAACAGTCATTTTCAATACACTTTTCTCAAGATAGTAATGCTTATTGTTGGAATAATAAGAAATGTTTGTGGGTTTTTTTTAAATGCAGGAGAGGTTTGATCATGGGAATCTGGAATTCACACACTTCAGTGGGAAATATCTTGGGATCCTTAATTGCTGCTTATTGGGTGTCTACATGCTGGGGTCTCTCCTTCGTGATGCCTGGCGTTATCATTGCTGTGATGGGGATTGTTTGTTTCCTGTTTCTTATTGAACGTAAGTTTTTTAATGGGATAGAACCATGGAGGGCTCACTATGAGTGAAGAACACCAGCTGTTTAAGCTGAATGACCCAGTGCAAAGTATATTCCTCAAGCTATGCCAATACTTAAAGAACAACTTCTTAGAACACTAGATGGAGAAGAACCTGTGTATGTCTAAAGAGTTTATATGCTCAGACTCTGGCATACCTGGGAGAGTAACACTTCAGAATTCAGTCCACTGCCCTGTCATTAGTTCCCTGTCTGTATAAATTGTTCAAGTATATCTTAGCAGAATGTTCCACCTGGCTGCGATGTATATTCTGTGCTACCGTTCAACCCATGCCATCCATATTCTGTGGTATAGCTGATAGAGCAAGTTTTGTCACTTTAAATTAGAAATTAAAAAGGAATGCCCCATCTTGTCCCTAGGTAGACTCAGAGATACTAGTATGCATGCTTATTTTACTGTAACTGTCCTATCTCGGGAAGTAAAAAGGTCTGCAGATATAATTAGAATGCTGTAATGAGCTGGACTGCCAGAATAGCACTTAATGTGGTCATAGGATGGGAAGGGTACCATGGAGCGCCCTTTCCCTTTTCTTGAAAGCTACAGTTACACATTTCTACCAAGACTACTTCTGTGTTATCTGTACTGTTGGTTTATTGTCGGTAAATTACACTACTGATAAGTGTTTTAAGATATTCATTATGCTTGTTTTCACTACTAACTATGTGTGGTATTGTATTTCAGATCCTAAAGATGCAAGTTGCTCCTGCACACTATCCAGTGTAAGTGAATGCTTTTTCTGTTTTGATTTTTGCCTCCTAATACGCATGTTTATTATGATAGTACTGGAAATCAGATAATCTGTGTGGCCCTTTTGTGCCAGGCTGTTATAACTGACCCTATACTTGAGGGAATGATTGGTCTTCTGTGCTTCACTAGTAAACCAATAGCTTACTTTCTATCAAAGCAATGTGAATCAAGAGTTTGTTTTAACTAAAGTTTTGAAATAGATGATCTTACTACAGTAAACCAAGTAAAAACTGTTCATCTTTTTTTTTTTTTGAGTTTTCTTACTTTCCTCCAGTCTTCCTGGGCATCTTCAGAGCATTTTGACCTATCTCCTGCTGTTGCCTTCCTTGCTTAGGTACGGCATAATGAGATAGCTGTCAAGTATATCTTGTGAAGGGTCTCACTGTTTGAGAACCCTGTATTGGGCATTGCAGAAAGAGCAAACAGCCCTTTTGCTGACATAGCATCAATGAACCATGCATCTGTGGGCATGGGGATGGAAGGTGGGATGTTCCCTTGGATAGAGGGAAGGACAGTAGAAGCACATGGCTAGGGAAAAGAGGAAGCAAGGGGTGGATATGAAGCCGAGGTGAAGAGATTGGAGCAATCAGTCAGTCTGTGACAGGGAGTTTAGTCATGATATAATATGGCCTTTATTTAACCAAAACTGACATTAAAGAAGAGCTGTGAAAAGGAGAGAGAAATAATCTGTGCTTAGTGGTGTAGGTCACGTGACAAATCAATGCTTTAGTTTGTGTGGCATCACAGAATAATTTAGGTTGGAAGGGACAGGACCACTGGACATTGTATGGTCCTACCCTCTGCTTGTAATGGGTCTAAATTTGACATAGGATCAAATTGCTTAGGGCTTGTCTGTCAAATTTTGAGATCCTCAAGGGTGGAGATGCTGTTTATACGCAGATGATTTTTTTTTTTTTTTTTTTTTTAAAATATACAGTCAGTTTTTAGAATGCATTGATCACACATTTTACTGGCATCAAGGCAGTAGATCTTGCTGTTGTATGAGAGTTTATACTTCAAGGGCTTAAATTTTGGCAAGGTAGTGAACTTCACTAAGCTTTAAATATACTACCTCACACACAAACTGTGGAACATGTACTGCCTGGGTCATGAGGGAAAACGCGACTCTTGACACAAGAGTTGGAAAATCCAGCAGCAGAGATTGACCACTTAAAGCATTGTTGAAGCAGGATTGAAGTGTGTGTGTGTGCACGTGCCTAAGCTTTCTTTGTGTTGCTGAACGTTGCATGTATACTTCCTTGTGCCATTGTGGCAGCAAAACTCATGACGTTTAAAATTGTTTCTAAAAGGAAAGCTTTCTCTATTAGTATAGGGTTGTTCAAACACTATTTTAGAAGTAGGTTGGAAGTGGTTAAGCTCTGGTACCAAGATGTTTGCCCAATGCTTTTGAAACAAAAGTTCATAAGACATTTTATTGTACTCAAAATTAAGTAATGTAGAAAGCCATGTCAATGGCGAAAAGGTGTGCCTTAGAAAGCTTTAGCTACTGCATAAGAAGATGATTCCTTTCTTGCCTCATGTAGCTGTGACCCAAGAGGAGGGAGGCAATCCAGATAGAATGAGAGAAAAATAAAAAAAACAAGGAAAGGGAACAAAAAAGAGAGCGTTAGGAAGACCAGCTGTGTATAACTTCTCATAACAGAATGTCATTTGTAGCCCAGTTTTGTTTAGGAGTGTGTTTGCAGGTTCGTCTCTGTTTCACGTTCCGTAAGACTCTGGTACGTGTTTGTCTCTACTGTAACCAAAACCTAGAGCAGTGTGTTGCTCCAGGCTTTCTCCTTTGGCTCCCAGGGACCTGTGGGCAATCAGGTCTGCCACGTTTTCAGCTCGTTCTTTGGAAGAATAGTAGGGGAGATTGGCAAAGAAGCTCTTAAGGTTTCCCATGTGCGAGGGCAAATCAGGGCTGTTGGGGAGAGTGTCAGGGGGAAGGTCCCAAGGGAATCCCACATGTTTTCCAGTGCTAGGGGTTTATACATGGAGATTGTCTGTACATGTGGGTGTACATGAACTATACCTTTTAGTTGCAAGTCTCGCAGGTAGATTGTACAGGGATGATTGCTGTTTTTTTACCATCCCCCAATAGTTTCAGATAGATGGCTCTTTAAATTTTAAATGTTCTCTTCTTCTTGAATAGTAACTGAAGGCAACTTTTCTAGTCTGTGTTATCTCTTCTTTACCAGTTAATGGGGTTTTTCTCCTCATATGAAGTACTCCTGGTAAAGCTTCTGAATACTTTTAATGGTCTGTGGAACTCCTATTCTTAGTTTGTTACTGTGAGATAAGGTGTGCTCACAATGCGCTCTGTATTTTTCATTTAATTCTCTTTCATTTCTTAAAGGTAACTTCTGTCAAGTATGAGAATATTTTAAGTGACTCTTAGAGAGTCCTAACAGGAGGCATTTTTTTCCTTGGCTTTTATGTAGTTCAGAAATGCTCCCATGAACATTTCAGCTGCTGTTTATAATACCTCGAGCATAATGTTTACAGAATTTGCTGTTAAGCTTTATGGAAGTAAATGTTATTTGTTTCAAATACACTTTTAGTGGAAAGCATAACTAAAGAGTTCTGCATAGTACGTTGCTCATGCATCTCAAGGAGCTGGTATGGAAAAATTTGACATTCAATATCTACTTGCCGTGCTATTTTTAACAATAAATTTAGTATTTTAGGAGCTTTTATCCCCTTCCATTCACCACCCCTTCCCCCAGTCCCTGAAAAGGGTTAGTATTTGACCTAATCTTCTCTAGGACATCAGCAAGATTGCTGCTCCGGGCGCAGTCTCATTGTGTAGGGATGCATTTGACCTTCTGTTTCCCTGGAAACCTGGCTGTGCAGAGCAAAAGGCATCACTTCTTCCTTCTCTATTCCATATATTCACATCTGCAAATCTCGTAGGAGGTTCATAAAAGTGCTTCCCCGCCTGCCTTGGACCCTTCTCAGGTTAAGATTCACCATTCGCAGACCTGCATGGTCTGCAAAGTACAGTGGATTCTAAATCCTTAATGAATAGGGCTCACAGCTTCTGTTCGCTGTGGGGAGAGTGGCTTTAGAAGTTAAGGAAATTAGTAGAGTAAGAATAGAAGTTCAAGAAGATCTCCTACAAATGCAGGTGTGGTAATGACAATGTCTGACTAAAGAAAACTGATTGCTAATTGAAGGAAGGTTCATGTAGTAAAATAGACTGTGTTATTACTGGGAGCAAAAAATTTCAGCCGTGTTGTACCAGGGATAGAATTTGCTGACAGGCATGAAATGCTAGCTGTCCCTTTTTGCTCAGTCATTAAAGTGTCAACCTGAACAACCTGTGTGCTTTTGCAAATAGTTAGAAATGTTTTTGCTAAGACATTAAAGAAACGTACACACTTGCTTTGCTCCTAAGGCTGTAGTAGGTCACTTTGGACAGATGTCTTGGTTAGGTGCAGGCAGCTCTACCAGGTGGTGCCAAAAACCGAACCTCATTGTGGAAGAATGAGGCCAGTTAAATTTCAACACAACTGAAATAAATGCTCAACATGAGGGAAAGACTTAGGGTAGCTTCATATTAAGATTTATAGATCAGATTCACCTCTGTGTGATATTACTATCTTGGATGAATTTGGTCTACTGTTTATTTGCAGCATGATCGTGAGCCCAAAATTTCTACAGAGTTTGTAGTGGTGAGTAATCTGATTTCATTGAGTTGTCCAGAAGCACAGACGGAGAGCCAGGCACAGAGCCTTAAATGCATGGCTCTTACTCTTTATTCACCAGTTTCTTGGGCTGTGCTTCATTTGCTCGTATTCAACTTGGCTCTGATTTATGAATCTGAAATTTGTTTCAAAACAAATATTTGAGTACAATAAAGTGCTTTTAAATACTAGCATTGGAGGCTTAATCTGTGACTTTCCAAAAGGCTATACCTATGACAAATGCAAGCAAGAAGTCAGTGTGCTTTATTAAGCATTGGTGCACTTTCATAATGAAAGTTAAAGAGTAGATTTAATGGCATTTGTGAAATGTGATGATTTAGAACTGGTTTTATTGCTTCTCATCTTTTCTCCCTGTAGCTTTTTTTTCCATAGGTAAACATGTTAGTTGCAGCATGTTCATACAGACCTGTCTTTATGTTCTAGGAATTTTCTGTAACCTGACTTTGCATTTCCAGGAAACTTAATGCTTTCAAACTCCTGTGGCAAAATGCTTGTGCATTTAAAAGATACCAGGCTGTAATTTTTATCTTCTGAAAAGGAGAAAGAAGTCTAAGTATTAAATGTGCAGCCTCTCAGTCTAGTCCTTTTCCCCAGACATTTCCTCCTTACCACAGTAAATCTTATTTTTGACAGTCAAATGAAAAAGTCTTTCATTTTTTCTCTACTGAGCTGCTGAATAAAGATGTAGATGACTTGTCTCCAGATAATGGATTTTCTCCCCCACAGATTACTGTAAATCATTTTTTTTTTTTTACAAGAGCCTAATTTTCTGTAAGATAAAATTTAAAAATCTGTTTTATCAGACTCTGGGGGTTTGAGTGTTGTTTGTTTATTTTGGGGAATGCAGGCCCAAGACTGCATGCCCCTCAGCTCTGCATTGAGCAGCAGAAATACTTTAGTTTATCCTCAAAAGTTTTTTGCCGCCTTAGAAGGATTTGGTTGATGAATGGCAGTTTGTCTAAAGAATACTGCAATACATATCCTTGTATTTTTGTTGGGGAAAAATTACCTAGTGATTCATTTTGAATTAAAATGTTCAGTGAGGACAGGCATTCTTTTTTTTATTTGTGGTGGTGGACTTTGGGGGTTTTATTTGGGACAGGGTTTGGGGGTTTTTTGTTTTATTTTGTTTTTTTAATGTGGCATCCAGAGTGTGATTAGACACTTAAACAAACATCTCATCCCTGAGGAATGCACAGTGCCTCTTGTGGTCTTAGCAATAGCTTGTCCCTACCTGACTGCAAACCTACTTTGAAGCTGTATATTTAATTTGGCGGACAAACCTTAATGTCCCTGGCAAATCTTTTTAGACCAAGGACCTCAGAATGATGTTTTCCAATGACTGCAATTTTGGTGTGAACTGGTACACTAATGCACTTGTTAATAAGTATAAAAAGCAGCTCTATCTGGGGCCTAAAATAATAGCTTGTTGCCTCGATTTTGGTACTGAGCATGCCGGAGGTGCTCAGACTCTTCCTTAACCCTCCTGCCCACAAGACCACAGTCCATTTCTGGGTTATAAGAATATAGTGAGCATAAGCTAAAGAGATAAACTTTTATCTTAAAGGGATAGGGAAATGAAGATCAAGGTTTTCCTGAAAAAAAACAACTTCTGTAGTTGCTACTAGGATCATCTGCTTATGAGAAAAAAGTAACTTTGCAATGTCAATGAAAGTTCAGTAGAGGAAAAAGCAACTAAAAATGTTAAGAATGGCATGACTGCGCTCTGAATTCAGTATGCTGCTTCTGTATAAAACCAGTATGAAGTCAGCCTTCAAATAAATTTGCCATTGCATTTTACGTACATTGCCATAGGTCTGCATAAGAACTTTAAAACCCCAAAATAGAGTCATTAAATTGAAGATGCTTCATTTGGGGTTATGTTTATGTTACAATGCACAAAGACTTTTGTGGCAGAGAAATGATTAACGCTAATGTAGTCCTTTAAAAAACAAGCAACAAAAGTATGGGGTGTTTTGTTTTGGTTTGGTTTTTTTCAGAGTTCTAAAACCTTCCTGAATGGTGCATCTCGATTCAGAGTCCAGATGACAACCTTAAATGCTAAGGAAACCAGCAAACCTCAGGTAAAATATAACGTATTGTTGTAAAATAGTATAGAAGACTTCCTAAAGCTCACACGGAATCTTTACAGTAGATTTACTATTGGTAAAGATTGCTCTTCCTTTTATTATGCTGAAATATACTTCCATCCTCATACAGAAATGTAACTTCAGACGAGGGAGCTAAGCATTATCTAACATAAATGCCGCAAACTGAGCTGAATAAGATAGCATGCTTACTCAGTTGGTCTTAACTTGTGATCTTCATACAATTCCAGCAAAAGTAATGCACTGCAAAATATTTTAAAGATAGCCCATTTGAAATCTTTAAACTACTCGTTTGTTCCTCTCCTTGCAGTCTCATTTCTCTCCCTTTCTAATGTAAGAGATGTATGTACTTAAAAGATTATATGTGGAGACAGAGTTCTAAATATGAGCAATTATTCACAGAAATCCTGCTTAAAAATTGTAACCATAAGTGCTGGTAATTCTCACTGGAAACTGAATTCTGGATTTGCCCATTTGTGGGCAAAAAGACATTTTATCTTGTGATGGGCATTAACTGAAAATTTCCATTTGAAAGTTTTGTATTTGTATTCAGTACACTTGGCACATCATATCCTGAGAGGATAACTTCTTTTTTTAACTTCTTTCAGACTTTTACAGGAAAATAGAAACTTCCTGTTCTTTTCATCCTTTGCCCGTAGAATAATAATCAGCATTCACAAGGTATAATAATCAGTGTTGATGAAAAGGTTTTGAAATTTTTGTTAAGGAAACACTTTACTTGTAATTTTTTTATCAGTGCAGCTTAAAACCCCCCTGAGTTTATTCGTATTCATTTTGAGCTGCCCAAGAACAGTCTCCAGCCCGGAAACCATTTGTCAATATTATTTCACAACCAGCTGGAAGATAAGGGGAAGAAGATGTAAAAATACCAGTTAGGTGTCTTTAGACAAGTCATGAAGACAATTAAAATAATAGTCAGCAAATTAGTAGACAAATATTTCTCTTCTAACTCTGCTAGTAACTCTGATTGGCACCCTCGCTGTCAGCCTGCGCAGAGAGCCTGCATGGCAAGCGGGCAGAGGCGTACCCCCTCTCACACTGACTGGTGCTCCCTTGTGAGCAGGGCAGAGACACCGCATGGACAACAAAGCACGAGGGCACTTGCTCGCAATCCTATCAATATTCCTTTTTTTTTTTTTTTTTTTTTTTTTTGATATTCCTTTTTCTCCGCCCTGCCAGCTGGGTTGTATTTTTTGTAGCGTGGAGTCGTAACAAGGCTTTAAGAAGAAATTAATAAAAAAATAAAAACCGTTGTTTGTCACTGTTTGGGGACCCCCCTGATTTTCTGCCAGTGACAAAAGATAATCTTTTTCCTGTCAAAGTGGAGGTGAACATCTTTCCTTTTTACAGTGCTTGTGTTACAGTTATGCTGAGCTGATTATTGCAGTCAGCTTTTGTGCTTGTACAAACAACAGATGTTTTGCATTTATGAGCTATTCTCCTCCAAGCACACTGGAATGGCAGCTTTTACTGGTTTTTTCACTGACCTCTTCAATTACTGTAAAAAGAAAGCAAATATTCAGGACATGCAGTGATTGAAAGCAGAATGTGTTTTTGGCTGCGTGACCTGAATACCTTCGTGTGTTCATTACCCCTTATATCAGGTTGGCCTCTTAAATTACACAAAATCGAGGGATAATGAATCCTTCCCTAGAGATCAAGAGTCTGCCATATGCCTAATCACACTCTATGACAAGCTGGCAAGGCTGAACAATGTTATCTCTGCCAAGCACAAACTGCTGGTTTTATTTATCATTTAGCTATGTGCAGTACAAAAATCCCATATTGTCGATAAAAGTTTCCAGCATGAGTTGCTAAATAAGTTATTTGGACTTTGGTCACTTCCACTTCAATATTTAACCCTCTCTTCTTAAATAGGCTTGGAGCTACCTGTCTGAGAAATGAGCAGCATTACCTCAGACAGTCCTGGTTAGGGTTGCTGTGCAAATTGTGCAAGAGAGATTTGCTTAAGACACTATCTAGACATGCCTTCCATTGAATCCAGTGGGGAGCTTCACTGCTTAGGCCTTGTTTTCTTTTTTTTTCTTTTTTTTTTTTCTTGTTTTCCTCTCTCTCTCTCTTTTTAATGTTAATAGCTGTTGGTTTGGATTGCTACTGTTTAAAATAGTTGATGTTTTAAAGTTGCTCTAGTAATTCAGAAGATAAATACTTAGGATGATAATGGAGTGACTCATGTGCCATAGCATAGGTTTACAGTGCCATGTCACAGGTCTCTAGATGTTTCTCCTGTCTTCTAGTTAATGCTTCATCAGGGTACAGGGTCTCCTGTAAATCCTGCATCCTATCTATGAATCCTGTGCAAACATTTTGGAAGCTGCATGGTAGCTTCTAAAATTATGCTAAGTGTCGGGGCTCAGGTGCCCAGATGGTTCCCTAGTGTCTTCTCCTAAATGAAGTTCTTTAAAAACAGAATTTGTTTAGAATCACTGAGCGTAAAATAGCAGAATTGAATTTGTCCAGCACTTGATTATTTTTTTTTCTTTCTTCCTCCATCAGCTTACTAAATATTAATCAGAAAGTTTTCATCTTTGTAATAGCTACTGGAAATGGAATGGCCTGCCGTTTTATCCTTACTAACCTACAGCCAAATACATATTTGAGGCTTAATTCTTCAATAAGGCTTTATTCAAATGCACAAGAATTGGGAGAAAGAAGACAGTATGTAGAATACATCCATAGCTAGTAAAAGTACACAGCTAGGTAAGCTTCTCAGCGAGCAGGTGAAAGTGAGGATAGCTACATCCCATCCTTTTTCAGAGTTGGAAAAGTAGTACTGTGGACTATTTATACCTGAAATTTATTTTTCTGTGTGCAGCTGTAAGATGTAAATTTCCAGTTCTATTCTGAGAGTTCACTTCAGTGTGGTGGGTGGATAAAAATAACAAGATATGCTCATGGCTAGCCTGGGATGGCTTGTGCTTGTTGAGTGATAACTTGCTCCACAAGTATTCTTAGCAGCCAGTGGCATTATTAGAGTAAAAGCCTTCCTAGTGCTAGAAAAGAACTCAAAATTCACAACTTGGGTAATATTAGTAAACTCCAGGCTTTTATAATTTGTGGATTGCAATGCTCAGTGAAACAGATGTGAAAAAATAGGTGATTGCTTGACATAAAGCACTCAGTATCCACAATTCAGTTGGAAAGATGGCCTGTATTTAAATTGGTGAGTAAGATGATGTTACAGAGTCTGAAAAATGGGCTTAATATTTGTACAGAAAGAAGATAATACATGCTTTTATACAGAAATGTGTTGTAGTACTCAGTAGATTGTCAGTTTTAATTAGACCACACTTATATAGTGGGGTAAGGGAAGACTGGAAATTGTTTTATTCTATTGAATTGTACTCTGAGATGTATTTTTTGCAACTTGTAGTTGTTCCACAGTAGAACAAAAACTTGGTTCCATAATGGAGTGTATGCACTCGGATGTAAACAACCAGGCTTCTTTCACCTGATACTCTGTATATATTCTCTACTCTCTCTTGATGCTCTGTATATCTAAATGAAGAGATTTTTTAAAAGCTGTAACTTTCTGTGATGAAATGGATACCTTTTTTTTAAAAAAAAAATTATTTTGGAATTATTTGATTCCTTGATATGTGTTGTGATGCTTTGTTCTTTCTTTTTCATACGGTGTTGCTGGGGGAAATTGCAGGATCCAGAGATGCAGCATTTACTTACTGACAGTGAAAACTGCAGCGTGTCGCTGAACTCCAGCCCTGCGCTCACTGGGGAAGGTAGACATGGGACATCAGCTATCAGTTTCCTTGGGGCCTTGCGAATACCTGTGAGTACATGTGCTATTCTTGCCTGTTCCTCTGAGAATTAAGTTTTGCCTCAGAATTCGTATTTCCCTTAAGTTCTAGATGGAGTGGCAGATGACATTAACTTTGCATCACAAGCTTTGATTGGCAGCTCTGGTGTATGTAGGCTAAAGCAGATTCTGGTACACAAGACAAGGTGTGCCCCTCTCGGAGGAGGAGTGAAAATAGATACAATAGTACTCTCTTCCCCAGTGAGCAGATGGCATTAGCTCATTGGTTGCATCTTAGAAACTACAAGCATCTAGGCTCCAGTACCCATATAAATGTCACCCCCCCAATAACTAATACTAGAGCAGCCTATAATGTAAAATGCATTTTTTGCCACAGTCTTCATATTGATAGACCTTGGGCTGCATGGTCCCTTGAGTCAGAGGACTATGAGTGTGGGAACAGTGACTTTCCATTTGTGGACACTGAAATTGTAAGGGACCAGCTGTATGAGCTGAATGTTCACAAGTCCATGGGGCTGATGGGATTCATCCCAGGCCCCTGGGACTGGGATGACCTCAGTTCCTGGAAAAATTACGGAGAAGATTATACTGGGTACTACTGAAAGGCATTTAAAGAATAACGCGATCATCAGGCACAGTCAACATGGGTTCACAAAAGGAAAATCCTGTTTAACAAATTTGATATCCTTCTCTGATAAGGTCGCCTGCCTAGTGGGTGAAGGGAAGGCGATGGATGTAGTTTTGCTGGATTTTCGCAAGGCTTTTGATGCTGTCCCTCACAGCATCCTTCTGGAGAAGTTGTCCAGCTGTGGGATGAGCGGGTTCATGGTGCACTGGCTGAAGAACCGGCTGAAGGGCAGAGCTCAAAGGGTTGTAGTGGATGGGACTACATCTGGCTGGCGACCAGTCACCAGCGGTGTTCCTCAGGGTTCAATTCTAGGGCCAGTGCTGTTCAATGTATTTATCAACGATGTGGATGCAGGAGTTGCATGCGCCATTAGCAAGTTTGCTGACGATACCAAGCTGGGAGGTGCTGTTGACTCTCTTGAGGGACAAGGGGCCTTGCAGAGGGATCTAGATAGGTTGGGAGCATTGGGCTATGATTACTGGAATGAAGTTTAACAAGTCCAAATGCTGGATTCTGCACCTAAGACAGAGTAATGCCAGGCACAAGTATAAATTGGGAGCGGAGTGGCTGGAGGGCAGCCCTGCAGAAAGGGGTCTGGGGGTGCTGGTCGCAGCTGGCTCCATACGAGTCAGCAGTGTGCCCTGGCAGCCAAGAGGGCAAACGGCACCCTGGGGTGCATCAAACACAGTAGAACCAGCCGGCCAAAAGAGGTGATTATCCTGCTGTATTCAGCATTGGTGCGGCCTCACCTGGAGTTCTGCGTGCAGTTCTGGGCCCCACAGTTTAAGAAGGACGTGAAGGTCCCTGAATGCATTCAGAGGAGGGCACCAGAGCTGGTGAAAGGGCTGGAAGGCATGTCCTGTGAGGAGCGGCTGAGGGCCTTGGGCTTGTCTAGTTTGGAGAACAGGAGGCTGAGGGGCAACCTCATGGCTCTCTACAGCTTCCTGAGGAGGGGACGTGGAGAGGGAGGTGCTGAGCTCTTCTCCCTGGGATCCAGTGACAGGACGTGTGGGAATGGTTCAGAGCTGCACCAGGGGTGGTTCACACGGGACTTTAGGAAGCATTTCTTTACCAAGAGGGTGGTCAAACACTGGAACAGGCTTCCTAGAGAGGCAGTCAATGCCCCAAGCCTGTCAGTGTTTAAGAGGCACTCAGACAATGCCCTTAACAACATGCTTTAAATTTTGGTCAGCCCTGAGTTGGTCAGGCAGTTGGACTAGATGATGATTGCAGGTCCCTTCCAACTGAAATAGTCTAGTCTATTCTAAAAGTTTACTGATCTTAGTTAATGACACATGGGTATTAAGGATGGAATAGCAGGCTGAGTCTATAAGCACTTCGCTGCATCAGAACTTCCTCCCATGGCTTCCCTTTTACGTTCTTCAACATTGTTTTTAAAAGCTTTAATTTTAAAATCTCTTGTATGGCTTATATTGAGACGTTTCAGACAGCCCAAACATTTGGACTGCTGGTAAAAGGAAAGGAAGCTTCCTTTAGGTCAGGGACTATCATCCTTGATTGTCCTCTCAGCTTGAAGCCTAGCAGCTTCAGTAGGTTGCACAAGTAGAATTACATGCAAATTGATTTGGACCAGGTGTAAAGGTAGGGGAGGAAATCCCCAGCACCCAACCACTGTATTCCTGCATCTTCTCATCCTGTCCAGTGTGATCCTCTGTCTCAACTGTTCTTCCTGTGGCAAGTGGAAGTAACGGGTAGAAAAATTGCTGCTGCTGCTAGCTGGAATCTCTGTAACTCCATGGTCTTTTTCCTGCCTGTTGTTGGCAAGGGTCACAGCTGTATGTGAAGTACAGCCAGCTGTGTATGTGTGTTGTCCATGTAGATAACTGCAGTACTCTGTACCAGGGATTTAATAAATCCGGTTTCAGACAAAAAGATATCAGATGGTGAGGGGAATGAAGATAGGTTAATTTGGCAGTTTAGTTGCAGCTCTGTGCAGTAAGTATACTTTTCATGTACCCAGCAGGAAAGAGGATGGAACAAATTAGTATTTTAAACAAGCGTATGCCCTGTAGTGTACTCTTACCACGTATTGATTTGAACTGTGTCGTACTGGTTAACTGTCTTTTTGTAAAGAGTTAAACAGTAAGGGACAAATCTTAGACCCATCTGAAGGAAGGATCTAAAGAACACAAAAATATGCCAATTTCTCTGGAATACACTCCAAACCTGCTATAATGCTGTATAAAAACTCTTTACATGAGGAAAATAAGTGATGCAGGTGTTGCAAACAGTATCAAATCCTTCCTGTTCATTTTAGTGTTCTCTCTTTGGTCAGTACAATTCAGTACAATTAAGAGAAGAGAAAACATGTAAGTAAAATACCACAGTCTGCTCTGATTGTAAGCTTTGTGCTCTCAGGGGAAGAATGCTTCTTGTGAATTCTTAAGAGAAAAAGAAAAGCCTAAATGCTTCTTAGAAACCATTTTCATAATGGTCTTTGAAAGCAAATAGCAGCCTCTGTCAAGATACTAACTTCTTATTTTCTTTATTCTCTCAGGGAGTCATAGAGTTCTCCCTTTGTCTTCTGTTTGCAAAGCTGGTGAGCTATACTTTCCTGTTCTGGCTTCCCCTCTATATCACAAATGTAGGTAAGTATCACAATAAGAGGATACAGAATTATGACTACAAAGTGTCTGGAAATATGAGCTTGAAATAAATAAGAAAATAAGCATTACTGCTTCTGAAATAGGCTATCTTTGCTACAGTAGCAGGAGAGTTGTAAGTCACCAACTAACATATTTCTCAGTTTTATTAATTCAGTATTATGAGATGCATTTTCAAAACAAAGAAACGAAAAAAGAATTTGGCTTATCTTCCACAATTCCAAGCATAAATGCTGTGTCTTTGACTCTTGCAACCCAATCAAAAAGGTTTACTTTCGAATAATGTTTTTAGATGAGTGAAGTGCCTTATTAAAATGTATACCAAAAATCTAAATGAGCTTATTTATCCTGTTCAGTACTGCTTTTCCATTTGTGCTGAAGAGTGCAGAGACAGGAGTTCTCCCTAGCCAGAGAAATTCATGTTCTTGTGAGCCATGATGTGACCTTTAAACCCCCAGCTAACAAAAAAGCTGTGCTGGACAAGTGTGGCAGTAACAACCAGCAGAGAGAGACAGGTTGAACACCCTATGAAAACACATAGAGCTGCAAATCCTGTAGCTAAAGGCTGTTGTGTGTGGACTCCAAATAACCAGTGCTCCTGCAGGACTGGATACCTTGAAAGCAGCGGGCTTTTAATAGAAAGGTTGATGATATTTACCACAGTACTGCCATCTGTGCTGTGGCAGATGTTGGTGAGGTTATGGTAGTGCCACTGACAGCACTGTTTTAGCACATACTGCTCTTTCAAATGTATTTCAGAGACTTTAAAAAAAATACCAAAGGGGCTTAGAAATTCAGCTCCTTTTGAAACTTCACACTTAACACAACAGGACTGGGTTTCCCAACTTCCTGGTGTACTTTCGGAAATCTGACTCTGTAGCATATCAGTAACTACGTTAGACTAAATGTAAGTATGTGCAAACAGTGGTCTTCGCTGCCCGTGGCAAACAGTGGAGTTAAGGAAATCACTGTCTCTTCACAGTCCCCGTAAACTGCGCAGTTCATGTTGTGCCAGTCAGGGTTGCCAGACATAATTTAATGATGAATATTACTGTTCATGTGATGGAGACCTCCAGGATGAGGCTCTGTAAGTGATCCAAATGTACACTAATCATGCTTTTAGAGCAAAGAGCCTCGTGAACATTTGTTAACTGTTTATGAATCTGTGGCTATTCACAAATGGGAATATCGTTAGTCCAGACTTTAACAATCAACAGCTCTATTGCTTGGACTGTATCTATAGATAAAGTGGTAAAATGTCCTGCCATGAGTGTAACTGCATTCAAAAGACTGTATCCCTGAATACTCAGTTATGATACATTCTTATTTGTCACACACAATGACAGCTTATGGTAGCTTATTCCTGTGAACAAACAATACTGCTGTAAGATGCCTTTATCCTAGCATGGCAAGAGTGTGTTAAGATTTCTATGTTTGGTAGTCTGCAAATGAGACAAATGTTTTTCTTGTGTCACTAGAACATCTTGATGCCAAAAGAGCTGGGGACCTTTCTACGCTGTTTGATGTGGGTGGAATCTTCGGTAAGTTTTATATATTAACATTTTGTCCTTAATCAGACCAGTTTAGGGAAAGCTGTGGTACACACAGCTTACATATATTATTAATCCTTGTGCCTTTTGTCCACTGAAGAAGAGTGGCAGTAAAGGTACTAACTTGAGAGCTGGGTTGGTTGTTGAAAACCTAGCAAAATATCTTTAAATTGAACAACTCACAGAGGCAATGATATTGTCCAGTACAGGTTGTAAGAGCCAAATATTATGGAATCTTTTAGCTCCATCGGCTCTGGCCCATGAGTCTTGGTCACGCCACCTGTCAGAATATCTTCCTTTTGTCACTCTAACATACAGAACTATGCTAGCTTGTACAGTTGTGTATTTTTTGTGGGCACAGGGGCAAATGGCCACAGGTGTTTTGTTTTGTGGTTTTTTTCTTGATGCCTCATATAACTGTATGTGATTAAATTGGGAGATTGTAATAATAATAAGGATAAGAGTATTCCTTTGTAATTTGTGAGGTAACCACAGAATAATTAAATTTTTATGCCAGTGCAGACAGTTTAGCTCACAATAAAACAAGCATCATCATCTCGATGCCCAGCCGATTTGTGTGACCTGCCGTCCCCCTCCGCTTCTCCCAGTTCCCTTATGGAAATAAGCCCTGTATCAGTCTGTTGGAAAATGATGCTCATGCTGGAGAAGTTTCCCTGGATCAAGAGCTATGTGGACTGGTAGTTCAAGATGCAGGTGTCAAGGTGTGCTGCAGTTACTGTTCCAGTCTTGTGCTGGATGTGACTTTTGCCATTTCTCATTGCTTATTTCATCCCAGATGGCTGCAAGCCGGAGTTAGTAGTACCTCAGAGATGCGGGTGATTTCTTTCAGAAGCATCTTACTCCACTGTGAATACAATCTTAACAAGGTGCTGCGTGCTGCTTAGACCTTTGGCATTTACATTTAAATTCCAGTGGGATGTGAGCACTTTGGAGATGGGCAGCTGGGAAGGGAGAGGCAGGCCCAGTGATATTTAGGAATCTGGAGAATCCAGAGAACTTCCTTTCCCTCTCCCCGTACCAAGTTCCCTTTATATTATTTTAGCAGCTCTTTCCTTCAGGCCTTCCAGCCCCCTCCTGCCACACGCGCCGATTAGTACTGCTGTGTACAGTCATTGGCAAACACAAGAAGTAGGGAACAGTAAAGAGCCTGGAGTGAGTGCCTGGAGAGAGAGAAACAACTGTTTCATTTGCCCCAAGATCTAGGATGGCTCATTTCCCCTGGTTGCAGTGCAACATGGACAGAGCGCTCAAGAGCCAAGTTTATTATTGCATGTGAGGAGTTGAGACCAGTGAGTAGCTGGGCACAGCTGGATTCCAGAGTGTCAGCACTGGGGCCACGTGGCACCTGGTGAAAAGGCTTTTTGCATTCAAAAGCAGCAGAACAATGATTTCTAAATATTTCTTCCATCTCTGTTCCACCCCCGCCCCGTCATCTTGGATATTGGGTTGGCATAAACAATGAGGAAGAGCAACTGTCTGCTTCTGTTATCTTCCAAGTCAAAACCGGTTGGGTTAATAAGGATATTGCTAAGTGTGAATTATGTTGTCACTCATGCTCTTCGCTGCTGTGTATAACTGTACATTAAAAGTCATATCCTATTGTTTTAATCTGGGTTGGGTTTCATTAAGCATAACTGATGTCTTTTGTGTAAAACATGCACAAAATGTTTTC
This sequence comes from Mycteria americana, assembly GCF_035582795.1. NCBI lineage: Eukaryota > Metazoa > Chordata > Aves > Ciconiiformes > Ciconiidae > Mycteria > Mycteria americana. Next base: position 124,086,895 of record NC_134365.1, read on the forward strand.
CTCACACACCTCTCTCTTCTCTCAGGTGGAATTTTGGCAGGCCTTATTTCAGACAGGCTGGAGAAGAGAGCATCAACCTGCGGAATGATGTTATTGCTTGCAGCACCCACAGTAAGAGTTTGCCCGTCCCTTACAGCTGTGGCTGAGACTTTGACAGCATTCCTTGGGAATTTCTGCAAACAGCATCTTCTAACTTGGATATAAAGTGTTCGGGCCAGGTTAAAAGCTGGCATGAAAAGTTGAGCATGTGAGCAAGTATAGACATCAGGGCTGCCTTTACTAAACAAGCAAACAAGTCTAGTGCATTGCTTGTTAAAGGACTATATGGAATTTTTATCGCTGTTTGGTGTCTGTTCTGGCCAGAATTTTAGCTGCTGAAAGGCTAAAATTTCTGTGCTGTAACTGTTGGTAAACTGGCAGTTGGATATATGAGGTGCATTTTTTCTTTGTTTTTATTCTTTTGTGAACAGTATTCTGTGCTGGGTTGAAGCTGGCAATTTTGAGAGTTTAAAATTGAGTGGTCTCATAACACAGCCCTTTTTCTGAAAGGACATATTGAGGAATAGGAGCACATCCCGTATCTCCCTCCTCTGTCCAATCAAACGACCATCCTGCTGTGGTCTAAAAGGGTTTAGTAAAACCTAGGGTGCTAGAACTAGCTTTCACATAATGCCAACTAAAACATTTTTTAGTTAGCATGGGGAAAATGGGGAACCTAAGATTAGTACATATGTTGGTATTCAACGTGTTTGTTTTTTCGTCTTTACAGTTGTACATGTTCTCTGCAGTCAGTAAAATGGGCCTTGAGGCTACTGTAGGTGAGTATTTTTAAGTTATTTTCTGCCTGGCTTTATGTGAACTTTTCATTTATGATCCTTTGATGCTCTTTTCTCTTTTTTTCTTTTTATTTTATTTTTTCCCTGAGAGGAGGAAGTATGGAATCAAATTCCCTAGACTTTGTCTTGCAGGCTTTTTATGGGGTAAGGAAGAGGGCTAGGAAATAAGTAAGGGGTGGCATGAGAACAGTGATTTAGTTAATATCATTAGTCGTCTTTGTGGGACTTGTTGTGTCAGCACAAGCTTTATTATATTCTATATGCCCAATGTCAGAGGTGTTTAGAGACTAGTTGTAGTACTTTTGACAGCAACATTAACTTTACTTGTTTAGTCTGAATTAACTTGTGTCTTTCTATCTGTTACCTCAAAACAGAAGATGAAACACAAGTGCTGACAGTAGTGTCTCATCTACCTAAAGGCCTTGTTAAGTTTTAGGGCCCTCTGGTGCTTGGTGCTGTACAAGCAGAGAAGGGGCTTATGGGTGGGTCCCTGTGAGCACCCCTTGCTCTTAGGGTCAATTTGGTCAGACTTTTCCCCTTTCTGTGACCTACCAGGATCAGTAAGGGCCCTTGGAAGTGCCTTTTGACTCAGCCCTGTCTCCTCTTACATTTGAGAATTCACAGCATGGAGTAAGCATTGCAGGGAAATAAAATATATGTTGCTTTTCCTCCTTTCCCAATTCTGTAATGGGGCCAAGGAAAAACTAAACCATTTGAGAACCACAGGCTATGATGTTTCCTGTCACTATGGTTAACAGTCATTCAGGCAACTCACATTTTCCATTCTTGTCCCCCTTGCAACAGTGATGCTGCTTATCAGCGGTGCCCTGGTGAATGGCCCTTACGCGCTGATCACCACTGCTGTCTCTGCTGACTTGGTGAGTGTGGCTTCCCCTCTGTTTCCAGTGTAGCAGCTTTGGCCTCCAGAGAGAGCCCTTTGACTTCTGCAAGGTCGTCAGTGAAGGGGCTGCGTTGTCCCAAAGTAAAGGGATAAGCAGCTGGATAGGCGGTGCTGAACTCAGCCATTGAGATTGTTTTAGAGTTCGTGTATTAGTATGAATAAGCGTCATGCTTGTGAGAGGCTTCTAGATCATTCTTGCCTGCTAACAAGAGAGCCCAAATCTTGTAGATGACAGCCCAAAGTGAATGTGAAGGTTGCATGCAAGGTCAAGTCTCTGTACAGGTGCCTTCTCCCCTTTTATACTTTGCATCTTTAAATGAGGGGAGGGGCTGTGTCTGTGTGAGAGATGAGCTGGAGACCTAATTCCTATCAGTGTGGAAAGCTATACAGGGCACATACGGCAGAGGGTAGCATGGACAAAAGTAAGGGTTTCTTGTGCTGTTACTCTGGTTGCTTGCACTTCCAGCTGGATCAGGTCGGTCAGTCACAAACGCCGTGTGAAAACGTTGACCCTGGTACCTTTCGTTAGGTAGGCTTTGGAAGGTTGCTTTCAAAGGTCCTCGTTCCTTAAGGCACCAAGCAAGAGGCAAAACTCCTCTAACAACAAATGCTCTAAATATAGGAAAAGGAGCAGGACAGAAATCTCCAAACATCCTCTGGAGTCCTATCCTTGGCGTGGAGGTCTTGGCAAGGCAAAGAAGGCCACCATGCATTGCTCATTTTATCCTTAGCCTTGTCGAAGGGGCTGCTAAACTAGAAAGTGGGGGCTGCTAGCTAAAAAGTGGGGCCTGACATTGCAAGATCCCTACCTGGCCCTTAGGAAGAGGGTTGAAACTGCCAACGAGTCCCTAGGATGTCAGCAATCAACCACCTGACACAAGCAAATGTAAATCGCTGATTACCTGACTGTATTCTCCTCAGTATACTGGAGACAAAGGACTGTGTGTCTTAGAAGTTCTCTGAACTATGCAGTTTTTCTGTCTTTCTACTAAGTCGCTCCCTCTATTAGTTGTTTTGTTCTGAAGACCTGGCTTCTAAAATTGGGACTGAACAGCTTCTTTTGGCTCAAGAATTCTCTGAATTAGCATTTCAGTAAATATCCATAATTCTGGTAGTCTAGTATTCCTGTCACAGCAGTGATTTTTTTTTTTTTCTTGTTCCACAGAGCTTTGCTGTATTAGCAGGGGAAGAGCCTTGCAGCATAATGCAAAGCTGAAGTGGGTTGAATCTTCCTCAACCTTATTGCTTGAATCCACAGCGTGCAAAACAGAAAGCTTCTTGGCTCCTGTGGTTTAAATAACATGATTTAATAAAGGAGAACACTGTAGGCAGCAGGTTGGTGGGGTAGAAGGCTTCTTTAAGTAGTGATAAAAGGGTCTGAGCTAGTATATTAAAGGCATCTTCACAATGGACATCTAATGTGGAGGGGTGTGAACTAGATGGCGTTGTAAGGACTTCTTCAGAGTTGAACTCAGGATGGGTCTAAGCAGTCTTTTTGTCACTTTAGGGTACCCATAAAAGCTTGAAAGGGAATGCAAGAGCCTTGTCCACAGTGACAGCGATCATCGACGGAACAGGATCTGTAGGTAAGCCAGAGCTGTCAGGTAGCCTGCCTTAGCTGTGGTAGATTAAAACAAAGGATCTTTGAGAAACGAGGCTCTCTCCAGTTCATGTTTTGCCAGGACTCGGTACAGCTTTGGAAATGGGGAGTAGAGCAAATTTAGCCTTAAACCTCTCTAGTGGTCCCACACCTGAAGGAGGGTGGAAGGAAGAGGGTGGTAGACTAATGCAGGGTACAGACAGCAAAAGTAGATGCCATGGGGCTGTCTCTGAGATCAGGGATATGTTATTCATGCCCTCTGCACTGGTATGTGGAAGGGAAAATTGTGTAGGATTCGGCTTAATACTGGATGGGCATTTTGTTGAGCCAAAGGCAGGCATTTCTCAAACTTCTAGTCTTCCAGCTTCCCCCTGTGCTGGGTTTCCCCTTGGCTTGCAGCTGTACCAGTAATGTTTTGCACTTTCTGGGACCTTTTAATACATAAGGTAATACTGAGTTAACTAAGCGGAGAAATTGATATTCTAACTCGGAATAACTGTCTTTCAGCATAGTAAATCTTATGTTGCATCATTTTGACAATATCAATATTATATTTTAGGTGCAGCTTTGGGGCCTCTCTTAGCTGGTCTTATTTCCCCATCTGGTTGGAACAACGTGTTTTACATGCTCATGGTGGCAGATGCATGTGCCTTGCTAGTAAGTCTAAAAATACTGTTTAGTTGCTGTGTATTTCCTTTGTGCTAAACTATCTTAAAGTGCAAATTTTCCTTTTGCAAGTTCAGTACTCCATCTTACAATGTGTACTTCCAATTGTGTAGGAAACTTTCAATTAAAGAGCAAATTTGCTCATTTTGAAATTCTCATCTAATTTTAATCAAAAGTGCAGATTAGTTCTGATGCACTTCAATTCCTGAGCAAATACACATCTGTTAACTGCTGGCTGAGCAGATTACAGCAGGCATAATTGTAAGTAAACCTTCATATATAGGCCTGGAAGATGCCTCAGATTCCACTCACGGAAGAATTACTTCTGTTTTCTTTAAAGCCAGTTTAGCAAAGCAGTAACAAATGTTTTGCTACATTGCTATATCACCAAAAGCACCGTGGTAATGAAGCTGTTGAAAGTTAATACATCCCATTCTCCAGATGGGCCCTAAAACTGCAGTACTAGGTTAGACAAAAAACTGGCATCCTAACTTTTGACAGTTTAGGGAAAAGGAGTGCAACACACACGTGGTAGCTTGGTACAAAGCACATCCACTTTCCTTTTTTCTCCTGACTGAGATCCTGTATGATTGATAGGAAGATCTGAAAAGGTGGGGTTTTTTTTTTTCACTTCAGACTTGCCCTGCTTTGCTTTTAAAGACCAAAGAAGACATGAGATGAGGCAAGGTGAATCTTATTGTACCTTTGAAGTCAGTCTTGCTGCACCCACCTGTAGATTAGCCCGCAGGTTACGTTTTTACGTTTGCCAGGGATTTCCCTGGCAGGCATCTGTACCAGCTTTGTTCTCCAGCGGAGCAGAACGCTGCTGTGACTACCTCAGAGATGTCCTGAAGTGTCACCTGCTTATCCTTTCCTTTTGAAGTCCTGGGTGGAATTGGTCATGAAAGGGCAGGGTGACTGTGAAACACTTCAGAAATACTCCTTCCTCTGTACTGGCTGTGCCCAGACAAAGCCCCGTGCCTGCACAGTGTTGCACTGAGCTCTGTGCTCCTGCAGAGGAGCTAATACTGAGTGTGTCAGCCCACCCTTTCCTGACACAAGAAAAGCAGAAGGTCTTGCTTTGAGTTACAATTGAGGCTTTTTTTTTTTCTAAATTCAAGTTACACCCAAAATTTTAAAGTAAATTTTTCCACATTTAAGATGTGAAATCTCTGGAAATTAAGTAAATAAATTAGGTAAGTTAATAGTTGAAGTATGTTGCCGCTGGTAGTCAGCAGCTCTATAAATCCTGATTTGTGCTGTTTTCAGTATTAGGTATTCCATGCTGCAGAGTGAGTTTGGGAGATTGTCATAGTTTTTCCAAGTAGACTTGAAGCTCTGCTTTTTTTCTTTTATAGTTATTTATTAAAACCAAATGAAAAAATCCCACATTTCTTTGCAGCATCAGTTAAAATGCCTTTGTGAATTTCTGGTTTTGAGAGGGTTGACTCTGTGCTGTTGTAATAAATCCTGGTTTTTGTAACTCTTGTTCTGCTTTTCCTGTTCTTTGCAATACAGCATATAGATGCCTGTGTTCAAATGTTATTTCTTCAAGGATATCTGGAGGGGCTTTAGCCTCTTATGTGGTATTCAGTTCTGTCATTCTTGGCCACTCCCATACCTCTGAAGTGTTAGGTGTAACTTCTTCAAACACCAATACTTATAACAGTGAAGAAACTTCCATTTATAACAGTGAGACTCCGAGGATAAAGAAGCCTGTAACAGTGAGGAACCCTGGAAGTTCTGTCTTTAATGTACATAGGAATCATCAAATTTTATTTGTAAAATCACTTTCCTGGGTACTATCTTAGTACACCTTTTAAAGGGCACTTGAAAGTCCTGATGCTGCACAGGCAAGTAAACATGATTGACTTTACTCGTCTTGACTAATTGTATGATTAAAGCTTTTCACAGACACACAGTTGTTTTTCAGAATAGCAGCTAAAATGCTTTTATGCTCCAAAATTTCTATCTGCCATGTTTTCTTGAAGTCTTGGGTTCCCTCTGCTGGTTTCTTTACATGTCTCCTGGTAAAGTAACTTCAGAAAGCCATTCTGGTTTTTACGAAGAAATTGATCTCTCAGTTGAAAAAAGGAAATTATTTTCCTCTTGCCTATTCATTGTGAAAACTCTTCTTCCAAACATTGACTAAGCATCTGGGGAAAAAAAAAATAAAAAAAAAAATATTATAACTGAGTGCAGCATTACAGGGTAATGTTTCAAATGAGGAACTCTTTGAATGACAGTGAACATCTTATCCTGAAACTTAGCTTATTTGTATATCTGTATAGATATTAACACAGATACTGTGACTGTTTTTACAGTTCTTACTCCGTCTTATTCAGAAGGAACTTCGGTGTAATGCAGATTATACCCTGTAAGTGTTATGCATGGCTGTTGCTCTTTAATAACAGTTTAAAAACATGTTACTAAGCCTTTGCCCCGTAATACCTAGATGTAGACTGAACATGTTAAGGTTTCTGTATGTCCATTTCTGTCTGTTTTAATTTTGCTTCAAAAGAGTAATCTCGGTTTGAGCATTTTTCTTTAGAACACCTTACTTTGAAAAGTATCTGAAAACACATTTCTGTCACGGTCTCTTGGTTATGGTTTGTTTTTCCCCAAATATGTAATCTTCCTGGGTTTCATCATGGAGCATGCACGTGGGAAGTAAGAAGCTACTCAATTGCTTGCTCTGTGTTTATTAATAAAGTTTCAAATGTAACTTCTTCCAAAAGGTCTCCTTAAAGGAAAGGATGACTCTGAATTTACAGTGTTTTGAATTGAGGAAAAAAAAAAAATTCACGGAATCAATGGGGTTACACTCGCATATGCAAAATCTAAATTGAGCCCCTTGGTTGTAGTTTTGGAGAAGTAAAATGGACAGAGAATAGAAAAATGCATGGCAAGGGAGGGATCCTGCGTTTTTAAGTTAGTGGCTGTTACGCCTCACACCTCAACTTTTCCTGCCTGGTTGCTGTTCTTTCCCAGGTTTAAAGAACACTGAGCTACAAGACCAGATTTGGAATAAGGACTGCATCAGTGATCAGAGCTCTTCCCTGAAAAACAAACTTCATGGAATGCATTATTCTATATTTAAGAGATTCTGTTCGGTGAAGAACTTTGCACGTTTACTGGAAGCAATGTGAGAAATGCAACTGGTAAATCCCTGAAGCTCTTATTTTTGCACATGAGTAAGTACCTCAGGATGGCAACTATTCATCAGATGAAGAGACAGGAACTTTGGGAAGGTTTTAGCAGCGCGCCTCAACTGAGCCAAAGAAAAATACCAAGTGCCTTTTTATTTCTTTTGATAGGATGTTTTTAATTAAAATTCCGAACTGTGTATTTTCCAAAAACAAGTCAAAACTTGAGCAGAAGGAAGTTGAAATCAACAGTCTAGCAGTGAAATGTCCCAGTGTCAGCGAGCAAAGTATGTATCCCTTATGTCGTCTTGCGCGCATCGAGGGCATCACTTTATAGAGGACAATACCAGCTGATTATTAAGATGCACTGCTATTAGTATTTTGAAGCTGCTCAGACAATAATAACCTCACCATATTATTAGTTTTTAACTACAGTACTACTTCGAATCCCAAGGACAACGTCCGGCCTTTTGGTAGGTAATGAAATGGAATTTACTGTTGTGGTGTACCACAGTTAGCAGTTTTCACAGACTCTCTGGATGGATGTTAGTCCTCAATTAGGATTGTGCAAAAAGGATTCCTAAGCAACAAAAAGCAGATTATGAGTCAGAATTTCCAGGGGGGAGCTCTAATGATTTTCAGGGCATTATAAACTGGTTGTGCAAACGTCACATAATTGTTGTGCTGCTCCTCTAGGCTGGGTTGAAATGAGATGTTGTTCCTTTGGAGTGGCAGAGAACGTCGAGCTGTCATAGTTTAGCACTACAGGATTCAACAGATGAGCTGCATCAGTCCCTGCCACCACAGTGATCTCTGTTGGGTACTCCCTGGTTTCAGTGCTGGTGTGTGCACGGGGAAGTCGCTGTCAGATCAGGGCCTTAATAACCAGAAATTTCTTTCAAGTGGCTCTGAATTTCAGATTTGGAGCCAAAATATCAGAAAAGAAAAATTATCTAGGTGGTAGGTTTAAGAGGACGTTTCGGTAACTAGTGTTACCCAGCAAATAGACGGTTTAATATAAAACATATCATTTCTTTGTACAGCTATCTCCTTTGTAAACAAGATGTTTCTGTGATTTTGTTTTTTAAAGATGTACAAAGTAAAAAGGAATTTTTTTTGTATGAGGTGTTTATACTTAGATCATGAAGGCCAGATAACTTAAATTGTGTATTATTCTTAACTGTATTTATTAAAGCCGTAGGCATATGTCTTGTTCTGAACTATGCTCTAAGTTTTGTGCAACGATGCAGTAGTCTTTACACTTGATTAACAAAACAGCACTCTCTAAAATAGTCCTGCAAAATATGGAGTAATGTCTCGCCAGCTGCTGGTGTTGTGTTCCACGTGCTGGCACAACACTTACTTTCCAGGGCTGTTTTGTAACTGGTCAGCCTTTGAGTTATTTCACTGGTTTGATTCAGCACACGCTTTATGCTTGACTTGAACGGTATAAGAATGTGTTCATTTTTAGCTGTTTTGCTGAACAGAGATACAGGGAAGACCTCAGTCCCACAAAGACATCAGAAGGGTACCAAAGTCCTTGCAAGTGAATGTTCTGCGTAGGTCCTGAACCTGCAGTTACCTAGATGAATGATTAACTTCACACATTTTGAGTAAACCTGTTGAGACCAGTGGGGATACTCCACATGTGCATTCGTAAATCTGTGCTGCATTTGGGCTTTAGGCTGTAGTTAAACGCGACAGAATTCTGCAGCAATGTTACTTGAAAGGACTTCCATCCCGGTGGCATGGCGCACTGCCCCTCGCTCGGCCAGGCTGACTCAGGGGGACTGCTAGCCAGACCAGGGGACTGATCCAGCCTCTGATGGGGGAAAAATAACATTGCACCCCCAAAACAGCTGTGCTGGCACAACTTCAGTGGCTGTGTGAGGAGGGAGGGACGGAGGACTTCTTTAGCTGAACATGTCAACCCCTTCCCCACAAAAAGGTATGTAGAGCTACATACTAGTTTACTGAAACAATTTAAACTCTTAAACTCTGCTGCGCTCAGATGTCGAGAGGCTGTTCCCTATGGGCTGAAGCCTTAGGTTAAAATGCTTTCAGTTGTATTTAGCAGGTTGTAAAGATATTTAACCGTGGTTTGGGTTTTACATGTTTTACTTGTTGGGGCTGTTGCTGTTATTTATTTATTTATTTGAATAGCTTTTGCACTGCAGTGACTCGGGTATGGGACGACAACAATGTTGGAGGTGCTGGGCTGAGTCCTTCCTTCCTTCCATCCACTGTAGGAGGGAGTTAGGACTCTTAGTGTGCTGATGTCTCCTTCCTTGCTAATGTGCAGCATTTCAGTTCCTCCCAGCTACGAATTTGTTGGACAAAAAGATAAAGATGTGCTTTTCTTTCTTAACAACTTTAAAGGTCCCCCAAGTTGTGAATAAACTGTGTGTTTTGTTAGTATCGGGTGTCAATAGCCATTAATCTGGAAATGAGCAAGACTGACAAAATTTTGTATGTAGAAATGTGAGTGACCAGTAGGTAGAGCCCAATTTAAATATGACTGCAGGGTTTGTTTGTTGTTTTTTAATGCTGGTTATTGTGAATTTTATCCATTTACTGTCCTGTTGAATAAAAGTAGATTCTGCTTTAAAATGAGAAATGTTGATTACTTCATCTTTTACATCTCCATGAAGAAATGCTCCATTTATTGGTTGGAAGGATAGACATCCCTGCTGAGACAGCGCTCCTGTTTCTTGTGAGGGTAATGAAAATGGTCCATTAAGAGAACAAATTAGAACCTTTTGTTTTGAAAACAGTGCCCTTTTCAACTTGAACATGTAATTTTTCTCATTTTGTGGGTTGTACAACATCAGTATTTCCGATCAGCTGCATCAGATGGATATATTCTGCCTACTTACTTTGGTCTAGTAGGGAAGGAGGATGCTCACCTGAGTCAGGGACCGAGTCCAGCTCCTACAGCATAGTGTTAAGGTGACTTTTTTGTTGTCTGCTTTGCTTGCTCTTCAGTTTATATGGAATTGAAATTGAAAAGCTTCATCTTTTGTCTCTAGCTCTTACCATCTTGAACATTTATTGTCTTGATTCTGTTACGGTGTTTGCTGGGGTTTGTGTGCCTCTACCAGAGATACAATATCCAAACAACAGATGCGCTGGGGAAAAACTGCTTGGAAAGGAAAACAATTTCTGGTTAGAAGTAGGTATCTGAGGGTCTTGTACAGAATTTCTCATCAAAATGTGCCCAAAGTGCCTTCCAGGAATAGGCAAATAATAGCTGGAGCATCTTATAAAAGAAGGGAGACTCGGGTCCAAGTTTCTGTTCTGCCCGATTCGGAGCAGCAGCCTCCGGCGGAGCACTTGCACCCTCCTGAGCACCCTGGCTGTTGCTGGGCACGCTGCGGTGGAGGTTTGTCTCCGTTGTGTGTAGGAAGGGTTTATAGGGTGGGAAAAAGATGAATAGGTAGCAGGGAAGGATCTGGTGTATTCACAGGTCACTTTGAGACTTCTTTTGCCTCTAAGCTGAACTGCTAACCTGCTCCATGCACTGATACACCTACTCCTATATGTTTTGCCAGTTAGGAAATTCCAGAAGGGATTCTGCCATCCGCTTTGGGAGGTTATTGCTTGTGTTTCTGGCATAATATCTTTAGAATAACAATGGCAATCCTCCGTGTGCGTTTGTGCCAATGTCACCCTGCCTCAGACTTTGGCTGACCTCATCATGTTTACGCTTGGGAATCTCTTTGGTTGCTGCTGGGAGGTTTCTCCAGTGACTAATATGTGAGGTTGTTTATATGAGAAGTGCTGCTCAAAATTAGGTAGACGTAAGATGGTATAAATGAAATCAGAGGATGTTTAGAGCTGTTGGAGGCAATGGTTCTTCATACGGAACTTATTTGAGGAAGGTTGTTTACAATCCCATCAAATGATGAGGCCCAGAATTGGTAATAGTGTTCTCTGGTCTGAATGAAATTTTATAGCCTGCATATTATATAGGAGGTTAGATTAGATTATTTCATGATTTGTCCCAACCTCGGAGTTTATCTGATGCGATGTTCTGATTGCTGAACTATGTCACTTTCACCTTACAGCAAGTCTGTTTTGATTTTTGTTTTGCTCTCTGCTAAACTAGCCCCACGATGGCGCGGACTCTTCCTCCCGCCCTCCTCTCGCAGCCTGCCGTGCCCGTGGAGGGGACTGTAGAAGCTGGCTGGGAGGTTTGCCCCTGCGTGCTCTGGGGCTTTGGTAACCTTGAACTACATTTTATGCCACGCCAAGTTAAAAATCTGACTGTCATCCTTAAAGCTGGGGAGGGGGAAGGAGAGGATTTAACTGCTGGGGTGCTTCAGCCTTGTGTCCGGTGACCTTAACGTTGTGTTATGTCGCGCTGCCTTGGAGTTTATTAAACTTGATTGCTATAAAATGTTGGCTGTTCCCTTCTTTGTCTCCCTTCTTTTGGTTAGTTTCCAGTTTGGAATAAGGAGAGAATTAGTTAGCATCACCAGCTGATGGTTGGGGGTTATTTTTATTTTTTCCTCTGTAATTCTCTCTTGTTGGTGTAGTGTACGTACCAGTTATCCTTCTGCTGCAGTGAAACTTTCGCAGCTCTGTAAACTGTGAAGACAAGAGCCAACCTTTCTTTAGGCGTATTTCAGGGAACCTGCTCCTCTCCTGCAGCCGGAGATCAGCTGTCAAAAATGTGTTGAAAGTCTCTCTTGATGCCGTACTTAACTAGAGGATTCTAAGGATGTTTTCTTCACCTCCTGATGATACTGGGGGTAGGGTTTCTCTCCCTCCTTCTCTTATAAAAGCAGCTGGCAAATATTTTGCCACACTTGCACAATACTGCCTTTGGTCCAGTTGTTTCTTTCAGGCAGAGGAGGGCACTAAACTGACTGCACAGGTGCTGCCGTGTCAGTATAAGCATTGAAATACCGTTCAAAGGCTGAAGCACCAGATACTGTGTCTCACTTAAATGGGATTGCAAAAACATTTCCTTCCTGATGGTTGATCACCGTCTTCATGCCAAGCTTTCCCAGCCCTTCAGAAATGGAAGACAATTAAGAACTCTTTTCATGACTTATTTACGCCGCGACTTCACATCGTAAGGGACTGTCTTTCGGGTTGAGAGTTGATACATGCATTCTGTGCCATGCAGTAAGGGTACATACACACGCAGCCGTAGAATATCCTTGTTTGTGGCTGTTAAATAACTCCAGATGTAAATAAATACAAATGAGTCTGTGTCGTTCGTCCGTCCCCCCCCCCCCCCCCCCCCCCGAGGTATATCTGCATGTCAGTGGGGTTTTTTTAAAAAAAAAAAAAAAAAAAGGGCAAAGAGAAGTAAAGTACCTGTTAGCATAAGTCAGCAGAAGGCTTCAGTCAAGAGCTTGAATAGATTTCATCTGAAAAAGAGCAAGGGCCTTTGTGTGTGGAAAACTGGCTACAGATCAAGAAAGGAAGTGCAAAGACAAAAAGGTGGTTCGGTTTTGGAAATGAAAGAGGAGAACGTCGAGCGATGACACGTAATTAAAATGCGGGGTGTAACTGGGGCGCTACAGAGATGCGAATGTGGGATGGAGGAACAGTGAAAATGCAAAGAAGGCGAAGCGCAAAAGCCTGAGATGAGTGGGAGGAAGAGAGGTGAAAATCCGGTGTCGGGATAAAAAAGGGGGGGTGGGAAGAGCCACCTCCCCGCACGGGTCCTGCGCCCCGAGCAGCCTCTGCGGGGGGGAGCAAGGGGGCTGCTCTCCCCGTCTGCCTCCCGTGGGCACCGGGCCTGGCCTCGGGGGGCCTGGGGGCCCCAGGGACGTATCCTGAGGGTAGAGGGCTGCCACGGCTGCACGTGGAGCTGGTCAGCTGTGGGATAATTGCTGGAGGCGACTTAGGAATTAAACTTATATTCACGCTTTTAGGTAAGGTACAGCATTGAAGAAGATTCCCGGGTGGAACGCGGCTGACGTGCGAGGCCACTCCAGGGACGTTCCCTAGGCCTGCAACCTTAGAGGTCGGTGACGCCAGGGGAGCTTGGCGTGCTGACTCCAGGAGGAATCTGCTCGCAGCGGGGAGCGCTGTGGAGGTACCGCGGCCGGGCTCTGCAACTGAATGGGAACTCAAAGGTGGTGTGGGTGACCGGCAAGCTGCACGTTTGCTATCCTGGGCCAACAGCCTGCCATGTTTCCGACAAAATGCTGTCCTCTGGTGAACTTTGCTCGTTGTAACATCATTAATAACAACACCAAACACACCTCCATCCCAAAAGCTACCCGCCTCTAAGGTGCGACCACCCCTCACTGAGCTTGCGCTTTGAATTTTTCCTAGCCTATACCTTTAAAAGCGAAGCGAGAAAACTTTACACCAATCCTAAACAAAGATGTATGACTAGAGTCACTCAAGCTCCACCCGAAGGGTGAAAGACAGTATAAAATGGCTTAAGAGAAAGAGAATGTTAGGGAAGGCACCATCGCGTACCACTCTGACGTCTGGGATCAGTCGAGGGGCTGAGCCTCTCTTCCCCCCATCGGGACGCCTTTGGGTAAGATTCGAACACTTGGTTATACCAAGTGCCTCCCCGGGAAACTTAGAAATCTCTCTAGAGTTGCTTTATCATCTTTAACGCATTTATAGCCGGCAGTGTCACTCATGCTCTTGGTATTTGCACGTGCTTTGCAGACAGTAAATTTATCACCGGTAATCCAAAGAATCTGTGTGTCTGTTCTAATAACCTGCACTCTTTATTAATCTAGCCGTGGTAGTTATTGAACACGACCAGGCTCTTTAAGTGTGGCCATGACAGTTCATGCAACACGACTAGACTGGGGGTGCAGCACGTTTAAATTAACGCTGTCGCCTTAACTCTGGTGAATGGCTGCATATACAGTCCTTAGAAAATAACCGTTGACCAAGTCTGAGACTGGACCTAGCCGCACCTCGACTCCTCTCTGAGAAGGAGTTTAGAAAGCACGGGGGTCCTGTCTGAACCTCGTCACTCAACGGGAAGGTTCCACCCCCCCAGCCACTCCTCGGACTCCTGCACGCCAGTAACTCTTAACGCAACATCAGCTGCTGGGTCCCTTCCCACGTGTTATTTAGGCATACATAACCTGTAAGATAAATAGAGGCTTTGGCCTGAACAACCTTCTGATTTTTCAGTTGCCAGAGGGTTCGTGTGAAGTTTGGCATTTTTGCGCTCGCATCTGTAATTTCTGTTTTTACGTTTTTCTCTCCAGGAACCAGTTGGTTGCTGTGCTGGTAAGAAATGCCTGTGAGGGTTGGGGTGATGTCCTGTCTCAGTGCTGCGGTGACCGAGGGCTTCTGCAGGTCCCCGTGGAGCCATCGCAGGACTCGCATCCAGTAGCGTTCAGTTGATTTTTCACTTTTTGGCATCAGCGTGCTCCTTTGCTCGTGTGGTGGCCCGTTGGACGCGGGGCTGGATGAGCAGCTAGTGGAGAACCTGAGTGGGGCTGAAATTTTGGGTGTCTTTTCCAGGCAAGGTGCAGGCCTGTCCCTGGGCAGCCCACTTCGAATTACTTCCATCATCTTCAGGTTACTGCAGTTATTTGAATCTAGGCTTGGGGCTAGAGTTAGTGCTTCAGAAATAAACATCTTGGAACCTGAATTACTCTGATATTTGCATTTGTTCACCATCATACTAACCGATTCTCCTGCTCTAATCATATTTATAGTGTGTTTTTAAAAATGCAACAGAAAAATTTGAGCTAAAACTTAGTTCTCATTTTTCCTCAGCCCTACAGGCCACTTTCTTGCATAAACCTGGCCTTGCGTTTGTAGGGTTTCTCCCAGTATTGCAGGGTGCAGATTTCATATTTGTTAGCAAATTGGCTTTTTGTGGCCTGCTGTCTATGACTGGTTTTTTTGTTTGTTTGTTTCACATAAAGATTCACAGAAGGCAAAACCTTGGCGAGGTGGTATTGGATAGATGAACTGTGGCGGAGCAGGGTGAGGTAAGTTGCTTAACCTTTCCCAACTGTGAGAACTTTGGCCATTGTACTCCCAGGCTGCAGCAAAGACGTAAGCCCTTCCAGCCTTTACTCCTAGGAACTGGTTGCTCTTTCGCTTGTGTAGCTCAGGAGCAAGCATTTGGAGAATCCAAAAACTTTATTTAAGCCTTTGCTGTCTTGGGCACTGAAGTGTTTTTAGTTTATCTGGTACCTAAATCCTTAACAGGTGGCCTGAATTTCTCAGGTTATTCAGAAACCAGCAGCAGCTTCTTGCATTGAGGTCAGAACTCAAAGCAGCAGCCTGAGTTCATATGCTAAATCAAGAGGGATACAGATGCGTTTGTGTGTGTGTGTGTGTATATATATATATATATATACGCACATGAGTTGCAGCACGAATTGGGAACAAGCTGAAAGGGCTGGATTTCACTGCCCAATAGGTATGGGGAGTCTAGCTCAAAAGAGAAGCGACAAAACGATCGATAACTCCTGAGTTCTCACCTTCTAATTTTTGTGATACGAAGGGTAGTCGGTATAGGCAGCCCATCATAGCTGAGTGACATATAAGCAAAACCTTTGGAAGGAGTGGGTTTCTTCTGAATCTTCTGCCAAACACAGTGATGTTATTTCTGCTGCAGAGGATGGAGTATTGTATTGGAGTCTGAGTCACCCAGTTTCGCCACAGGCCACGTGAGACTTCAGCTTAATAAGTACAGCAGGTTCTGAATCTATTATTAAATCGCTCTGATCATCTGGTAGGAAACAGCTGAACATTGCGTCACTCTGTGGCAGAACGTGCAGGTTGGGTTTTATACCGATCAGTGTAACGATGGGATTCGATTTAGCCATCCCTGTTAGAAGTCTTTATAAAGCTTCCTCCCCCTTTTCCTCTGGCTACAGCTTTCCAGTTATATGAAAGGAAGAAAACACATTAACAAAGAACGGAAGAGGTCACAAAAATGTATTAAAAGCATATTCTCTCTCCCAACTAGAAGAAAGAGCCGAAACGGCATGCAGGGTCCCCCGTGCTGGGGTGACTACCACCCCCCCAAGCATGTGTGCGTTCAGCTCGGTGCCAGCTCTTTACTTTCCTCTTGGCCGTGTTAGGGGTTTGGAAGTAAGAAAATTTGCAGCTTGCTTGGCGCCGAGGGGAATCCACAACCACAGCTGATCCGCGTGTCTGCTCGCAAAACGGTGCGGCTGCTGAAAGCGGCGAGAAATGGAGAGAAACCTTCTGGTTTCCTTGCTCTGGTTTTTACACTGGCAGTTCTCAAAATAGGGGTCACCAGCCCAGAAAGGCAGAACTGGGCTGACTGACAAATCCGGGGTGCAGGCAGAGAAGCCTGAGAATGTGTGTTTCAGGACTGATATCTGTATTAGAGCTACGTTAGACAGACTAACTTCCCATATGCTTCGCTGTCAGGCAAATCACGAGATTTGCCTGACAGACTTCAGCAAATAATTTTTTCAGGAGGATGAAATCCCTCTCCAGCAAAGCTCCTAGAAATAGTGAATGGATTAAATCCCCTGAACAGCTGAAGCAGAACTAACACATCTAGTTCTCAGAACAATTTTCACATTGCTGTCATTTGAAGTGAGACCTCTTGGTAGAAAGGTTACAGATGATGTAAGTCATACAGTAACAGGGAAAGCAAAGCTCCTGTATTTGCCTGCTTGAAATCCTCTAATAAAATAATGCATCTGTTGAAGCAGCATCTAAATGTCATTTCTGTGTGTCATCAGAAAGGAAATGTTATTCCTAAGCGCAGACTGGTTCCTATACGCAGTTTTTTCAGCCTTCCCAGGCCCATAAAAGCAGTCAAAATTAATGATTAGCAGCTCTGGTACCTTCACCTTATGCATCCCTGTAAACATCAGGCACTGCCTTCCAAGTTGTTTTTGCTGTTTCTGTTTTTCAAGCACAGTTGAAATTGTCCATGTAAACGTGTTCTGCTGAGAACAACAACAAACCACCTCGTGATAAACTGCTAGTCTTATTTTTTAGGCCAAAAAATATAGGTATCCAGGCTGTCTGCGGCAGCTAATGCTCCCTGGGGGCTGCGCTGGCTGGGGGAGGCTGGGCCGGGATGCCAAGGGCAGGATGCTTTCACGAAGTGATCCACGGTGATGGATTTTGTGTCTCGGGAGGACTCGGCCGAGCTTAAACCTCCTCACCTTTAGAATACGAAGCAGAGCTGGTTGCTGAAGCTGGCAGGGTCTCAAGCGATCGCGTCAAAAGAAACAAGGAGCAGATGTACCCAGAGAGCAGCAGCAGCAGCACTGGGGAGAAATTGGACTCCAAAGGTGCAAGAAGAGCGTGCGGCTCCTCTCGGGTAGTGGTGGGATGTCTTAATGAAGTCCTCCTCTTGTGGAGGACTCCGTGGAAATTCCTACAGATAATATTCAGCAATGCAGAAACAGCTAGTAATGGTGATGTTTTGCATATTGCAATATGATGCTACAGCACGCTAGCGATATTTAACTCGTGGTAGCCACCACGCATCTCAGGGGTGGGTGTGTGTTGGGGGGGGGCTGTTCATAATGCATGCCATACCTTAAAGATTTATAGGGACTCACACACGCGTGTGTGCACACAGACGTGCACACAGACCAGGCACACCTCTAAACAGCAGCTCTGCAGCAACAGGCGCAGTTCTTCAAATAAAAGTCTGGTCTCAGTCGCTCACTCTGGGAACGTGGTGTGATTGGGTTGGAGGAGGGGAGAGGGATGTGTAGAAGACAAATAGACCAAAAGCACCATTTCATTAAGAGAAAGTGATGTGTTGCCTTTGGCCTTCTCCCTAGCAAGCGCAAGGGTCAAGCACTCACGCGCTCCAAAGCGAGCAGGGCTCGGCGTCTCTGCAGGAATCCTGTTTTGTTGGTAAGTGATTCTGGCTCTGTGGCTTTTCTGCTGCTCGTGGGCACCGTTCCTTGGGCAGAGGGAAGGCGGAGAGCTGGTTGCACAGCTGGTTGCACTGCTGGCAGGGGAGCCGGGTGGCAAATGGCAGGGAAACTGCGTCCCTCGAATGAAATGGGGCAGGGGGAAAAGTGTGGAGCCCCTTCAGCCATGGCGGGTGAAGGCATTAGGACAGATAGTGGGGAGCAGAGCACTGGTCAGAGGAGATGATGATGGAAGAGCAGCAGAAGAAACCAAAAAAAAGAATAAAAGTGCAGGGAAAAGGTGTGGGGTTGGAGAGAAGAGCTGGGCACGACGTTGTGCCCTTTTCAGTGGAGGGCTGCTGGGTTTTTACTTTATTTCTGTGTGTTTATTTCTGTGTGTTCTTGATCTTCTCAGTTTCTTGTCTGAAAACTTGTTTGCTGCCTATGGGAAGCTTTTAGACAGTGGCTAAGAGCCAACAGTGCATTTCCATCAAACACATGGACAGAGGGAGAGATCCAAGGCGGGGAAAACCTTCATATCCAGTGCCCAGGTTGTGTGGAAGCAGCTGAAGGTGGGAGGATAAGGATTTTTAAAAAAATCTGCATGAATCCAGTGAAATCCATTCAAAGAAGAAGGCAAAAGAAGGAAGAAAGGAGGAAGAGGAGGATGAAAGAATAGGAAGGAGACATGGCTTCAGCTGTGTTGGAGTGTGACAGGAGAGGATCCAGCCACTAACAAAGACCCTCTGGAAGAAGCTTCCCACTAAAAGCCAGCAGCTGTCACGCCGGGAGCCCACGGGGACAGCCGCGAGGGTTGTCCCTGGTGATGGTCTCTGAGCTGCTCTCCCCAATTTTGAGGCTAAATACGTGCAGCAGAGCTAGCCTCAACGCCGTGACGTTGGGTCCTTCCCCATGCAGGAGCTAGGAAGGGAAGCACTGGCTTGAGCTTGTTTTCTTTACCTCTTGCAATATCTTGGACTTCAATGTTCACATCTCAAAGCCAATGTTACTGGTCTCAGGGTTCGCCTGGGGCCACCTCTTAGAAAGGGAGGGTGCAGGAGGGGAAGGGAGGTATGGGCTGAGACCCAGCACCGTGGTGAAAACTTGGGCTGTGCAGGGCAGAATCAAATGGAGGATGGAGAAAGGGTAGTGAAAAATATTAAAAAAAAAAAAAAAAAAAGAAATTAGTTTCTGTGTGAGGCACTCCCTCCCCCCATAAGTTACTTCCATTTCATTTTCTGTAATACTTCAGTGCTGCCCTTTCTCCTGACCATACCATTAATTTATGATATTTACTGTTTTCCTCGGGAAATTGAATCATTTTATTGCACGAAAATCTCAGTTCAATTTTGTTCCTTGGTGAAAATTTCTGGCTTTCAAAGTTGTAGAGGAAAGCTCACGTACGTGACCTGGATGAACAGTCAGGTTCAGAAAATAGGAGACAAGTAAAAAGAAGAGCCACAAACGTGTTATTTGGAAGCAGACGCTAATGATTTCTCATCCAATCTTTTGAGTTTCTTTGGTCATGACCTATGATTTTTAGAAACGGTGATAATGCTAATAGAGAGACGGGTGATGGGTGATTGTCCAGGTAACGCTCCAGGGAAAAGCGTCACTCAACTCAACATAGTTTTGGAAACTGCAGTAGTCAAAAATTTCCCCATTTCATGCAGCCTTCAGTATTCTGGTGGAGCAGATCAGGCACTTTCAGTGCTACCTGAGGCTTTTGTTATCCTTGTCACGCAGTGTCTGTGGCTCTGCTCTGGCCTCCCACCCTAAAAGCTGAGACTCTTTAATCTCTTTTATGGGGAAAATGTGCTTCTGCCCATTCATGAAAACATCACTGAATGATCTGTGCAAACAGAACAAATATGAGAAAATATGTACATTATAGAAAAATGTTATATAGCTGAGCTAGAAAAATGTTTATCTAGCTATTTATGAAGGTCAGTGTTTTAAAAATCATGCTAAAATAGAAGGTCTAATTTTTTACGTACTGCAGAGAACTGTGCAAAGTCCCTTTATGCTGACCCCCCAGGAATTCACATGGCTAGCTCCGATTTTTATGGACGCAGGTGTGATGCAGTTGAGGTACGCTCTCCCACCCAGGGCCCGAACTTTGCCAATGCACCTAGCTTGCTGAAAAGCAGCCCCAAGTAGGGCAGCATTTGACAGCCGCTCCTGCTGACGTGACAGCGGCTCGGTGTTGTAAGGAGGGGGTGATGGTCAGCGTGCAGACAAGGAGGCACCCAGGGATGAGTCACGGATGCAACGATTGCCTCCGGCTCTGCCCGTGTCAGGTCTTTAGCCCAGACGCAAAAGCGCACGGACACCCCCATGTCCCAGGCCCCGCATCTCGTGAACGCGTGAACCGCGTTATGCCAGGCTGGCACCGCTATTAGCAACCCTTCGGTAATCTTCAGGTTGCCAAGACTTCAGGGTGTCTGAGGTCTGTTTGCCAGAAAGATGGAAACAGCTGATTTACAGTGAGTCACTGAGCTGCTCAGATGGCAGTCTCCCAAAGCAGGCATCTGAAGGAACTTCGCTTTCCTGCACCACATAAAATGCCAGGCGGTTTTCTTCAAGTGGAGCCATGTATTGCTTCCCTCCCGTTTGGGAGCACGGGCTGCAGCCCCCGCTCAGGCTTTCCTGCCAAGAGCACGAGCCAACCTTGTCCAGCAAAGGGAATTGACTTTCCGCTTCTTGGCTATCATCCCTCTGAATGATCTAGCAGGTGACTCCAGACACGGATAATTTCATTTATTTTTTTCTTATCAGCTCTTGAAAGTTCCAGCTGGGTCTGCTAATTTCTTCCATGACCTTATGAAAATACAGCTTTTACAGCTGGGCTTTCCCAGAAGCTCTAGTGTGTCGTTAGCAGCTAGTTAGGGTCTGTGTTTATGTACGTGTTGCATGCTTCGTATTGCATACAGCAGTGCCTAGGGCAAGATTGCAAGGCGCTCGGGTACTCCTGGCTCCATATCAACACTTTAAATGAAGGGCTAGGAACAGATAGCTGAATTACAGAGATGGGAAGGGAGTGAGAAATGAAGGGAAGAGGTGGAAAATGGAAAGCAGGGAGGGAAGGGAGGCTGTAAATCAAGCTGCGAGGTTGCAGGCTTGCTGCAACGGAAGAGGGTGCAGCCAAGTCTCTCTGTAGGCAGCTGGCAGCACTCGGGACCGTGGCGTGGGGATGCCCGAGGTCCTGCTCGCTCCTGGCAGGGAGAAGGGAGCCAGGAGAGGGGTCGCCTGGGGAGGAGATGCAAAGCGCTCTTTGCAAAACCAGGACCTACGGTTATCCGTGCCACTGCGTTGCAGAGCCTGTGTCAAGGGCCTGATGCTGGCGCCGCAATGAAAAGAAACGCTTGTGGAGGCTGAGCTTCCTCCGCACCCAGCAGGGAGCAGGGAAAGGCAATGGGTTTACAGCGCTGGGAGACCTTCAGGAAATCAACCTGGGGAGCTGCCAGATATTGCAAGTGCTTTAGAAAACAGATTACTAAAAAATTGCTAACGTAGAGCTGGAAAAAGAAGGTTTTTTTCCTCAGCAGACGAAAGAGGAAAGTCAAGAAATGCCAGATGCTGTCACGGACACATGCTTTCATGAAGTGGAAGGATCGCCTGTGGCTCGAGACTGCTCTTCTCCTTCTCCAAGCCAGTACTGCACACATGGACAAGTATTTGTGAGTTAACAGGGTTTGCTTTTCTTACTTTTCCAAGATTTGAGCCTACTAACTGGCATGTGTGAGTGTTGAGACACAAGAGAGAACTACTGTTACCAGAATTTTAACAACAATTGTAAACAGAATAAAGGCAGTATTATCACCGAGGTGGCCAGCATTGTTGGAATAAAGAGCAAGGCTGCTTCCCAAGTGAGTAATGCTACAGCTCCAGCCCACGGGGCTGTATATCTGCACCCTGCTGCCCTGGACCAGCCACGTCAAGAGATGCTGCAGCTGCCTTCCGGCCCACGTTCCTGGGGCTTTGCCATGGAAACTGGGATGCGCACAATTACGGCTGCACCACATGGATCAGGGATGGGGCTGGGGTGAGCGACAGACCCAGAAATGGGGCTGGAGCCAAAAGTGAAGTGGAGAGCTGTGCTGCTGCATGGTGAAGGGCCAAACACGAGCTTTCAGGGCCCGTATAGACAAATCATACAAAGGTCCTGGTATTAATAATTAGTCATTCTGTAATTAGCATTAAATACGATCATTTCCAGGACTGGTCCTGTGGAAACCTGGCTGTGTATAAAAGAAATGTGCAAAGAAGCGAGCTAAAATTTCCGTATACAGCAAGCCGTACGCTTTCCATAGGCTTATGGAAAGGAGTGAGGGCTGGACTGAAAAGATCAGTCATGCTCCGCAACAGGCGTGATGGAGGAGCTTACGCTGGCATAGCCATCAGTTTAGTTATTAACAGCACAACTGCCATGGAAAGTTAATTCCTATATAGACTGAACCCTGACTCAGAGGTTTGTGGGGGAGAAAAATCTAGAAGCAAGAGTGGCAAAACACCAAAGATGGTGAAAGGAGGGAGAGAAGACTGAGCAAAGTAGGGAGGGAAACCTTCTCAGCCCCATGGGCAATCAGGCATTTCGGTAGGTTTGAGGGAAACGGCGTGGAGAGGTAAAGCAGTAAGACGAGGCCCCGTGGGAAAGTGCGGACAGACGTGTGCAAGAGACCTACAGCTGAAGGAGGGAACCTGCAAGAGAAAGGATTAGTGGGCAGAGGAAGCAGCTGAGAGGCTTGGATATGGAGTAGGTAAGGAAAAAAGTTGATTTTTAAAAATTATTATTCTCTGCTTTTTCTTCCAGGCAAACTTTGTTCAAAACATATCACCATCCTTAAAATACTTGGCTTGAGTCATGCTCCAGCTGCCCATCGCCTTCTCAGGCCAGGCTGCACCTTCCCAGTCCCAATGGCCCAGGAAGCATTTCCAAATACAACCTTAGGCTCTAATCGGCCCCCTCCGTAGGCACCAAGGCACTTTCTGTGCTTTGCACAAACCCCAAGGTTTTCCCTCCCCAGCCTCGGCCACCGGCACCTCTCCCTGCCCTCCCGGCGGGGCGAGCCGTTTGGAGCGCAGCCCCAGGCAGCCTGCCCGGCAGGGCGCAGGGCAGGGGCAGGCACCGCAGGCAGGGCACCGAGGGGTCTCGCTCCATCACGGAGGACAAGGAGAGCCGAAGTGCGGCAGAGGGCGAGGAAACAGGGCTCAGCAATGACTCGTGGAAATGCATTTCTCTGAGGAAAAGTGAATGGGAGATCTTTCACTGAAGGGTTTAACTTACCCGGCTTTTCTTTTCCCCGTCTCAATCCCGTTGAAGATTACCGCCCTGCACTGCCCCAGTTTGGATGTGCAGCTGCCCACAGCAGGTTGCAAGGGGCACTTAATTTCTTGAGTGGTGCAGGAAAACTAGGTTTTAATGAGGCTGGGGAGTCATGGTCTCCAGTGGGTGCCACCATGTGAGCACAGCAACTTCAGGACTGGTGAAGCGAGCCCTGGAAACCCCGTCCCATGGCTGTAAATAGGTGACTGTGATTGATGGGGATGCCTTGGAGAAAGGACAGATTTGGGGAGACTGTTGCAAAAGGATGTTGCCACCTCAAGAGGTGTCTGACAGGGGCAGCTCCTCAGAGAGGCCACACAGGCTGGCAGTCCGTGGGAAAGGCGAGCGGAGGCAGCGGCAGAGCTGTCCCTGCCTCGTCCTCGACGGCTTGCCGCCTCGGTCCCTTCTGCTTAGTTGCAGCCGTGGGCAGGGGGGACAGAGTGGATGGGGATGGTGCCGTGCCACCCCATGCCAGCCCTGCATGGAGAGTGGCTGGGGCAGCCCTCTTCATCCCGAAAGCTTTACACTCACCCTTTAAGCAGGGTTTGCAGCAGGGGGGGATCTCGACCCGTGTAAAGACAGTGGGGATATTTTGTGCCCTGACAGCAGTGAGTCCAAGTGCAAACCGTGTGTGATCTGAATATCCTACAGTTACCCCTTGGAAACCCTAATAAAGCTGCCTCTGAACCGCATATGTGGAGCAGACGCCGGGACCGGGAGACAGAGGCACCTCTTTTACTCGTTGGGAGCACCGGCCGGGGTCAGTGACATCTGGCTGGGGCACTGCCAGATCGTCGGGCCAAAGGCTCAAGCCCTGCAGCCCTCTGAAAGCCACATCTACTTTTAAGGGTTGTGTGTACAAAGTGGTGTGCGTTGGCCTCGGTAAACAACTTAGCAGAGAAGGCAAAGCAGAGCTGTGCAACACTTGACGTGCCGCCTGCGGTCTGGGAGATAATAGCTTAGTGCTGCCCGTAGCCGGTCAAAATGCTCCTTTAAGGCAAACGATGGAGAAACATCGTCTGGTGCCGTATTGCCAGGATTTGGCCCAGCTGATGAACTGTTGAAGGGTTTGATAAGATAGGATAATTCTTCCAAGTTATTTTTGCCCCTTGTTGCACAGCGTATAATGAAATAAGGAGATCGGGGAGGGTTAAACCAGCTAAAGGGAGGCAGCAATCTCACGGAGCTGCACATCCTCTTTGATGAACGTCATTTTTTGTGTTCATGGGCCTGAGCTGTGCTTTAGATTGCATCGGGCTTTTACCATAATTTGTGGGAGCTCAGCTTTTGTAGATTCACTTCTACATGAAAAGTTCTTGAAAAGTGCAGTAGTCAGCAATTGTACAGCAAAGCGATTTTTTCCAACAAGTATTAATGTAATTAAGGGGGGGGGGGGGGGGGGATATGTGCTGGAGCTTAAGAAACACAATTTAAATAAACAGGGACAATAGATATGACCAGGAGGATGGAGAGGCAGGAACAGGATCATCACCTGGATTTCAGAGCTTGTCTTTTTGCTGGCTGGAGAAGCTAGTCGCTTTTTTAAATAGAAATCAAAAGGTGGATGCTCACCGGTGTGGGGTTCTGATCATTAGACGTCTCAACGATGTGCGAACAAATCCTGCAATGCACCAGTGACCTCGTCCCACCACTCTTGGAGCAGGTCGTCACGGGGGGAGATGTCAGCCTCCGCCTCTACAAGACCAAACACCCCACGTGCATCCGCCAGTGTGAGTGCTCTTGCTGCCTCTTTCTAAATGGCTGTATTTTTGTCGTCATGGCCATCTTCTTCAGGTACCTGCTGCTTGTCAAGGTCAATCAGGTCACTCAGGAGGGAACCATGGTAAAACGGGGTTAAGGCAATGCTTAGCAGAGCAGGGTATGAAATGATCGGTCACAGAAGTCCCGACTGATGTACAGAAGCAGTGGGGTTGATGTGGAAGGGCTGTTGCAGTGGGAGAGGCTGCGCCCACCTCAGAATAGCCATGGGGATAGCCATCGGGATAGCCTAGGGCATTAGCCTCCAGGATAGCTTACAGGATAGCCTATGGGATAGACTGCAAAATAGCCTAGAGGATAGCCTAGGGGGTAGCTTCCAGGACAGCTTGCGGGGTAGACTGTAACATAGCCTAGGGGACAGCTTACAGGATAGCCCACAGTGGCAAGGGCTTTCTCCTGGAAATACTTGCTCCAAGCTGGCAGACGAAGGATGTGAAGCAAAGGCTTGCACGTCCCAGAAGAGTCACATCGCGCGGTGCCGTAGCCCGCAGGACCACGTTGGCCTCCTCTGCGGGTCAGTTGTGCCTCGCTCGCGTTGCAGCGAGGGCCTGGGGGTGGGCAGGGAAGGCAGCACCGACCCCGCTGCCACGAGCCCAACTCTCCCAGACTGCAGCGCAGAAGAGGCCAGGAAATGTTTTTTGCGGCTCCTCCATCAGAAGCCTCAGAAAACACCGAGAACTAATGCTTGCAGGACGAGCTGTTTGCAGCCGCTGTGCATGCTTGCAGCCCGTCAGACAGCCTCTCCCCTGCGAGGGCAGAGGAGCTGCTGTCTCCAAAGCTCTCTGCCCTCCGCGACCGAGCGTCACCCACCACCGCCGCTGCTTCAGCTCCCCACAGGCGCAGGCACCGCAGCGCAGCACAGACACGCAGCAGATGGCATTTGGCATCCGCTCAGAGAATCGACCGTCGGATGCTTTGCTCCCTCCTGGTTTTCGGCTGCGCCTTCCCATGGGAGATGCCTTTGCCAGGATACTTCACATTCCCTTAAATAACAAATTCCTTCGCTCTGGGGGTGGCACGGAGGGTGTTGGGCGAGAGCATGGGCTTTACACTTTCTTCGTGCTTCTGGAGCTTACAGGGAAAAAAAAAGCTGCTGCTTTTTCTTTCTGTCCTTGTAAGGGTAACAGGAGGGATGTGTGGAAATTAAGCTGCTGAGTTTGGGCTGAGACGGTCCGAGCCCCGGCTGCCTTTCTGACACCCCCCGCGCGGGGCACAGCTGGGAGCCTGTCCCACCGCTTGCAGGCTGCGGGCAGCTCACCAGAAGGGTCGGCACTAATTAATAATTCCAGTCCTATTTCACCACAAAACCAAATGACATCTCTCAGCACCCTGACACAGGAGGTCCCCCCCCCCAGCCCCCCGGGATAAGTGCCGCTTGGTCTTGTGTGTGACGGGAGCTCGCCAGCCCCAGGGTCAGAGCTACGATGCGGATGCCCAGCAGCTCTCAGTCCTAAAGCCAAGAGGGGTTGTTGCTATGGGAATCGAGAGGGCACTTGCAGACGGCATCTGGAGCCTGTGTCTTTCCCTGTCCAAGGCAGCTGGATTTGGAGGGAAGCGAAGCTAAAAGGAGGTGGCAGAGAGAGACAGAGGCACAGCAAAATGCATGCATGTTAGAGGAGGGACCTTCCCAGCATGAGAGTACAGTGGGATACAGAAGAGCGGGGACACCAAACTGTCAGGCAGTGGTGGCTCGGCTTGGTAGGATAAACCTTATTTTCTGCTCTGTTTGACACTGGGAAAAGGTCCAGTGAAAGCCCAACTGTAACAAGATGGGATCTGCCTCCTCAACTTACCGGCCCAAGTGTATTTATTTGGATATTGATGGAAGAATTCAAAAGGTACTTTTGCTGTTTTTCACAAAGTAGTGTCTCCGGACGCAGCAGCGGCTGCGGGCTGTGTTTGCTGCACGACCTATTTCTGTAACGCGAGTTAGACGCGTGTTTGCATTCAGCGCCGTTGCGGGCTTCAAATCTCTTTGGGGGGGGGGGGGGGGAAGGAATCTTGAATTGCTTCTGATTGCTTCTGCTTTGTAGAAGGATGTTTATTTAAAGGGGAAGGGGAGGCTGGCAGCAGGGGAGGGCTGGGCGCTGCCAGCTCTTGCTGCCTGTGTGGGGATCCTTGGGTTAGCAGCCGTGTAGGCTTCCTCTCCCGGAGTAGCGTCGCGATGTGTTTACAAAGTTTTGCCTGCAGAGAGGTTTTCACCCAAGCAGTGGGAGCTGGAAAGCACGGCGTGCCGAGTTATTTGGAGATTGCCTGCTGGGGGGTTTAGCGATGGGCATTTTCCTACCGCCAAGCTGAACGGCAGGCAGGTGCCCGGCTGTTGTGCGATGCAATGGGGTGTGCTGCTGCATCGCTGGGGGGCTGCGAGGTCCCCGCCACCTTTGCCAAGTTGTTCGTAAGTGGCGATAAACGCTAATTAAAACTTTCACTTCCATTAGCCTGCCTTGTTTGCTTAACCACGGTTCACAGCACAGGGGAAACTGTGGGAGAAATGTATTCTGGCTAAAAGGGAGAGCTCGCACGCTGTCGAGCTGACAGCCCACTGCTTTTAAACAGAAACAATGCCGCCACATTTTTGTAAGTCGTCTTTTTCTTCTTTTTGTCAGTAATTCTTTGGCCACAAACCAAGTGCCTTTTTTGTAATAGAGTGAAAGCAGCTGCGAGGCTCAAGAGCAAGTAAACTCTGACTTGCAAAATTCAGATCTCTCTCTCTCGTCTTCCTGCTCTAAATCTTCATTTCAGCCTCGCCTTTTGTTTCTCCTTTCAAAAGGAACAGCAAAGGTACCCTTTCCCTTCCCTCCCCTTTGCTGTATGAGTGACCACAGAAAGGAGGTACAGGGAGAGCCGATACTCACAGTCCCGTCCCACCACGCACGCCTCCGTTGCCCGTGGTCCCCTCCGCCCCTGCCTGGAGACCCACCGCGACTGCCAGAGTCCTGTCCTCGGGAACAAGACCTCGGAGAATCCAAATCTGCACCGGGTCCCCCACAGCAGCCGGCTCCTCTTCATCCATCTCGGGGCTTAGACGTGACGGTGGTCCCTCTGCCGCCGTGGGCTCCTCCGTACGGCGGGTGGGAGCGTGCCGGCTCTGCTGAGCTGAAGGCACCGCTTCTCTTTTGCCGGGGCTTAATGAGTTGGTCGCCTGGCAGCCCCCAGCAGCAAGGCTTGTAGGGAGCTCCCTGGCACCTTTACTGTTCAGTACAAAAATATTTCGGTATTTTGAAAGGGTGGCGAGTGTTTCCATAGATGTTGGTAAAGCACATCATCTGTCGTCTACTCTGGTTTTAAAAAAAACAATAGGGTTTCTCAGAACCAGTCTCTGGAGAGTAATTTTGACGCTAAAAACGAGGAAGAGGCACAATCGCATGAGCAAGCAAATGCAAACTCAGGCGGCATTAAGTTTTTTTGCTCGATAAACGTTATCTGTTTCTTTTGTCAGATGTGAAATTCCATCTGTGCAATGTTTGGAAGTATTCCTGCAGTAAAAATGCCGCATAAATGGGGTTCACCCAGGGGTAAGCAGGGCATATCTCAGATTCTCATGCCTCCTCAGTAACAACGTCATTAGAAAGGAAAAAAAAAAAAAGCAACACTTAATCTTCCAAGGAATGCAGTATTGGAGGCTTCTAAAGGGAACTCATTAATTCAATGCTAAGCTACTCGTCAGCCCAGTAATGAGGTATGAGCTTCATTATGACAGCACTTGTTGAGTTTGAAAGGGCTCAGCTCCAACTTGCAACTGCCTTGCTGGACACCGCAGAGTCATGCAATAGAACCGGGCATCCTACGATAGCGCCAGCTGTGGTGGCAATTATTCACAGGTAATTCTGTGTTTCTGTGGCCTCATTCTGAATTTCCACCGGTGCGGCCACAGGGCATGCTACTGACTGTGGGAGAGGTTGTTTCGCCGCAGCACTGGGGTAAATGAAGGGGCACACCAGGTTCAGAGCCGCACGCCGCCTCCCCTGGGAACCTGCGCATTGCAGATGAGCACTTGAAAGTGCTCTGCAACAGGAGCGGTGAATTAAGCTAAGTAGGTTTGTGTGTCGGCAGGTCCAGAGGGGCACAGCGGGGAGGGCAAAGGGACGCGGCGATTGCTGGAGGAGAGTTTGCTGGCTTTGAAACCCTTCTCAGTAGTTGTTGAAGTAAAGGAGGCACCATCAGCAAGGGCTGAACGCAGGACCGTGCCCGAGGCCAGCACATCCAGAGGAAGGGCTGAGGTCCATACCTGCAAGGCCAGCGCCATGTGGGAGGGCGGTTGGAGGCTGAGAGCAGAGGGGAGCCCAGCCCAGTGCTGCTGTGCATCACTCCTACGTCGCACCGGGGAAGCCTCGCCCTTGCCTCAATAACATCCTCGGCTCCTGCCCTTTCCCCTCGGCCCCATCCCGCCTGCACCCGCAAAGGCTCCCGGTGATTTGTCACAGCTTGATAAACTGACCTTTCAGAGGCTTGGGCGGGCACAAAATGCTCTTCACCAAAGCTGGACCACAGGGACGGGCTCTCCTCCAGTGGGCAGAGTTGACCGAGCATCCCCCCGTGCTGGGGCAGCAGGGGCTCTGCTTTGGGAGGGCATGAGATGACCCATGCCAGCCCAGCAGGCATCAACCGTGGAACCCTCACAGGTTGAGCTCAAGATCCCCAAAGGGGAGGCTTTTGTGTCCACCAGGGGAAGGCTTTGGGCTGCTGGTAGCTGTGTCCTGGCCAAGGGGCAGGGGATGGGGGTCTCCCGTGGGGCAGCCGCCTGCCGAGCTGGTGGAGGAAGAGCCGAACACAAAGCAGGAGGTGGAGGGGACAGCCATGCCGGGGCTGCTGGAAAGGGAAGATCAAAGGCCTTGCAGCGTTACAGCCACGCACTGAAGTGGGGCTCTGTGCAAACCGGCTTCAAAGAGGTCACTTGTTCTCGGAGCTGGTTGAAAAATGAAATTACAGCACAATCCGCTTCCTATCCAGTGCCTGCGTAAGGGGGATGCACGCCTGGGGGGAACAAGCGCTGCTCGGTTTATTTATTTTTAAAGGATCCTCTCGCCCAGAGACACCCAGCAGCTCATTGCCTGCTTGCCTGGACACACACCTCCCTCTGCGCTTCCACGCGTGCCCGGGGCTTAGCACACCCGTGAAGCACACCCACGTCTCGCCCCTGCCACAGCCTGGTCTGCTGCCAGGCAAAGGAGAAGACAGCGGGACGGGGGGAAGCCATGGCCGTGTTTCATATAGGATAAGGTGATCTTGCAGCACCACCGTGGAGGGGGATCTCTCGTTGTTCCTGGAGTGCCACTAGATGGGGTCAAGCACCCAAACCCCCAACCTGCCAGCGGAGAAGTGAGATTTGCTCTGCCAAACTTAAGCCAGATCTGGAGTCTGATTTTCCTTCATAATGTTATTAACCCTTTGGCTGCGTTTTTAAGAAAAATTCCTATTGAGTCTGTTTCGAATTAAAAATCCACCAGCAAGAAAATGTTCCCCAGCCCATGCCCAAATTTTTTCCATGAAGAAACTACTGGGGAACATTTTCTTTTGACCTTTGAGATTTAAATGGTAGCAGCGCCAAACCAGACAGTGGCCATATTCCCAGATGGATGCCTTCATGGCTCTCATTTTCAAATGTCACAGGTAGTGGCTTTGCTCACAGAGTAGTAAGGAGATTCTCTGAGAAGAATGCTTAATTCAAGAGGATTTCTGTTTCCAGTGTCTTAATCAGCATCACATTTGTAACAAGGATGACAAGTCAGAGGGGTACAGAGCCTGAGCTAACTGGAAAAAAGAAAAGGACTGCCGCCTTTGTCAAGGATTCAAGGAAATCACTCAGGGTGGTATTTTCTTCCTCTTCAGAAAGCAAGTAAAGAATTTTGGAGCCATTTTGCTGGTTGACTGAGTCATTCTGGATGCCAAACAGAGAAATGACCTTTTTTTTTCTCAAAGAAATGTATTGAATCCAACCTTTCTGGGTGTCTACTGTACTGACCTGTGGAGCAGGAGACTGATCCATCCACAGCCATTGTTCCTCTTGGCCTGAGGTCCACGATGAACAGAACAAAGCTAAGACTGCATTTTGGTCTTGTGGTTATTACATTGAAACATCAGCGCATAGGAATCATTTCTGTCATGTGGCTTTTCTTTTTAATTAGAGCAACAGCAACTGTGGTATAAATGCCTAGACTCTAGCAAAACCAACAGATTTTTTTCCAAAGCTCGCTGTGCTATTTTTAACACGCCAAACTGGCTTCAGATTAAAACCAAAACACAGCAGAAAAATAATGGCGTGATGATCAGTTCAAGGCGATTAAATATTTTTGCATCCCCGTGACTCTCTCGGCACAGCAGGGCAGGCATGCTCTGCGGGGCCCATGGCCCCAATTCCCTGTCTGTTTGGACCGGGGATTTAGGGCAATGCCCTTTCAGCTGCCGACCATCAGAGGGGTGCACAGAACAGGGGTTCACAGGCAGTCGGGACACGGACACCTCCGGGGGCTGCTCTGCCTGGCCGGGGTTTGCAGGTTCCTCCCACACATGGACAAGCCAATGCCAAAACCCTCTTTAGCATGGTGAGTATGTTTTTGTGGGATCAAGGCCATTTTCTTCGTGCTGGCAGATCTCTGTGGGTGAGGGAAGGTGCAAGGTAGCACAGCCTGAGTCTGGCCAGTGGTCTCAGCTCACCTTGGCTCTCTGATTTTAGCTGGCCCCAGTGAATTCAAGGCAGCTGCTAGATGTTCTCGTCGTAAAGCAGCAAGAAGTGAACAGCAGGTTCCTAAAACTCCATCACATTACAACACATAAACATTTTAAAGAGTAAAAATGGCTTAAAACCAGGCTTTTAAAAAAGTGAGAGAAAATGTCTCACTTGAGGCCTCTCTCTCTCCTACTCCCCCTTCTCTTTCCTCCCCAGCAAGGGCTCCTCAGAGCATGTAGAGAGCCAAACCGTAATCCTAGCACAGCTCCGTAATTCCAGCATAGCTCCATAATTCTTCTGTACCCATCACCCAAAAAGGCTTGTTTACTGCTGTTTATCTTTCTGAAGTCCCATGCAGTCTATTATAGTTATTACAGTTCATGCTCACGTTAGCCAAGACAAAGTCTAGGTCTAACACTCTCCTGCTAGCCTTACCTATGGATTCAGACAAGCCAACTGTAGCAACTTACGCTACTCACGTACAAACTCTTTTCGCTTAATACAAACAAGACAAAGCCATTTTGTTTCTTCACCTTTCTAGTGAACTTACTTCTACAGCTGCAAATTGGCCTTTCACTGGCCTCTCACCATACTTGCTTTTCCTTACTCAGTTAACTAATATTACCCTTCTGACAGTCCTGTATTATCAAGCGTGTTGTAATGTCAGACATTAATTGTGTGAGTAGTTTTGAAACAAGCAGCCTAGCTTCACTCACATTTAGCGAGGACATTTGGTGCTAGAGCATCCTTATTATCCAGTTTACAAAACATTTCAAGCTTAATGCACTAATGTGCTACAGGGTTAATTGCACTTAGTACTCCATTAGCAGCAACCGTGTGCCCTTTTTATGTTAAGTAAAGCCAGAGTATAGAGATTTCTGTTATTTGTCAAAGGTTGAAATACTTTTATGTCTGCTGCAGAAAATAAGAAACTTTCAGCTCAGCCTCTCACAACCAGCCTTGCTGGTTCCTGGTTACATTCTGCCGTTAATCATTAGTACCGGAAGACTGAATAGTAGCAATATGTCCCTTAGTATAGTCAGCAGGTTGCACAAGGCTCTCTTTAATGTAACCTGGCTTCCTCTACGAGCCCCAGTGACTCTAAAAAGTAATGAGATCCTTCCTTGCTCATAGTGACAGAACCAACCCCTGCCATGCCATCCCTCTCAATGGATGTCCAAGATTGCCCTGGGGGTCACCCGTATGAGGGTATCATAGACATTTTCTCTTTCCTGAAAAGAGAAAAATCTCTTTTCCCATAGCACTCTGTTCAGGGATGTTATAAGGATGTGAATTGCAACTTACCATATAGCCACGTGCCTCGGGATCCTGATAGGTCAGCTCTGTCTGGCGGCTCCTGTTTCTCATTTTAGGGTAATGTATATAATTAGGAAACTAATGAGATTCACCCCACTTAACCATTAACCATAGCCATCTAAAAGTTAGTAATGACTGCTCCGAGCTAGTCACACCCCCCATAGTCACTGGGGAGGCGGGTGGTACCTCCAGAGAATGATTCATCCCATCTTAAACTGGGTTTTGGAGACAAGTGGGCTGATTTACTCTTGGGAAGTTGTCCTCTTTCTCTACTGGCAAGAGAGAGAGTCTAGCAGAGCAACATGCACGAGATGCCAAACTTGTAGATGTTTCAAGTTACGTCAGACCAATCCCACCCCTACATTTCACTTAGATGTCGTGTTGAAATGAATGCTGTCAAGCCACGTCACTGCCCGAAGGTAAGCGTGAATCAGCAGGACTGCAGAGCACCAGCTGTTGGAAGTAAAACATCTACCACGATCCTCATCCTTTAATAGAAGCAGTGTTTGAAGAGCTCGGGGGAGCCTTCATTTTTGCTCGGACTCCCAGCTGAGGGCTCTCGTGCTTTCTTCCCCACACACGTACATGCACACACGCACTTATTCTCTGTTCCTCTCTTAGAGAAGCTCCTACGGCATCAAACAGATGGCAAATCTGGCATACTATTTTTAATACTGCCTAACATTTGAAGCTCAGATAAATGGAGTGGTTTTCCGAATATCAACTGTTAATTAGTTCGAGAAATAAAAAATAGGTATTTTGGATATAGCTGGGCTCATGCTATGCCTGTATCTGAATTCAAAGAATGAGAAACCTGGGAGATGTTTAGATGTGGGGGTTTAGGTAAGGCTTCTGTTGGATATTGGGAACTACGACTGATAAGGTCATTTATCACCATTTTTTGAGGAAGACCTATTTGCTTACGCGTTTAGAAATATGAATTCCTGCCAGTGATTTCTATAGACTGGTATCTAAAAGTTGTGGATCCTGCTTCATTTTGATATGGACAACAAAGACCACTGGAGAGACAGGGAAAATCACAATGAAAAATTTCACGTTGGCCTTCTGCCTTAGCAATTCAGAAATCCTCCGTGAAAGCTGCTGTTAGAGAAGCAGCAATGATTTTCGCAGTCCCTGCAAAATACATAACTGAGTTTTACCAGACTCTTTTCCAACACACTCTCCTCCAATCTCATTAGTGGAAGATTATCATTTTAGATTGTGTCAACTCCACACTTTCAGCCCCAACTCTGAACATTGCTCACCGAGCTGAATGAAAGACATCACCGAGTGCTAAAAGTCTTGAACGCAGCAGCTTGAGACCAGCAAAAGGAAGTAGGACTGGAAACTGAGGATAGGCTGGCTTTGAAAATATGTCTGCATTATTTATTTAGGAATTTTACTAGGGTAAAAAAAACCCAAACATGAGTTAAATTCTTGGAAGAAAACCCAATCACCAACAACAGATCAGAACAGGATAACATTCTGGACAGGGTTTACAGTTTACAGAGAGGATTAGCTGTTCTGAGGATCAAATATAGAACAGAAATTGGATTTGTAGGCTGTGTTTTTACCCATCCTATCTGAAAGCAAAATATAATGTGATTAGTTGTAAGCTGGTAGGTTGCAGAGTGTATGCACTGTGGTCCCTTAGTAGTATCTCCTTAATAGTGAACTTTCCCCCGAGTGGGAAAGCCAGCCAGAGTAGCAGGGCTCTTAATCCCTGCTCTTTCTGAGAGGGTTTTTAAAATCCTTGTCCTCGACCAGAGGTGGATACTATGGATTAAGATACAATGGCCCCTTATTTCAGAGGAAGATGTTTCACAAAAATGCAGAACTGTCTCCAGGAAAGAAACCAGTCCCACAGAAGTGAGCTCTGGGCCAGGAACCAGGCATCCCCATCGCGTCACGCTGTCCTACTTCGCGGTCACTGCATGCTTCATCAAAATATTATTTCCACTCCAAAAAGCCTCAGTTATTATTCATTCTGCTTTTCCCCCCTTTGCTTCACATTACTTTCCAAGGCAGGCAGACAGCATTCCCCACTTAAATCAAATGGCTACTTCTTGGTCTTGATGGAGAATTATTGAAATGCTCAAGCTTAGCATTCAGGGAAGACTAGTTTTCCTGTCATTTTTTTCTATACATGGTAGAAGTTTTGCTAACACTAACAGGGACAGAAATATGAAATAATGTTAACTCTCAAATGGGGGAAATGAATTGTTTGCAGATGCTGCATCATTTTTGAGGAGTACATTCTTTCTCCTCCTGGCACAAATCCAAGGGAGATGCAATTAAGAGGGTTTATATGTGGCTGATTTGCTTCATGGCATTTAGTCATCAATCTGCAGGCTGAAGCAGAGGCTTCTGTTTCCCTTTCCCATGCGGTGTATCGCCTCTGTGGCTCTGCTTACATGATTTTGGCTCTGCTTTTGCTTTCAGAAATGACACTGGCAAATGACTGTCTTGTGTTGTCTGGTTTTGCAGGAGACTCTCATACCACCAGGCAATATTGGAGTCCCTGTGTCCACTCCTTCTCATAGGAGGTGTGTCAGGAGCTGCATCCCTGGCTTTTTTGGGCTGTGCCGACCTGCGTGACTATGCACTTTTTTGACGCATATTGTGGGGAAACCTGTCTGTGCCTTATACATGCATGATCTTAGCCCACTACCACAGCTGTAGAAACTGCTCTGGTCTCCTGCCTTTGGCCTCTGTTATGCTCCATAGCAAGGTCTCAGTCCTGTCCTAAGCAGTGATTTCTTCCATCGCTGGGCATTAATGCAGAGAGCGAGGCGCTGTGAGACACGTTGCAGGAGTAGCTTGCCACCCAGGGATAGGAACAGGGACCTGAGCAAGACCATGACTGTGGGTCAGAGACAGCTGAGATAGGTTTGAAGGGAGATGAAGTCCCTCACTGCTGACCTTGGGTCTGGATCAGACCCACAAACAGTGCCGGAAAAGTATCATCATGGAGACTTGGGCTGAAGAGCAATGGCTTCAGGACATCTGCCCAAGTAAGGACATCTTCACAGAACTGGGTAAGATGCTTGCTTGTCCACCCAGTGCCAACAGGGCTGCCTATCCTCAAAGCTGCAGGTCAACCATCTTCCCTGGTCACGGGAGAAACCATGTGTCCCATCTGGCTGAAGTATGGCTGCAGACCAAATGTCACTGTATTGCCTTCATGTTGCTAATGTCCCTGCAATGATAATGGACTTTAGGCAAATAGGATTCCTATACTGTGCTGGAGCCATCAATAGTACGCAGTACTGTCCTCCTATCTCTCCAAAATACGTGCCAATCGTGTTCCATCAGCATAACTGACATCGACTTTATTGGGAACATAAACCTGCAGGCAATAACAGGAACAATTGCATATTGCTGGAAACGTCTGAGGCTGGCTGCTTTGTTTTAGAACAGAAGGAAGTTGGTCAGAAAACCTCAGCAGGTTGCAATAGAAGAGAACTTTAGTAGCATATGCTCTTTGATTAAAAAAAACCAACCAGCTGAGGACAACCATCCTGAGATGAGTACCAAAGTGCCGTGGATCATTCAGAAATCCATTTCTAGCAAACTTAAGTAAAAATGCCAATTATGGAAAGCCAAAAAGCATGTATGGAGATAGCTCATAATCTAGAAAATAGTATCTCCAGTTTTTGTTTTGCTTCCCACTCTTTCACTATTATATGGGGTAAAGGAAGCATTAAAATTTATCCTCAGTGCATTGAAAGCTCCTGCTGCTTTCTATGAGTCAGGCTGGCTTTCTTACCTTTAATGTTTTCTAATTTTTTTTTTTTTTCCTTTCTTATCTGTCCCGGTCAATAGTAATTGATTTCCAGAATAAGAAAGCTCAATACCTGAAATAGCACTCCTGGCACATCACAAGCCTTTACCCTCTGTTCAGCCACAGTTAACATCATCTCCTCGGTTACTGTGTGTACCAGCTGTTGTACCCTCCAATACTCTGTCAGCCGATTTTAGCAGCTGTCACTCCAGTAGGATGCTGTGTTCTGCTAGGAGCGGGGTTTCAGCCCTATCTGAACTCAGTTGGCTGTGTTTTATTGCTTTGATTGCTGTTGTATTTTAATAACCAAGGGTCAATCACTGGGCAAAGCAAGCTTTTAAAACACACTTCTGCTTTAATCCCACCCATTTCCCCAAGAGCATTTACTAACTACCTCAGCAATCAAGTGCCTTGATGTTTTATAAAGTAAAGATATTGTCTGGTGTAATCTCATCTGGGTCAGATCACGGGGAAGGTGGGTGTGCATGCACTTATCAGCCACAGCCACCTCTTGAGGTGACCAATATCACTCTCTTCTCTACCACAAAACCCCTGACGCTTCCCTTAAGAGTAGGAGGGCTCCTCACCACCAGTGAAAACTGAGGTCTGAACCCTTGCTTCAGCATCAGCTCAAGTGTCAGCGCATCGCACTCCAGGCACAACAGGATGCAGCCAGGCTGGCCAGATCTTGCCGTTTTGTTCTCACTCTCCTAATACTTCAGGCTCGCAAGGTCCCAAGCTGTGAGCAGGCATTAGCAGCTCTTGCTGGCAGAGCATCCCGTGGGCTCTCCCGTGGCTTTGCCATTGCCAGCAGCAGAGGTCTGGGTCAGCGCCACACGATACCTCTGGGTGAGATTTCCCCTGGTGTCTGAAAGGCACCTTAGAAAAAGCACATGGGAACCGTGTTATTGCAATGCTATTACGATTTAGGAACTAAAGCACTCAAAGGCCAAGACTGCTGGAGTGAGGCTGCGGGCTTAATTAACTCCTGGCACCTACGCCTTTCGGAAGACTCTTTAATTAGACGATGACACGCTATTTTTCCAGCGTGGTCCTCACCTTGCAGAACACATGGGGCCTGCTCGACCGACCAGATCCGGGGAGGGCAGCAGCAGCCCCCGCTGCCCACAGCCCCCGGTGCCCACGGCCCCTGCCTCCTCCTGGCAGCACGAGGAAGGCAGCGAAACCAAACCGTTGGAAGGCCATCCCGGGTGACACGTTCCTCATTTTCTGACATGTTCCTATTTTCCTCGAGGCTGATCTGTGGGCGTGCACATCCCCTGTGCCCACGATGGACGGCAATGGAAATTGTGCCTAGGAATATGGGGTGCTACGGGTGGTCGTGAGGGGTGGAAAATAGCATTTCCAATGAGGCACCCGCAAGGAGAGGACGCTTTTGACCTTGATCTCTCTGTGCCTCAGACCTCATCTGCGAAATACCACTTTCTTGCTCCTCCTGAGTTTTGCCTTTAGGTCTCCACAAGTCCTTTTGAGCTGCTGCATCCTGAACCCAGAGGCTCTGTGGCTGTATCTTCTTTGGGGGCACGAGGGAGCTGAGCTCCAGCGCTGGCCAGGGAAGCTGCCCCGCTCCACACCACCGCCTCTCCCCCCTCCCCGCAGCAAGCTGGCTCCCACGGCCTGCGGCCACCCCATCAACACCAGCAGCCCCCAGACAAATCAGCCCCACCGCTCAGTGTTGTTCCTGGCTTTGAGAAGATGAGCCAGGCCCGACTGCAATGAGGCATTTTATTTCCGTGGTGGTTTCAAAGCCTCCACCATAGACAATCAAAGGCACACAGAGGGCTTTCTGCCCCCCACCCCGGCTGCAGAAGAGCTTCTCAACCAGGGATCACCATTGCCCACGTGCCCTGATGGATGTGGGAGTCCTGGGGAAAATCATGGCATGGGATCACGTCATTGAGGGATGCATCGCAACAGAGGTCAAGGGGATGTTGCGGTCCCAGACCCACCGCTTGAACAGTCTTCCCCTCATAGGGGCTGCCTGGCGTGCGTGGAAGGGCAGGGTGGTGGAGAGGTGTTTGGGGGTATGGGAAGGTAACAGTGGCAAATTTTGTAATTCAAGGTCCGAGCTCTGACCTAACAGCAGGAATGATACAGCCTGATAGACCGTAGGAAACTTGGCACAACTGCTGGGGGAAAAAACTCTGTTCTGTTTAAAGCTAGCTTGGTGTAGTCCAAAATGCAGTGCCCTTTTATACCATCCAAGGACCTCCCCAGATCTCGGCTCTTTTCTTCCTAAATCTGGGCTTTTACATCCTTAAATTTGCAGTTGTTATCATCCTGCAGCAACACTGCATTATGAGATACCTTTTGCTCTCAGTTCACATACATTATTGCTCTACTTCTGAACAGCGCAGTTAGGTCTCCAGAGCTTGCTTGCTTTATCGAAAAAAGCACAGGTATTAAACAGGAGTAGAGAAATATTCCAGCTCACAAGTCAAATCAGATAATTGAAGTGGTAGGCTGAGCCTTAAAATTAGCCCAGTTCACGCCTGAAGAGAGTTCATATCTCACTGGGAACTAACCGTCCTTTCTCTTCTTTGTCTTAATTTTTTTTCCCCTGCTGCTGTTCGGTTTGGAAGGTGATCTTTAGTAAATATTGCAACTCCAAAGATATCATGGACCTCTTCTGCATTGCAACAGGCTTACCAAGGTAGGTCTTCCTTTTCATTTGTGACACTCATTTCACTTTTGTTGCTTTACTTCTGGGGACAATTTAAAGACAGACCCCAAATGATGCATTTACCTGCTATTCAGGCTTCTCTCTCATTCCAGTCTACTGGAAGAAGAAATTGGGACAACCCAGAGAGCACCAGCTGGAAAAGTGCACGAAGCTCAGGCAG
The DNA here is from genome assembly GCF_035582795.1 of Mycteria americana. Lineage (NCBI taxonomy): Eukaryota > Metazoa > Chordata > Aves > Ciconiiformes > Ciconiidae > Mycteria > Mycteria americana. The sequence continues at coordinate 124,126,598 of NC_134365.1, forward strand.
GCGTTGAGTCACCTCAGTGCCGGCTGCGCCTGAGGAACAGAGTGGAATAGAGTGGAACAGAAGAGATATAGTCTAAAAAAATAAAAGCAAGTGCAGAAGCCCAGCCCTGAGTGCGCGTGGGTTGTGTGCACCTAGCAGTTATCCCCCAGCACTACATTTTTGCCCATATCAAGTGAAATGCAACAAGATGTTTAGAACCTGTTTTTTAGGGAAGAACTTGGGGCCAATGAGAAGCATTGCCACTAGGTGATAAGCTTTATATTTAGACACAGTACAATCTAATGGCAGGTATGGGATATTCCAACACAAAGTATCCCAGCAGAACTGTTTTATAGAATATAAGTATCCCCAAATCCATTGCCCAAGCCAAGTATTTCCTAATTTATGTTGTCCTGCAAAGTCCATGCATCTCTCCTGCTGTAATTTCCTCTAGGGTTTGTTTCTCTTACCCTCCACTTAGAGAACAGCATCCAACTTAAACCTCTGTGTTGTGAGGGATCCAGGGTTGGGTGTTGGTGTGTGTCGAGGTGGGAGAGGACACCGCGTGGTGCAGGGTGGCACGGTGTAGCACCCAGCCACTTCCGCACCGCCTGTCCAGGGCGGTGGTGCAGGGCGAGGAGGCTCCTTAGTCACATCTAGAAGCGGGCATCTGCTGTCTGCGTGTGGGCCTTGAGCAGCGCAGGCCAGATGCACAGCAGCGTGCAATAAGCCATAGTCTTTACCTTTGTACGTACAGGTTTACAACAGAGAAAAAGCACAGGAGAAAATAAGCCAGTCCTTTAATCATGGGTTTATTGCATGACTCCAGCTCTGGGGATTGAAAGATAAAATTGTCTATATTGACTCAGAATTTGCATAAACTGCTTGACAGAATTAATGCCCTTTGCCTGTTTATCCTGGGTATTTCCTCCCATTTGACACTGGAGAGGTTAGTAACTGCCATTTGCGTATGATGTCAGATACTTCCACTCCATCACCCCGGAAACTTTGTTTAGCAGTTTCAGTCATTCATCAGCACGGTGTTCGCTGCGTATTTGTCATTTTATTTTTATCAGAAGACTTCCAAAGAACTGTTCATCTCAACCAGGCTCCTGGAGCCAGAGTAAACCTCCAGGGTTTACATCTGAGCCTATGAGATCACACCTAGCACAGTCATTTGTGTAGTGTGAGTCAATACATAGCTGCCGAGTCAATGTATCACAAAACATAGCTTTTTAACAGGAATTATTATTTGAGGAGTCAAAAGAATACATGGGTTAGCAGGGACCAAAGTCTGCTCTGAGATCAAAGAAGATCACACTTAACGTTTTGCCAAAAACATCTCTGGTAAGCATCAAGAGAAATGGGTGAAGCATCAAGCCTACCCCATCCTGTGCTTTGATTCTTTCTTCACCAAGGTAAAATGGGTCCAAGACAGTGCCAGGCCAGGCCAGGAGTGCTGCAGGAGAGAAGATGGCTATGGACTGTATGCAGCAGCACAGAATTTCAGCCAGCATTTCTAGGTCAAATAAACCTCTTTGAAACATGCTTTTCAGGAACACAACAATCTCCCTTTTGACGGCAGACAATTGTATGGTATCCATTGATCCGACAATGCCTGCAAACTCAGAGAGGTAAGCCTTGCTGCAACCTGCTCTTCAAAAATGGGGTCAAGCCCAAGGGAAGGGGTGGTGGTTGCCTGCAGATGCCTTTTGTGTGCAGTGGGAGGTGAGCAGCTCCCTGGAGGGAGGGAGATGACAGCAGGAATTGCATGCTGGCTTATAGCACTAATGCCTGCTGGTTTTGAAGATTTTTGCATATTATTAAAGTAGGAGTAATTGTCTGAGGAAAAAATACCGCTTTTAAGTGTTTAATGTAGAACATCTGTTCCCATCCCACGCTGTTTGCTGTCAAATGTGAAATACAAACTGCTTTCTGAGTGTTGCTAACATCAACCCTCTCTGACTCTTCCAGGTCTCCATACAAAGTGATACCTGTTGCCACAGGGCAGCTCTCAGGTAAAATGACCCTTTTGAACTGAATTTACTAAAGCTGAATTTGTGAACACTTGCACATGGAAATTATGTGGCTATGGTGCAAGAAAGAAAGATGATGGTGTCATGGTTGTAGCTACGGCACAATAAGAAGTGTTCAATCACAGTGTTCTGGCAGAAAGCTAAAAAAAAGTCCCCAGATTTCAAAGTATCTGAGGGTGAAGTGGAATGGCTGGGTCCAGGGGACTTTCACAGTGCTTAGCTCTGGTCTGACTCAGCACCACTGATGTCCTGGGGAAAGCCTCACATGGAGCAGTGTTTTTTTCAGGCAACGCAGACGATGTTTGAAAGCCTGTCCTGCAGCGTTTTGTTAAACTTGTTCATCGCTCAGCAAAGCTCTGCTGGAAAGCTGAGCACAACACTTGAACCCCATGTTATTTCCAAATGGCTGAGGAGAGAGCATAATTTCTGTTGTGGGCACGGTAGCTCTAAGTGTACTAAATATTTAAATACACCTGACAAGATTAAAGAAGGCCTGGATGAAAGAACACATCTGGAACACATTCCTCAGCGCACAGCGCTGTTGTACTGCACAGGCAGGACTGAAGTGGCCCTTCCACCATTTCTCTTTGCCCGCCAATGTCATGCTCAGGCCAGTAGCTCTCAGACACTGGAGCAGAGCGTTTGCTTGGGGCAACTCCTGTAGAGCATCTGGCTCACGGTCTCTCTCATCTGTGCAACTGC